>NW_017729028.1:5682912-5714122 GCF_001723915.1 Gavialis gangeticus | reverse complement strand
TACCTTATGCCCCCTTGCTGCCTGCTCCTCTGTGCCCGTCCCCTGCTCCTTGCCCCCATTCCTGTGGATGTGCCTCCCTACAGATTGCCTCCTCCCTGCTCTGCCCTGCATCCTGCCTCCTGCCTCCCCCACTCCTTGCTCCCCTCTATAGCTTGTCCCTATGGTCCCCAGTTGCCTGCCCCCAACCACTCCCTACCCACCACCGTAATTATTTCTGTTGCAGCTCTGCAGCAGCCCCAGCCTGGCCCCAGCCCAGCCAGGGACAACTGGCCTGGATCCTCGTTGAGCTGGGTTGGGGATGGAGGGAATGGAGCTGCAGCAGAAGGTAAGGGGGTGAGGGGACAGCTGGGGGAAGAGGAGCAGCAGGTGGGGGAGGCAGGGGGTAGGGGGTAAGCACAGGCACAAAGGGAAAGGCATATAGGGGAAGGCTGCAGGTTTCCTCCCAACCCCATGGCCTCCCCTCATTTACCCTGGCCACGTGCCCCCTTCCCCA
The DNA here is from genome assembly GCF_001723915.1 of Gavialis gangeticus. NCBI lineage: Eukaryota > Metazoa > Chordata > Crocodylia > Gavialidae > Gavialis > Gavialis gangeticus. Next base: position 5,713,629 of record NW_017729028.1, on the reverse strand, counting down.
CTCAAATAAGCCATTCCTGCTTAAAGTAGGTCATGGGTCAGCCGTGTTTTCAGCCTGAGCCTAGGGTTGAAGCCAGAGCTGAGCTGCTGCCTGCCCTGAAGATGATGATGCTTCTCTCCACCTTCCCCCCCCCCCGAAAGCTGACTGGGGGAAAAAAATGTGTCTTGGATTCAAATACATATGGTAATTCTTTTATAAAAAAGCCTTTTGTTCCTATAATGATCAATGAGAGGACCTTGATTCCTCTACTACGCTTATTTTTCATAAAGGAATGATCATAGCCAGTTCTTTTTTTACCCGCTGCTGGAGTAAAAGAAGAATTTTATGAGGAGCGTAGATTGTGTGAGGGCTGGACTCCTTCATTTCTATTCTGGATCATGTGGAGAACTTTAACATTCTTCCCCAGAGGATGTCCTCAAATCTTCATCAATCTTTTTTTTTGGTGAACGTGCCCTCCATTGAATGCACCCTCCTGATGATTAAATCAAAACTCTTGAAAAATGTTTACCATAATAATGGGTAGTTTTTCCTTGGACTATTATGAAACACGTAATTTCCAAGTTAGTTACAAAGGCATTCAGTACAAATACACCCCTAATATGGTGTAACTCAACATTGTAGACCCTGAGATTTACCCATTTAGCTTCTACAGCTTGTCTAACTCTACCCCAACTATGCATTTGGTCTAATAAAAGATATCATCCTAAGAAATTTGCCTTTCATGTAATTCCTGAACCATCATGGCTACACCACTTTAGCACTACCATCACACTGTTTTGGCACTGATGACTTTCTAGAAGCTTTGGTCTGGATAATTTGACTTCCTTTTGACAAATTCTAATGGCTTTGATCAGGGTTAAGTCAGCTGCCTCTGATTATTCTGGTCATGATCCTGATGACAGTTCGGTCTCTTTACCTGTGGTCTACCTCAGTCCCCACTAATTGTAAGACTACCTTTCCAACCTTAGATCAGCTCACAAACTCTTCTATATTTTTACCTTAAAAAAACATATTCCTTATATAATTTTTACTTTGATGGCAGGACTCTTCACTTTTCCGGTTTCAAGTTTAATTGATATCAAGACTAACTCAGACGTGTATATAGTAAGGCAGTGTCAGCAGAGGTTCAATGAGCTGGGCCTGAGCCAACTGAGAACTATTAAAAGCAGCAGCTACCTCAGCATTAGCTGTTGTCAGAAATAATGCTACCTTCTTTCTGCCTGTCTTCCTCTCTGCTGGCATCTTGTCCCTGTTGATACAAAGTGAAGGACTCCTTAAACCTTCTTCAGTTCTCTGCATTACCCAGGAGTTTCAGTGCTGGTATGTTCTTTTAGCTAGTCTGTTCTTTTAGTTATGCTAGCTTCTTAGTTCACTTTACTCATATAGAGGAAGGCTCCTTTGGAGGCTCGTTCCTCAAAGTTGTGAATCATTGAGAAGACTGCAGCTTCGTTGCACAGGCTCTGTGAGAGCTCGGGGGCTCTCGGTGGTGTTGTGAAGTTCCACCAGTAGTTTTGGAGTGACGGGAGTCTACATCCACTGAAGATCTTGGCTGCATTTATAACTTTCCTCTACATGTGAAATGTAGGCAAATTAATATCGCAATGAAAAAATGAACTTGAATTCACAATTGAAACATTGCTTACAATCTTTTTCTATTCTCAAGTGTTGCAAAGAAAACAATTCTCCTTCTTTGCTAGAATACATGGGAGTGTTTACTTTCTTATTTTGTAAGTCCCCCCATCTTGTGTAACAGCTGTGCTAGGGCAGTACTTGCTATCTAGCTGCTGCTTTTTCCTTTGGCCTTTGTTAAAATTTCTGATAAATAACAGACTGTCTACAGCTGTTCAAATGATGTTGCTTTTTCTAAGTGTCACCTTGCTGTTCATTCCCACCGATGTGGGCTTTGCTTTCATAGGTAAATAAGGTACACACAGGGCTTGCTGTTGAGTAAAATTGAACATGTGGGCAGTGAGAAAAGAATCTGAAAAGTGAATTGCCCAGGTCTAAGTACAGCAGCCATCCACCTCTTGCTGTGATGGAGACACTACAGCATCTTGGCAACATCACTCTATGCAATTTGCTTTAAATAACTAACTAGTGGGTTTTTTAGTTTTTTACAATTGGTGTTATTTCTTCACATTTTCTCACTTGAAAATAATCTGCTTCTAGGAAATGCTTAGCATGCTTGTGCAAGTTGATGTTAACTGAGCTTTATTTTTTTTTGCCATAGCATTAGCTATCATACAGCTATTGAGTTGACCATTATAATAAGTGATGCAAATGAGTCATGTTAGTATACTTCTTTGCTATGTAAAATCACTGCTATAATAATCATTTGGCTTTTCATATGATTTTCATATTACTTTCTAATCTAGTAATATGATTTTCATATTACTTTCCCTCTAGTTTATATGAGGGAACTCTCCAAATTATTCCTCAAATTACAGTTTTGGAATAAGATAAAATTATGTGCGAAGACAGGAGATTTTTTTTTTTCTATGCAAGGTACAGCTTCCTTCTGTTTCAATATTTTGCATCCATTGTCTATTCCTGATCCATCTTTATAAATCCTACCAACATGTGGAAAAAAAGTTACTGGGCAGAACTTGGCCAGGTTACAATAGGGTCTGAATGGAATAATTTTGAAGAAACAATAAGGAAGGGCAATTTTTATCTTTGCTTGATACTAGAACTGAACTGATGCAGCAATGTAGAGGTGAGATTAATGCTTGGATCAGTTTTATTTATTTTCTGTTTCACTTTGCTTATAAAGACAGAACTAACACATTTTATAAATCAGAAGAGAAAGGAAGGAGAATGAACTGAAGTAACTCAACTCTGTCCTTTCCACAGCTGAGGACACAAAGTAATAATTGTCGCTTAGCTAAATTATCACACAAAAGAACAGCAAGTCATTCATTTCCACATGAAAAAGCACAGAAATAGGGTTTCTGAAAGACTGATTGGAAGGTTGAAGATGGGAATGTTATTGCTGAGGTTTGTGCCTACAGGTGCTAGACTTTCTGGGCCTGATTCTCCACCATTTTTACCAGATTTTTGCCACTGTAATTGCAAGGAAACCATAAAAATGGTCTAAGCAAGGAGGAGCACCCAGTATCTTGAAAGATTTAGGTACAAACTGGATGAGGTGTGCAGCCTGGTGACTTTGACAGATTTATATAAATTTAAATCAGCCTCTGGTTCACAGGCCAAATACAGCCTGTGGAACCATGGTATTTGGGTTGTGGGCCTGGAAATTTAGTAGTCGTGGGGGAATGGTGACCATTAATACTGCCACTGCTCCCCACTGCTAAATTCCCAAACCCTGTGCAGTGGGTTGGAGCTAGGCCATGCTCCCTTTCCCCTATGGGGTTGGGCCATGCCCCGTCCCCCCACAGCTTGATCAGAGCTGAGCCATGTCCCCTTTCCTCCTGTGAGGCTGAGTTGGGACTGGGCTGCTTCCTCCCCTTCCCCCTCACATGGCCAGATGAGCTCCCACCATGACTGCCCCAGGTGCCGGATCTGGACCACTGGCTGGTTACAACCTGCCAAGGGTCTGGACACTGCTTATCCAGCCCACCAGATAAAAAGGTTGAGCACCACTGACTTAAATCATTTGGTAATATTCCCATTTGTCTACTTGTGTGGGGAACAGTCCCTTTAAGAGGCACTGGGATATGCCAATTAGAATCAGTTTTTTGTTATGAAGAGGGTCCTGTTACCTAATGATGTTTAGCTGGAACACGGACATTTGATGAAGCAAATCACTTTGGCTCTCATTGGGTACATCTACATGTACAATTAGTGTGCATGAATAAACTCCAGAGCAGTTTGCGCCAGACTTTATTGCTCCTGGGTCCAGTGTTTACACATGCGTCTGAGGCCCCAGCACATTGAGCTAAGGTGATGCAGCCCCAGCTGGCAGGGGGCCCAAGGGCCTGTCAGCCTGGAGCTGTTCTGCCCTAGGTCAGCATGCTGCAGAGAGACTGGCTGGGGCATGAGGGTGCTACATTGTGGTCCTAGCTGGAAGACAGCCCCAGCCCTGAAACACCCTTGTGCCCTAGCCAGCCCTGGTCACAACCTACATGTGTGTTGTAGCCGAGTAAATAACTCTGCTGTAGACATAAGGCGTAAGTACTGCCATGGGTTTAAATCACTCTGAAAGAGTTTGCAAGTGCCAATGTAGCATGAAGAAAGAGGATGACAACAGCACCATTAGATCTGAAGATTTCTTCATAAGAGATACACACACAAATAAAACCCAAACGTAAGTCTGTGTATATCCAAGGCCTCCCTTCATCAGACACTGTTTCCTCAGCCTGGTTTTTGATCACAGAATCATAAAAAAGTACAATTGAAAGGTCATTTAGTCCAATCCCTTTCCTGCGGTAGGATCAACCCTATCCAAACCATCCTATACAATCCATAATTTAAATGCTTTCTAAGGCTACCATCAACCTTGGCACAACACAAGATATAACATCATAACCTGCTACAGGTAAAGCAAGGGAACTGCACCAGCCAATGTCCTGCTTCTATAAAAGGTTGTCAATATATGCTCATGATATCCCTGGTATGGGGCTACACTCTGCTGCGGAGCAAAGCAAAATCCCACACAGTCCATACTGATCTGACTATGGGGTAAAATTCAATCCTGAACCCAGATATGGTGATTGGTCTTACCCTGAGCAGAGGGGCAAACCCTTTAGCCAATAAACTCTGGCTCTAGTCCCACCATGAGCATTGGCACGCACACCCCAGTCAAAATCCCCAGCCCTTACTGCAGCTAACACCCAATGCCTCTGAGGGCACCTTAAAAACACCCTGACACATATAGCAGAAAGCAGGGGTGGGGGCAACCAGCAAAGCCCAGAAGCTTGGGAAATACTCATAGTAGAACATAGGCATAGCTTTGCCTTGATCATCCCTTTCCAGTGGCTGTCCAACCTCTTCATGAACACCTCCAGTCATGGAGTGTCCACAGCTTCCCTAGGAAGTCTATTCCACTGCCTCACTATTCAAACAGAGAAGATTTTTTCCTGATATCCAACCTAAACCGACTTTGCTGCAACCTCAAGTGATTAGATGATGCAAGAGGGTACTAAAAGTCTACAGAGAGGGGAGTTTGATCTAGGGCAAAACAGTAGAAGAGCATGAAAGTAGGATTTAAGTAACTTTGGAAACTGCCTGAGCTGTTGAGCTAAAGCTAAACAAAATGTAAATTCTATGTAAAGGAAATAGAATAACCAGGAGAGGATGTTCAGGTAGGTTACAGTAAGGTGGAGGCTATCATTTTATGCCTGTCTCAACAAAACTTGGAATGGTGCAGTGTGTAGCAAAATGATTGCCTTATTTAGATGCCCCCAAAACGTGAGAGCATAATGGTGAGAGCACAATGGTGCACAGACGAAATGGAAATGGGATGCTTATTTTAACAGTCAGGTTAAAAAATAGAAGGAACCAATTGAAAAGGTCCCAGGTCTGAGGTACTGTAACAGTAAGTTCAAAATAGTAAGGCATGTCAACACAACAAATTTACTGTCACCCCATGTGCACTACTTACTGAATCAGAAGCAGTATAACTGCATTTCCAAAAAACTGCAACCATGATAAGTAGTCCTGATTCTCAGCAGTGCTAATTAGACTGCATGAACACAGCTGCACTACTTCTGGGTCAAGAGACAGCTGGCACAAAGCAATGTGGCATGTTTGACAGTGCAGCTGCCTGGCATGGGTAAGTTCAGGGGGTACACATATCTGAAGTGTGCAAAGTTGTCCATGCTTTAGCATTGTTGGTTGTAGTCGTGTTACTCTCTTGAATACTCCAGCACCAACATTTCCTTTTTTAGACAGTAAGATCAATATCCAGAATGGTAAAATGCAAACCACCATATACAACAAACCCATGGACCAACATACATATCTGCACAAAACCACCAATCACCCTAAACACACTAAGAAAGCTGTAATATACAACCAAGCCCTCTGATGCCATCGAATTTGCACTGAGGAGAATACCCATGATCATCACCTTGCAAATCTCAAAAGGGCTTTTACTCAACAAGGACAATCCTCCAGAGAGATAGATCATACTTTTGGAAGAGCCACCTGGATACCATGTCGAGAATTGCTGCAGTACAAAAAGAAAATCCCCACGTATTGCACACAATCAGTTATGACATACTATCCTTCCCTGGAACCTATACAGAAAATCCTCAAACAATTGCAACCCATACTAGAAGAAGACCCAATTCTTAAAGAGATCTTTCCAGAGCCACCCATGCTAGCCTTTAAACAATGAACCTCACCAACCTCATTACTAGAAGCAAACTTCCTACGGCTCAAAGCACATTGAATGGATCTTGGGACAAAAAATGTACAACCTGCCAACACATCTCCACCACCCCCACAATAACTACATCTCACAACAACCCTTACCATTCCTGGATCTTACACCGGCACCTCCGGAAAAATACGTGGGAGAAACCAAACAACAACTACGTATCAGAATGAATGCACACTGAAAATCTATCAAAGACAAAAATACCCACCTACCTGTGGGTGTACTTTTCTCACAAGATAACCACTTTCTCTCCAACCTCTCAGTACTAATCCTCAAAGGGAATGTACAAAGCACCATTTGTAGATAAGCTTACGAACATCACGTCATAGATCTAGATCTACTAGATACAAAAATCATGGATTAAATATAGACATTAGCTTTATGGCATGTTATAACCTACCTGTCATCTGATAACCTCAGGTAACCTGTCTGCATGCTATCCCCCTACCTGTCTGCATTCTTCCCCCCACGCTCCCAACTATCCTCTCACCTATTGTCTCTCAAGGTCTCTGATTTTCCCTGTCATGCATTTGAATTTTCACAGACCTGCATTTTGCATCCTGGCTTCCATTCTCCCCAGGAGAGAGCACAAAGAAACAACAAACTCTCCCTGTGCCCAGAGAAGGGTGTTTGTGCCCAAAAGCTTGCAAAGAACAATTTTTCCAATGATGTAGTTGTTCTAATAAAAGATACCACATTTACCTAAAGAACCTTGTCTATCAAAGTTGTCCACTGATACTTCCCAGCAGAATATTGGTATGGTCCTCTCTCAAAGGCATCACCAACACCAGATAACAGTGGTTTATGTGGCTTAATAGTGGCTTAATAGCAGTCTACCCATAGAAGCGGACTTAGGCCTCAGCTGATGTGTGCAAAACTTCCATGTCTTTATTTAGGGAAGGCCTGTATTAACTGGAACTGACCATAAGCCACTTATTGCCTTTGCCAAAGGGGGCTGCATAAGCAAGCCACAAAACTCTCACAAGAGTGCAGTGTAGTTATCTCTGACCTAGACTTAAATTAGCTAGTTCAGGTACAAAAGCTCAGCATAAGCTGCAATATCAGCCTGAAAAGCAGAGTAAATTAACCTAAATAGATCTCCATGCTGCCATGGGTAGACTGCTGTCAATATTCCACTCACCCAACCTTGCTTCAAGCTAGTTGTCTCTATATTGTACTAAGGTTAGTGGTTTCTAAACAAAACGTTGTGGATGAGCTGCTCTATTTTCTGTAACGTAATTTAAAGAGGGGCTACTGATAGATTAGGTATCAATGTCACAATGGGGTTCGACTACTGAATATATTTCCTAGATCTTGCTTGTTCAGGCTACAATATTTCCTGTTTTAGGCTCAGAGAAGACATGTCACTAAGAGCAGACAATCTCCCTGACCCCTGCCTACAAGTTTAGAATTTCAACAGTCTGCAATGCTCGCAGGGGACTTTCAGAAAATGGGACATGTATCATACCACCAGGGGGCCTGTCAGCCCCTCACTCACCTGGGAGTTGGGAGGCAGATGGGGGTTATTCTGTTAAAACATGGCTTATGCTATTACATTTGGATAGAATGGGCAAATTGGATATATGCTATCACATTTGAATAGAATGGGCAAATTCTGGATATAGGAAAACCCCTACTGGGATTGTATAAGGGTGTGCTTGGACTTTTGAGGCAATTGTAAAGCACCTTTAATTAGGCTGTAATGAGACTGGTGCACAGAATTATAAAATGCTAGCTAGCCTGCATGCTGATTTTGTTTGAATATGGCTTTATGACCAATGACCAAATCAACCAGGAGGTTGCTGTTAAATGAATACCTAGGCCTGCAACAAACCAAATGAAGAATGACAGGTAAAACCAAATTAACTTTTTTTTTTAACTTTGGAGTTTTATTAGGTGACAATGATTTTATATCATGGCTGCTTGTTGGACTCTGGATAATAAATTGGTGACCTTAGTTCAAATGCTAGTGGATTAACCACAGCTGGCAACCTCCTGTTGGCTATCTTAGGACAGAGGCCAATGACTGACTGGACATGGAGACTGAACTACATGCTTACTTCCTGAGGCGGTTCCTCCAGATGGTTGTGGCATGTTGATGGGGCAATGTACTGAAGGTCCCACTGGCACACAACTATATTTGCCTGTGGGTGTATAAAGAACTGTCACTTTTCAGCTGCAGTTCATTAAATAGTGATAAACAGTGGATTTTAGTGAATTTTACTTGAATTATCTGCATCAGAAACACAAATGTAAATTGTTGATCTTGCAGCTTATTTTTGTTGTGACAGCTGAGGCCATCTTAGTGAAAAATGAAGATAATAATGATAAAAGCACTTCTGTACGGCTCTACAAAGTGGTGAGAGAAGGATGTTCGGTTTGTCCCAGATAGTAGCCATAGCATGAAAACAGCAAGCCTTGTGCACGGTATTTTCTGAAGTGTGGTTCTGCGAGGCTGACCACTAGCTGCTGCTAGTAGAAGTGGAGCAGCCACACTCAGGACATTGGACAGATACACATCTAGCAGAAAAAATGCATGCAGTAACTCATCTAAGGTGCTTTTATCGCTGCTCTCTCACATTTGTAACGGCTTTACTAGGGCCGTGTGTCTGCTGGAAACATGATTCTGCGGCTTTGTGGTTCAATATTTAAATTCCTTTGAAATCGCAAGTTAATGAAAAAAAAAGTTTTTAACTGTTGTTCTAGTAAATAGCTTTGAAGAAATGCAGCATCCTCCAGTTAGAAAGAGTTACTTGAACAGTAGTTTTGTTAGTGACACATGGTTTCATGTTAAACTTCACTGCTTTCAGTTATGAAGATTTTGTTCTTTGGGTTAAGAGCAGAATTGAATACAAGGGACACTGCATTTCTAAGGAGCCAGTCAGATATGTGATTTGTCAAAGCTGGTGCCAAGTGAGATTTCATCTTTTAATAGTTTGTATGATGTTAATGCCTGAGATATTGGACAGTATCATATGCTTAACTTTCATTCCAATATTTTTCTTCTATACAAGTTCATGTTTACATTTCTACACATTTAAATGTATTTTAATAGTCCTTTCTGATGTGTTATCATGAATCTCTGGGGTACTATTTATAATATGTAAAGGCACATTTTGAATGAATAATTGTCTTTTTATAGTAGAAATGATAAATGGAAATGACCTATTTGGTCATCTGGTCCTGCCCTTTCCCAGTGAGAGATTGTTCTTGCCTTCAATATAACCATTAGTGTTTTCTTCCTGAATTTAGTTTTAAATGTCTCATGCAGGATTTCCATAATCAGGAGGAGAATGTAATGTTTCTAGACTTCCTATTCTTCCTCAGACCTTTCTCATTTGTATCATTCTTAAAAAAAACACCTTTAACAACACTTTTCCTGGGCTGACATTTGCGGAAGAAAATATATAAAAACATTAATTGAGACATATTAAAAGCTGATTTCAATTTGTACCATTTTATTTCTGTTTTATTGGGATACGTCTTCTCATAGAACCTCATCATGAGAAGCAAGTGTCTATTATCCTTCTAATTATCTTATTCAAAAGTTCCTTTTATTTTCCTTTAATTATAATTGTTTGGGTAGACAAGAGAAATGAAAAGGTCAATAAAAACTATATACACACATAGACTATTTAAGTTGTGCCATATTCAGCATATTTTACCTGTATGATTTTCCATTTCCAAGGAAATTTCTTGTTAATACTCCAAAGAACATCACAAACATTATATTCAGCACTTAGCACAATAGAAAATATAATATGAGCTCACGGTTAGGAAGCTTGAACCATCCAGTACGTTTACTATGAACAGACAATCTAGAATACCATAAGATGCTAAAGCCCTACTTAAAAAAATAATAAAGAGAAGCAGCTAACTTTGCTAGTTGTAATAACTAACATTGCTATTTGTAAAAGCACCTCAGGAAAGGCATCATAGTAGCAGTTTGTAGATGCCATAGTTGACAAGGTTATAAAAGATCTTTTCACAATCTCACTTTTGTGTTTGGTGTCACAGTTTACTAGAAATTCCAAAAAATAAGGCACATATTAGTTATAAAAATAAAAATAAAAAAGAAACAAATCTGAAAAAGCTCTAATCGCTTTCTGTTATTCCAGGCATGTCTCTCAGAATTAGCCTAGCCGAGTTCATCTGTACTATGCGCATAAATAAATGTTTATTTAAAATATGTTGCTTTATACCAGCACAGGGTGTAATTTATTCTTTTTGGAAGCATTTTACAACTGGTCAGAATACAGAAGAGTTAGGGATATTGATACCTACTCTTTACTTCATTAGGTCATTTTCATTTTAAGAGATAACAAAGCAAACCCACACACATGAAGTACCCTATCTTATTTATCCACATTTTAAAAATAGGTTTTGAATTATCAGCTGATTCCATAACGAGCCCAGGGAGGAATGCATCCTTCTGACTACGTTCACAAACTCGATTGGGATTACTTGTGCGAGGGACGCGAGTGGGATGTAACCCAAAAAAGAAAAGCCTCAGAAGGAGGTGTAAAATCTGAAAACCTGACTTCTGCTGTGCTCTGGCTCCACTGTAGCTTGTATTTATGGTGGATATGCTACTACTTTCACATGTTCTGCTTGAAAATGGACTGCACTATTTTCTAATACATGCAATTCCCAATAGACCATTTTTCTATCCATGTCCTTTCCTAGTCTTTCTTAATATGTTATTTTTCTCGTTCCAAACCCAGTCAAAGCTTTCCCTCCCCAAGGTCTTCCCTTTTTTTCCAAGTCTCTTTTCCCTGTATGTCCTCCCCATCCCAGCACTGAATCTTCTCCTAGATATTCTATGCCTATCACTGTCTTCTCTTTTTTCTGTTCACCCATCCCTGTGTCTTGCCTTTTACATCTGGTGTTGTCTCTCTCTCTCACACCACCAAGATCTCCACTAGTATATCTCTTGTTGTTTGTATCATATTCTTTGTATTCTTATATTCCATATTGTTTGTATTCCTTCCTCTTTTTCTTCCTTTTACTATGGATCTTTGCATGAAGATGTGATAGAAGAAGCATCTTACAACTTGGATAGGAAGAGAGAGGAGAAGCCTTAAAAGAGACATAATATGAACATTCTAGACAAGGTGAATGAGTCAATACCTGCCCTTTGGTGGGAGACGTGGAGACAAATGTTAGTTTGTGAACCTTTCATGGACACTGGCCTGGCTGCTGAGCCACTATAGAGATTTACATGGCATTCACACCAGTGCTTGAAGGCATCTCAGTCATCAATAGATTTTATCCTTGTAATGCTCCCGTGACGTAGAGAAGTATTGCAGAGATCTGAGGCACAGTGAGTTACCCAAGATCATAAAAAGCAACCTATGCCTGAGACAGGAATTGAACCTAGATTACCTGAGCTCAATGGTTTATCTACTAGTTTAGCCTTTCAAACCCAAATAATCTTCTAACATAGACTGCCTTTGGGGTTCTGGACAAATGATTTATAATTCCATCTGAATGGCCAAATATAAGAAAAATAGAGGCAGAATAGTACCCTGTTCCTGACTTGAGGAAGGTGTAATTCATGTTTCAGTTATTTAGCATTGGCTGATCCCTAATGGGATATTTGCAAAGTATAATGTTTTCTAACAGCTGTAAGGACAAGAGAGTTTAAAATATCTCCCTATACATAATATCCATGAAATTGCATTGAATATTATAATGATGTGTTATGCTGTCATTAGCACACCATGAATACCTAATTTGGAAGGTTAATGAAATTGACAAATGAGTGTGCTGTATGCATATTGTCAATACTAGTTAATGGCAACTATTTCATTTTATTTGTAAAATTATATCAAATTGAGAGGAACAATTATTGTAACTTCTTTTTTATTAGAAGTTCTGGAATACAGCTCAATATGCAGTTTAAATAAGGATGTATGGGTTTTTAATTCTACTGTTTATGCAATCAAATGAATTTTTTGCACATCATGATGTTACATGCTTTATTTTTATATTATCGATTACATACATTATTGACTTTTACAGTAATTTGGACCAACTTCCAAATATGTGTAACCCAGGGTAGGAAGGCATAAATTCTCTCCCTGTTGGCTCAAAAAGAGTTGGTTACAAAGAGGTGTCCATTGTGTGTGGGTAGAACCATGGTAGATTTTTAGCCATTTGCAATGGACTCCATGAGGCAATGGAAATGTGTATTAACATACATAATATATGCTAAAAGAACATAGTCCTAATTAGGCTGCTCCGATGGTTAACTGCCCTCACTGTTTAAAACTGTCACCTTTATATCTAATTAGAATTTGCATTGCTTCTGCTTTCGTCCATTGGATCTTATTAAGCCTTTTATTTCCAGATTAAAGGGCTACCTACTATAAGAAATCTTTCTTCCACATTGGCATTGGTACACTGTGTTCAAATCACCTCTTATTCTATTCTTGGATGAACTAAATAGATTGAGGTGGTGGTAGCATTGTGCTGAGCTGTAGCCAACAGCTCTAATGAGAGTGTCTCTTATAGACAGGTGGTAAAGTCTCTTTCTATTCTGTTGGGAAAGATGGAGCTGGTGATGGTAACACAATCTGTGTTGAGTGAGGGTTTCACTATTTTTTCTTTAAATCTCTCAGCAACAGATGTGGCATGAATCTGGGTCAAGAGAGACAAGAAGACTGGCTCTCCCTGAGCCTTGGCTGTGCGAACAGATTATGTCAGATGGGAAAGGATTTAGATGAGAGCTGTTCACCACCTTTTTACACCCTGCTGTTATTGGAAATGACTTTGTGAATGCTAGGTTCTTTCCTAGATTGCCCCTGAAAATATGTTGCAACAACAAATGTGAGGGAGATGAAGGCCTCCAAGATCTGGTGGAGCAGCTTCTGGGGTTGGCTTGATTGCCAGTGGATGAAAGGAAGCCTGTAGGGAGGGTTGGCAAGTCCTTTGTTGCTCACTTTTTGGCTACTGGTTCTGCTGCTGTTGGAGCTTATTCTACAAAAAATAGAATGTTGTTGCTCTTCTAGCATATATTAACAAACTTCCATTGCCTGGGGAAGTCCATTCCAAATGACTTGGAGACCTTGTGTGTCAATTCCAAGAACCAAGCAAGCAGGGTTTAAGCTTTGGGTTATATTTGCCTCTGACACATGAAACTTTAGATCAGTAACCAAAATGTGGGGGCAGCCCCAAACATGGTGAATCAGCATCAACAGTACTGCATTTAATGTAGTTCAGTGAGATATCTGGTTTCAGATGACTGATCATGAGAAGGGTGTGATATGATGCATGCAGGAGAAAGAGCTGAAGCTGTTTGTGGGTATTACATAGTGCAGTTTCTTTTTGATACTCAGTGCACCTGACCATTGTTCCTCATTCAGCTTCATATAGCTGATGCATTCTCAGGAGGTACTGGATGTGGTTTGTAAGTAAGCAGGATGTCTGATAGGCAAGTGGCATATTTCAAAGAGTGGCTTGGATATAGCTGGTCTTAACAGAGATTCCTGAATTCAAATGTTTTTGTATCTCAATCTGTTTCTTTTAATTGTGGTAGTAATGCAGCAGTAAGATTGTCAATACCCTCCAGAAAGACCTAAAATGGAAGACTATATTTTGATTTCTGCAAAAGTTGTCATAGATCTCTATGGCATAAAACATCTTGGGACAATTGAAGCTGTACCTTCCCACATTTTGTAAATGGATTTTCTTCACTCTTGCTTGATTCCAAGAACTTCTTTGCAGTGGACATTGTATCTCATCCAGTTTGTTTTGGCTTGAAGGCACATTATCTTTTTCACTTTCATGATTGTCCTGACTATTGGATTCTTCTGTACTGCAATGTGTAAAAGAACTACTATGGCACCTTCCACAATGCAGAAATGAATGTTCCCTGTGATCGTAAGGAAAATTGTTTCTACTCACTTTGAAGTGTATCCAATCCTAGCCATATTATACCAGAGCTACCTACAATATTTGTAGAATTTCTGAATGGGGAGATTAAGACCTTTGAGTCTGTGATTTGCAGGAGGCTAATATGGGGCTTTCTTTACCACCAGGAAAAAACTCAGATTATTCGTTCTCTTTCCCTCTTGCACCAATGAGAGGTGGAATAGGAAAGACCTTGAGAAAATGTAGTAATCAGGGGAAAATATTCTAAATTGTCTCTCCTCATTAAATATAATAGGACTACATGTGTGTAAGTTGATTTAACATTTGAAGCAAAGGCAATGGAAGATTAAAGTGCAGTTCTTCCCAGAAAAATGTACTGTGAAAATGAACCTGTGGGTTTCTGTGATTATTGAACTGTAATGATTTCATGTTGAATATGCTCAGCTGGCAGTTAAGGAGACATCAGCCTTTAAACTCTGTAGAGCACAGCTGGGATCATCTTTCTTACATATCATTGCTAGCCATAAAAGGTTCATCAGCCATATCAAGCTGTTGGTGACCCTTGTGTAACCCTATTGATTTTAAATGATATTCTTGTGTACCTGTATACAACTGCTGGCTTCAGAATAGGCCTCCATTAACTCCTGTACAGGTTCATTGTCATCAATGGGTTATTCTGTGTTCTTGTAAAACATTATGTTCCTTAACACACAGTAAACTCCTTGACCACATATGTATGAGTCATCTTCTGCTTGCCCTTCGTCAACACGCTAAGGACACTCTGCATACACTGAAAACTAACATCTAATTATAATAATAACAGCCTTTCCTAGGGGTTTTTCCCTTCCTGGAAGGTAGTCATGTACACAATCTACCACATTTCTCAGAGTATATTGACCTGATCAATGGTTAAAAATGCAGTAATATTTCTTGTTAAAGAAGTAAAAGCTGTTCTGTAAAATTATACTTTCCTTCTAATATAAATGTATTGGATTTTGGATTTGGACACATACTACATACTACATACTACTTCCACAAGAGAAGGCTAAGGGGGGACCTGGTGACTGTCTATCCACAAGAGAAGGCTAAGGCTAAGGGGGGACCTGGTGACTGTCTATAGACTCACTAGGGGGGACCAGAGGGGTTTGGGGGAGACGCTGTTTCCCCTAGCGCCCGCTGGCATAACAAGGAGAAATGGGCACAAGCTGTTGGAGAGGAGGTATAGATTGAACATCCGCAAAAACTACTTCACCGTTAGGGCGGCTAGGAGCTGGAACCAACTTCCAAGGGAAGTGGTGCTGGCCCCTACCCTGGGGGTCTTTAAGAAGAGGCTGGATGCCCACCTAGCTGGACTCGTTTGAGTCCCATTTCTCTTTTTGGGGTTTTTGTTGTTCTCCCGCCCTGGCGGGGGGTCGGGCTAGAAGATCTACTAGGTCCCTTCCGACCCTTAATCTATGAATCTATGAATCTATGAATCTATGAATCTACATGGAGTGAGTAACACTGTAGAAGAGCAAACTGAATAATAAGAAAAGAAAACTTTCTTGATACCTGAGGTTACTAGAAAAAGCTAAGAGGTCCTGGCTATGGTGCAAGGATAATAATTGCCTTGCCCAGTGGAAAGACTCCCATTGACTTCAGCAGACATTGGATCAAGCTAAAGGGGTGAAATAAATCCTGGCACTGCTGTTGTCAGTAAAATTTTTCCATTAACTTCAGCACGTCCAAGATATCACCCAAAATCTGTTACAAAATCATAATCTAATAAATAAAGAAGATGACTTTTTGTCCCTTCAGCTTACCTAAGCCCAAAATCCACAGGGGGAAAATATCTGATATCATATGGTATAAGAATTCCTGCTAGATACGAGCTGAGGGGAAGAAAGATTGGAGTCCTTAGTTTATAAAGTCTATTTGTTTTCTGCTTTGCATTAGATTTCTTTGACAACTAATATTGCCATTCTGTCTCCTGTGCCCATTGTGTTTAATGTATCCAGTTGGAAGGAGACACCTGTCCATAGTTTGTTCTTGGATAATTTGGTTTTTTTTTTTAAAATTAAGATTCCATAACAACTGTTAGCAGCCAGTTTTTCTGGATATCTCATCTACTACCCTCCTCTTGGCTGTATTGGCAGCAGAGTCATCTCCTTGAATTTCATTCAAGGTCTTCAGATACCATGGTGATGGCTGGGGTATAAGAACTGGATATATAAAGCCCTGCACATCACAGTCTCTCTCTTTCCCTGAGTGTACTCTTCTGTATTAGCTGGGTATTCCAACATTTGCTGGGCTTTTAATTTGTTATTGTTTCCAAGTGAAATATTGGTATTAAAGGGGGGTAACTGTGGTAAAAGCAGGATTCAGCTGGCAGCTTGGTGGAATATGTGCGGCAGGCAACTTACATCATATGACTCCCCCTTTGCTTGACTTCAGCGGGATGACTTCAATGAATAAGGCTCAGTGATATAAGTGCAAGGTCGCTTTGCTGTTTAGCTTGTTCAGGTATTTTCCTTTTCAAATCTTCTGTTGTCAAACACCCAAGGTTTGTTTTCAGCTTCCAGCTTCTCAGGTAAAGCTGTTTTGTTTTTTTTAACTCACTACAGCAACATAAATATGAAGCTTTTGTTTATATTTGTTGTGTTTTGTGTCTCTTTAAATAGCCTGGAAACATTTTTTTTTTCAATGCTTCCTTCATTTCACAGGTATGAAAGAGAGAGGGAGAGAGAGAAAGAAATCACTGTGATCTTTCATTTCAGAAGATGAGTTTAGTCTCACACAGCGGATATGACACGATCTATTATGGTTAAACCTGAGAGAGATCAGGGTTTCAGTCTGTCTGGAGTAACTAATAACTCTAGTTTCAAAATCCTCACTCTCTAAATGGCCATCGCTTGACATTAAAAAAAAAATTCCACTTTTCAGCATGGAAGCCATTAGTCATCCTCAAAGTGAACGTCACCCACGTAATGCATTTGAGGAACAGCTCAGGGCAGGCTGACTCGCATTTACAAGTTCTGTAATCTGTCATCCACTTCACAGTGCTTTAACTTACAAACATGTTCACAGAATGCAGACGGTAGTTCTTTGCTTGGATTAACGGCAGCCTAGTTCTGTTTCACCACCGTTTGACCTCTCTGACAATGCACATGCTAGTGTTTATAGATCCTGTATGCGTGTGTTTAGACTGTGTGTGCATGTGCGTGTGCGCACATGTATGTGTAGCTACAGATCTATGGAGGCAAACAAAATGTAAGCTTGTTTCATTTTACATGTGTATCATTTTTTGTACCAAGGAAGATGATTGTATATTCTTGACTCCTGCGGGTCTGTGCTTGGAGCACCGTTCCAAGAACTGCAGGGCAAGATTTTCAAAAATAGGTTCATAAGATAAGGTTCTTAAATGCTTATTTTTAGGTACTGAAATATCTGCCTGATTTTCAACTATGCTGTGTATTCAGACTAACCTAGTGACCTTAGTGCAAGCTGATAGATACCTAGCAATTTTGAACACTGAAAAAAGCTGCCCTCACATGTATCCTTTCAAAGATCATATAAGTCACATACTATTAAATGGGTGCATCTACATAAGGTGTCTTAATGCACAGTGGATTGTTCTATTGTGCATTAGCATGTCACAAGAAAAACCATGCTAATGCACAGTAGAATTAGTCTACTGCACTTTAAGCAATACACACAAAAAAAAAGGTTTGCCTTTGCTACTGCGCATTAGCGCAGCTACTGCGCCTTTACCTAGTACTTTATATTAGAGGTGCTACACTTAATGCGCAGTAGCAAATGTGCATTAATGAACATGTGGACATGCCCAAAGAGTGGTCCTTAGAACTAGACCAAGATAATTCATGTTATATTCTAGGGGTAAACTGGGAGCTGGTGGCTTCTTCCTTCACATGTTGTTGTGACTATGTGCAACTGGGGAAGCAGATAATCTAGGGCTGCTACTGCCCTCCTCTCACTTTCCCAGCATATGTGGGTGAAGTGGTGGTTGAGCAGGAGCAAGACTATGATTTTTTTCCCAAATTCACCAGGTGGTGGAGTTATGCCAGAGCTTTGGAAAGAATACACTGTGTTGGGTACAGACCCACACTAGTTGCTGCCTCTTTGAACACCTGGAGAACCAGGAAGGGAGAGTATTGCTCCTTTGAGATCCAACTCATAGCCTATGTCCTGGTCTGCTCCAGAAGAAGCACAGCAAGATGTTGCCTTTTAGTGAAAATCTCTGTCTCATGATCAGGCCTTTTGTTTAATTTTTCATTGTGCTTATTTATATAGGGCAGTGACCCAGGTACCCAAGTTATTATCACTGGCAATCCCTTGCAGTCAAGGATGATTGTCTTTCATGGTCCTTGTGGAAGTGATCCTATCTGTGAGTCTGAAGATGGCTGATGAGGCCAATCTGGGATTGACAGGTTCTACTGCTAGTTGAGCATGTGTTTCTGTGGGGAGCGGGTGGCTCTGGATTCTTGATTCAGTCTACAATATGCTGTGTCTGCAGCTGCCACTTTTCTGTCTCCTCTTGTTGTCATGAAGCTTCAAAGTACTGAGATCCTTGCAGCAGACTCTTCCTCTATTTGGGGCAGTCCTGGGTGATAATCTCCCATGAGTTGATGTCAATGCTGCATTTTTCAAGCTGGCCTTGATGACATCCTTAACGTGCTTTCTATGCCTTCCTCTTGAGTGTATGCCTTGACTGAACTGGGAGAATAAAACTTGCTTTATGAGTCTGGAGTTGGACAGCTGGGTGATGTGGCTGTCCCAGTGAAGTTGATGTTCAATGATCATTGCTTCTGTGCTCATGTTGTTTGCTTGTGAGAGGACACTGACGTTGGTGTGGCTATCTTCCCACTGGATTTGAAAGAATCTTCCACAGGCAGGAATATTGAGAAGAGTGTTAGAGCAATGATGCAGCCTTCTTTAACTCCAACCTTAGCCTCACAGGGATCTGTGATAGATCTGCTACTGAGAACCATGTCATGGAGCAGGTGAAGAATGACGACAAATTTTGGTGGGCATCCATACATCAGAAGGATCCTTTATAGTGCTTCTCAGTTGACAGAATCAAAGTTTTTCATAAGGTGAAAGAACGCCATATAGAGAGGTTTATATTGTTCTTTGTACTTTTCCTGCAGTTGATGAGCAGTGAAGAGCATGTCAGTTGTGCCTCTTGATGTCCTAAACCTACAATGAGATTCTGGAAGGAGCTCTTCAGCAAGTGGTAGGAGATGGTTCAGGAGAGTTCTTGCAATAGTAAACAGCCAGATGTAATTTCCATAGTTGGACGTGTCTCCTTTTTTGAAGACTGTCACAATTATGGCATCCCTGAGGTCATCTAGGAGTTCCTTCTCATTCCATACGCTTAAAATGAGTGCATGGATCTGTGATATAAGCTCCCCTCCTCCCTGCTTGAAAATTTCCATCAGGATTCCATCTGTTCCAGATGCCTTGTCATTCTTTATCTGCTTGATGGCTTTCCTCACCTTGTCAAAGTTTGGAGGGATTCTAAGATCATCTCTGAGTATTGTGGGATGGAATTGAGGACATTCTCATCCACAACAGGGTCTCAATTTGAGAAGGTCTTCAAAATGCTCCTTCCAATGGGCATTGATGACTCCTCTTCCCTTGATCAGATGTCCTCCATCCTTAGGTGTCAAAGGGGTTGTCCCTGAATGGTTGGACTGTAGATGGTTTTGGTAGGTATGAACCCCACCCCTGCACATATTGTGGATGTCAGTTGAATCTCCTTTGCTTTGTCTTCCCACCATCTGTTTCTCATATTGTGGGTGGGTCCTCCTTTGGACCTCTGTCTTGACTCGTTGATGTTTCAGTTTCTCTTTGCTTGTAGCTGGTGATATTCTTCCAGCATAGAAGGCCACATGCTTGTGAGGCACTGGTGGAAGAGATCTTGCTTGATTGGGTCCTTGAGTCCTTCATCATTATGAAAGAGTAGCCACTGGCCTTCTGTTGGCAGTGCTTCTGCTGTAGCCATTGTTTGGGAGTCCAGTTTGAGTGACATAACTGAGTGGATGAGTTGGTGATCAGTCCAGCATTCATCAGCTTCTAGCATAGCTTGAGTGATGTGTACATCTTTGTGAACAATGACATAATCAATCAAGTGCCAATGCTTAGATCATGGGTGTTGCCAAGATGTCTTGTGCATATTTTTTTGTGGTACAGGGTGTTAGTGATGATGAGTCCATGTTCTGTGCATTTGGTCAAGAGGAGGATGCCACTGGAGTTAACTTTTCCACTCTTTCCTTGCCAATGCTTCCGTTCCAGAGGTTTGAGTCTCTTTTGACTCTGGCATTGAAATCGTCAAGCAGAATAATTTTGTCTCCCTCTAGAGCATCAGAGAGCACTCAGTAAAGTCGGCAGAGAATTCTCCTTAGTTTTGTTAGTATCATCAAGAGTCAGGGTATATACACTGGTGATGGTGGCATATTGGCTTTGTGCCAATTTGAGATGGAGAGTCATGAGGCACTCATTTATTCTGAACTGATTGGGTTGGTTTATGAGTTTATTCTTAATGGCAAAGCCAACTCCATGAAGCCAGTGTTCTCCTTCTTTGTTACCTTTCCAGAAGAGGGTATGGCTACTCTCCTTGTTCTTTGAGCTACCTGTCTCCTGGTCACTGTGTCTCCCTCACTGCAGTGATGTCACTGTTGTGTCATCTGAGTTACCAAGCTGCAATTGCAGTGCAGTGCTCTGGGTGTTCACTGTTAGGACTGTCTGAGGGTCATGATGTTCCAAGTCCCAAAGTTTATTGTGTGTCTTAGTTGATTTTGACCACAGTAAAGGTGATCCAATTGGACATAGTTATGGAAGAAGGTAGGCAGACTATGTTTAGGCCATCTTTTCTATCCCTCTCTCCATGTGGGGTGAGCAGAGTAGACTGTAAAGAGGGCTGTTCAGTCACAGTTACAGCTGCTGAACTGCACTTCTGCCTCAAGTGCTAGATGACCTCCTTGTAACTGCTGCCTTTGTTCCAGTTCATGATTAGGAGCTCCAGCCCATTACAGCCTTGCTCCCATCATCAGTAGCTGACCAAAGGGTTTGAAAAATGTGCTAAAGCTGATTACATGGAAGATGCCCATGTGTGATTTTTCTTCTTGTGGAAAAGCTCCTGAACATCATCTTCCATATGGTTCTTGACTGGACCTTGATCCAATCTCAAGGAGGCTAAGACAACTGGAGATCTCATTCTGTTGCAGCCTTGATCCATCTTTGCAGTCATACAGATTCTAACATCTTCTACCTGCTCTGCTGTTGAGGACTTGTAGACCCATGGCTGGGGGTTGGACAGGCTTATTATAGTGACAACCTGTACTTGCCGTGTCATAGCACCATCAGAGGATATATGTGGCTTTTCAGGAGGGAGAGTATTGCCATCTGCTGTCCCCACCACATCCTGGTGGTGCTTGGTCTGTGATTGCTTATTTTTCAGAGTTATCCCTGCTCATTTCACAGCTAACTTTTCCTGAAGGTCATTTCACTATCTGCCACCTGTGGACACACTGGGAAGCAGCACAGTTCTGCCACCAGAGCTACCAAAACATGCATAGGAATATTTTCATGGCCATCAGCTAATCTGAATATGAAGCACAGTTTCACACTGGCTTTGTCATAAGACTTCCAAGGGGATCTGCTCCTATCTCTTTCTTTACTTTCTGCAGTACACTGAAACCTGTTATCAGTTTCTTTGTGTAGATGAAAAACTATACTTTGAGCAACATCTATAAATGCCACAGGGCTGGGTTTTCTGAATGTTTACTGAGAATATATTCTGTTTTAGTGTCTCTATCATAAATACCTTTTTGTTAATCTTTCACCCTCACTAAATCTATCACAAGCTTTCATCAACCTTTCTAAGCCATAATAAAATGTTATCAGTGGTTGACAGAGATTATAAGTGACAGACCTTAATGTTTTCTAATGACTGTCATTATTTGGAAGAGCATTTGTAGTTTTATGGAAAAATAATTAGACCTATTGCAGGGTTTTTGGTTGTAGCCATGTTGGTCCAAGGACATAGGCAAGCAAGGTTCTTTGAGTAAGTGTGATATCTTTTATAAAACCAACTGAGTAGCTGGAAAAATGTTCTTTGCAAGCTTTTGGGCACAAATACCCTTCTTTAGGCACAGGGAGACTCTGATGTTGTTCTGTGATCTCCAAGGGATGAAAGAAGCTAAAAGTGTGACAGGAGGTCAGTGAGAATGTAAATAGGTGGAAGTTAGGAAAACAATGGGTAGAGAAGGGAGGGGAGGGGAAAACGAGGGGGGAAAAATGGGTGAAGGAATGCAAAAGGTAAGCAATGGAGACTGCTATAGTGATGAGTTCTCCAAGGTAGAAAAGAGGCAGCCTGTGTAGATGGAAATTAGGAAGACAATGGGTAGAGAAAGAGGGGAGGGGGAAGGGGGGAAAAGATGCAAATGGTAAGTTAAGGTAGGTACCTGGTGAATCAGATGTCGGGCAGGTTGTACTGTATCATAAATCCAATGTCTATTTTGAGTCCATGATTTTTTATATCCAGTAGATTTATTAAATGAAGTTTGTTGGCTCACCTATGAAAGGTTTTTTGTACATTCCCTTTGAAGATTAGAACTGAGAGGTCAGAGAGGGAGTGATTATCTTGTGAGAAGTGTGCTCTTGCAGGTAATTGGATATTTTTGTCTTGATGAATTTTCGGTGTGTGTTCATTCTGGTATGCAGTGGTTTGGTTTCTCTTATGTAGTTTCCATCAGGGCATTTGGTGCACTGGATAAGATGTGTTACATTTCTGGGAGTGCAGGTGTAAAATCCAGGAATGGTGATGGTTCTGTTGTGGGGTAATGTTATTGTGGGAGTGGTGGAGATGTATTGGCAGATTTTGCATTTCTTGTCCTGGCATAGTTTGGATCCATTATGTGTGGTTTGAGTCGTAGGGAGTTTGCTTCTGGTGATGAGGTTAGGGAGGTTTGGTGCTTGTTTAAGTGCTAGGATGGGTGGTTCTGGAAAGATCTCTTTAAGAATTGGGTTTTCTGCCAGTATGGGTTGCAATTGTTTGACGACTTTCCATGTAGGTTCCAGGGAAGGGTGGTATGCCATAACTAATGGTGTGCGATTCATGGGGCTTTTCTTGTTGTACTGCAGCAAATCTTCATGTGGTATCCCAGTGGCTCTTTCAAAGGTATGAACTATCTCTCTTGTGCTATAAGACCACAGTGTGCTTTCCTATAGAGTTTACAGAAGAGCTGCAACCCAGGAGACTTGCATAAGTTTGCTTAAGTTATGCAGGGAGCCTCTTCTTCTCTCAGACAAACAAAGTAGCAGGGAAGCACAACAATGGCTTTAATTACCTTTAGCTCTTACTCCACTCAGCTGCAAGATCTCTGCTGCTCTCTTAAAGATGTAGCACAGAATTTTGTCCCCTGTTCCAAGCAACATGGGCTTGCAGGAAAGTAGATGTGTATCATGAAAAGAATCAGAATCATGTGTTCCAGAGACAAAAGCTTGTAGGTAACCATGCCAGGCAGGATTCCAAATTTGAAGACAAATGACCTACCAGAAGAATGGCTCTTTCTGCCCATTTTAGTTAGGTTTTCAATTCATTAAGGCTATGTCTGTACTACTACTAACCTGAAGCCAGGGTTCAAATTACACTTTGACTCTTGTGGGGGAGGGGAGCCTGCAAAAAAAATTGTGCTGCCCATCACGATGTCATAATAAAATTGGAGACCCTCCCAGTTTATAATTTTCAAATCTTACAGGGGAGCTCTTGAATCTTGTGGAGGGGCTAATCCTCACCGAGCTCCCCCATAATTTGAGCCCTGCCTGAATCCTGCCCGTGGGCCCATACCATATACACTGAAAATACCTAATATCAATTCCTGACAGCAATTAAGTCTGACCCTGGAAGGTTTCCTAAACTTCAGGTTGAGCCTACCTCTTAATCCATTCCTGTTGCAGTGTCTTTGCAACTATTTTTGGTATTGTAGGCTGCAAACACAGGAAATATACCAGCAGCAATCTCACAACTTCCTGCGCCTGACTTTTGGCTCTTGTGCAAACCACTTCCCTTCTATGCTATCCCTAATTTCTGCCAAGCACTGATGGAAAGGCAAATAATCTGCAGATTGATGCCAAAAGGACTCTGCTTGAAAGGCAAGCAGCACAATTTGGAGACCTTTGATACAGGCCCCAAGGTAAGGTATAAATGGGAGGGGCAGTTAATGTGTCTTAGGGTGCAGACAGAAATGCAGCTCCTAGTTGTAACTCAGAACAATTTCTGCGAAGTATTCTGAGTTACAATGTTACCCCAGACCAAACTGAAGTTCACTGTTGGTTCCAGGAGGGAGGGGAATCCAGCTGCAGACTGGGAGCTTGTAGCCGGGTTCCCATAGTAATGGCCCCGGCTCTCTTCCAGTGCTCGCTGTTTTCAGACTGGGAAGAGGAAAAAGAAGTGTAAGGAGGTCATTTTTGGGGCTTCTCAGCTGGTGCTGAAGGGTTGGGTGGGTGAATTTGAGCCTCCCCCCGGTGGGGGCTCCAACACACCTTCCCCCCTTTCCAGGAGAGGGGGAGGGGGATAAAACCCCCCCAGACTGAACTCCCTCCACTCCCTTTCCTCCCTCCCATTCTGAAAACAGCAACAGGCTGGGAGCTCAGCAGACACAAGTTACAAAAGACTACAGATAAAGATGTTTCAAAATGATACCTCATGTAACGAGCAGTCAGATTGGCCATTTTTTAAAGCTGTCTGCAGCTGTGCCTTTGTGTTTGGTCACAGCTATAGACTGCTTTCTGTGGCCAGATGGGGTGAACATCATCACTTCTGTCTGCACCTCTAGACTGGTTGAGAGTGATCATCATGGTTATCCCTAAATAGCAGGGTAGATCTATCTTGACAAGATGAATGCTAAGCAGAACTGTCCCACAGAGCCATAACTACCAAGTTTTCTCCCCTTGGCAAAGCTCCCAGATCCCTGTTTGTGTGTGAGTGTATGGAGTACCAGAAAGTGGGGACAGGGTTCATTCTTACTTGCCTTGGCTGCTGCTGTTGCATTGCTGCGTGTCAGCCCCTGGCTGCTACTGCTACCATATGTATGTAACCCTGGCACATGGTGCTACCCGTGTGCCATGTCTGAGTGTTGGACTTCTTGGGTACCCAGTAGCGTAAGCCTCACTTCACTCTCCTAGGAGCCGAAATGGGGCTTTCTGGCAGGGAGGGCCCCTTTTACATTTACAAACCCCTTGCAACCACCAATATAATTATTGACAAATATTTAATTATATACAATCTAATTATATACAGAATAAGATCGAACTACAATGGATACAAATTGCTACTAAAATAACTCTGTATACAGTACACAAAAGGAACACTGGTGGCATGGGGATAGTCACTTGGGTGCCTACAGAGTTCACAAACTGATAACATCTCAGGTGTGAAATAGGTTAAAAGAGAAGCATAAACAATAATTAGGTGTTAAAGCACTAATAAATAAATTGCAACAACATGAGCTGTTGGATACTTATTTACAAACACTACTAATGGCCTTTATGCACAATGAATTTACACACATACATTTGTATGCTGAGTCAAGGATTGGAGGGGGAAAAAAACGAATAATCCCCAGCTCTTCCCCCCTCCCACCCCATACCGTGGCAGGGGAAGGAGATGGCGGGTCCTTCATGGCTGGGGTCATCCCACATTGGCTCAGGTGTCACAGCACTGCTGGCAGCTGCTCCTACATCCGGGTCTCTGCAATACACAATGTACACTGCCCCAGCCCATGGCTTCTGCACAGTGGGCTGCACAGCTCAGGCTACAGGCTAAAGCAGATACATCTCTCCCATAGGTGAACACACAGGTGCACTGGGTGTGCCTCCCACAGCCTGAACCCTCCCTTTAGGTCACATACACACTGATGACCTGGGGCTAGTTCCCCCAGTCTTGCCTCCCCCTGTCTGGGCACTGGGATGTGCTGAGTCAGGCTTCTGCAGTCATGCACTCCTTCCTTGAATTACACACAGATACTAACCGGTCTTGCTTCCCCACAAGCGAACTCATGGGCTCCTCAGGCAGCTGCCTGAGGGGTTCAGCCCACTCCCTCCAAAGCTCCACTCTGTAAGCCAATACAGAGGCTGGGATTTTTGTGGGCTGTCCCTAATCATCCCTACCTGATTTCAACTCCCTTGTTGGGGTTATTCCATTCATTTCCTTAATCAACATGGCAGCTTCATTTTGCCCTGAGTACAGGGTCTCCATTGGGACAAATTTCCTTCCTAATGGAGGGGGTCTGGGGACAGGGGCTGCTCCTCAGCTGGCTGTTCACCTAAAGGCAGATTCAATCCCCCTTTGATTCAGCAGGTGAATGTCTGTTGGGTTGGGAGGTGCTCCCACTCATGGTACTTTATGTAAAGTGCCATGAGTTAGAGCAGAGGCCTGCACATCAGTCAGTGCCCACAGTGAAGTTGAAGAATTAGGGCCTACTTTTTTTTCACATGTATCCTTAATGTTTTCTTTTGTCAAGTTCAAGTTGTTTGGTTTGCTAGGTTTCTCTCATCAAATATTAAAAAAAATGCTTTCCTTATTTTTTGTTATTATTAATTATTGGATATTTTGTCTTTGATGGATTTTCAGTGTGTGTTCATTCTCATATGCAGTTGCTCTTTGGTTTCTCTTACATATTTTCCATCAGGGCATTTGGTGCACTGGATGAGAAGTATTACATCTCACCTATATTTCTAGCTTGATATGGTGACATTGTTTGTCTCTAGAGCAAAAGGCTCCATAGCTTCCATAACTTTTCTGTATTTAGTGGGATGCAATTTCAAAAACAAATTTCACTAGTTTTTGACTATGGAACATAATAGAGCAATTATTCTACTGGAAAGAGCTCAGACCACAAGAGGTCAGAATGTTTTTGACACTATGAACTCCTATTTAAAATACCTGGGTTTACCTTGTGAATCAGGCTTAGGTGTTTGCACACCTAACCAGGCTGATATTGCACCCTTAAAAGGATCTTGTATAGCACCATAGTTAAAAATTGCTGACTTGGAGGGTAGCAAACATTTTGGCTTAGTCCTTTTCTATCACTGTGGTTATCTGAATGAAAATATTTTTCTATGCAATGATGTTTTTAGGAAAACATTGCATAAGTATCATCAATTAAGCTTGGTTATAAAAAAGGACCATCCATTTTTTTAATATACATTTTTTATTTAAACATATATTTTCAGCTCCTTACTCTGCTTTTTTGTGGCAAATTAGACATTCTAGCAAATCTTTTCTTTTCTAAGCCTCTCCATTGCCCTGGAGAAGGATGTGCATCCCAAAGATATTAAGAAGTGAGCAAAAGGCTCTACTTGAAAGGACTGGCAGTGTTTAAAGTGAGCAGTTGGAGTATATCTGCTAGAAGCAGCAGCAGTGTTTAAATGGGAAATTCCAGACTATAAATTCTTCTCTAGCTAGATTATATGCAGTACAAGTGTTGACTTTCAATTTATACCTTTGATATGAGTCATTGAATGTTCTGATTCTTAGTTTATTTGTCCTGTCTTCAGGAAAATGGATTGAATATAAGGTTATCCAACCATGATGTGTTATCTCTGTGCCTCAGATGTTATATTGATGAAATCTTAGTGTCTGGCACTATCTTAGAGGAATATAAAAATTTGATTTGGTTTGCAGCCAGCTTTCCTCCCACTCTGGAACATTGATGGAACATCTGGGAGAACGCTGTATTCATTAACCCAAATCCTGAGCACTTCACATAATACCTGATCCTATAAGAATCTGCTTAGTTTTCCCATCTGTATATTTTCTGTTGGTTATGGAGAGAGCACATGCGGTCAGAAGGCCTTATCGGTTTTACATTTTTGAGCTGTTATGTGGACATTTTGTTCTAATTGACAATAACAAGACCCCTAGCCATTATTTTCTTTTAAACACTGGCTTCCATTCTGTGCTGTCTCCTATTTATTTGTCATTCATATTTTCGGCTGGAGACCTTAGGGTTTTCACTTGCCCATGCTCTCAGCTAAAGCCATATGCCAAGAGGCCTCTTAACTTTCCTGAGGATGGAGCTTGGAATATCAGACTGGCATCAATGTGCCACCTTTATTGTTTTTCCTGTTTTCATAATCTCCCCCTTCTCTCAGCAGCAGCTGCACACCAGCATTGTAACTGATAGAATAGCCAGTCTCCCCCTGGGCTTTAGTGCTGCTCTCTGGCCAGCTGCTATGTGATATACAAGATGGATGCATTTGGTATATTCCAGAGTTTGTACATCCTGGGTGATTTTGTAGTTTGTGCTAGACTGAGAAATAAAGCAAGATGTAGATCTTCCTCATCCTGCATTACCCACATGGGTTTGAATATTCATGAGATTGAATTGCTGAACTCTGTTAAAAATGGATGTCCTGATATGAAATTCAGGAACTGAATTATCTGCTTTAGAAGGGGAAGGGTGAGCCAATGGATAGGATAGTAACTGGGGACCAGAAAAACCTAAATTCAGTTTACTGACTTCCTACAAGCTTCCTGTGTGACCTGAGGCAAGTCACTTACTCTTTCTGCCTCAGTTCTCCATCTGTGAAATGGAGACAATAATACTTCCTTGTCTTAAGATACCAAGTGCATTACAGGTTGTTACCTACTCAGATCCATTGGTGAATGGGGGCTGTATACTGGAGTTCAGATTCCTTTATGCAATGCATGTAAACTGATTATAGTGGCTAAATTATCAATATAAAGGGGTAGAATTAAATCTCTGAATTTCCTTGCCTTTTCTGCTGGTGATTGTCATTTTTAAAATGAAGCAAAGTATGATCTGATATTTCTCCATCAGGTCTGGTTGAAAAGGTTCAGGATTTAAACAAGTTATTGTTGGTTACTTTTTATATCTGCATTCCACAAAGGAAATTAAATGAAGCAGGGTAATCACTTTACAACTGTCTGACACGCATATGGATGAAATAGTTAAGGTTATTAATAGTGCATAATAATAATTTTTACCCCTCAAAAGAATTAATCTTCAAGCCCCTCCCTCTCCTCACCCCAATCCCATTTTTTACAAATAACCAAGCAGGGCTTACTTTAGGGAGAGTGTCATAGAGTTGGGCCTACTCGATTCCATCACTGAGGTATTCAATAAAAAACTGAAATGGCTTTTCCCCAAAGCCACAAAAGAAGATGCATGACGTTGCTTGGATTAGAAGTTAAGATGGCTGTGCTGGTTTCAGGTCCCAGTACACATTCTTATGGGCCACCAGGGCTCTCTGTAGATGGGTGTAAATTATGTTTAACATTATTGATAGCAGTTGTTCTTCTGTGTGGCAAGAATGAAGTACAGGGGTCAGAATGCATGGGTCCAGTGGTCTTTTGTCATGCTCAGTGTTTCCAGATTACTTAAAATACCTGGTTGACATAGCTCCCCCACCCCCATAATAGAGGCACAATGATTTTCTTTGCTAACTCTGCCCTTTCCTGAGTATTAACTTTCCTCTAAACCTAATATTGTGAACTGCAGCACTGAAACCAAGGCAGCTGTTATTGAAATTAGAAGAAAACCAAGAGCAATTAAAAAGATTTCAGTGGGCCTGCACTGATTCAGCTCCCTCCTCTGCCCTCAAGGATGAGGCTCAAGGTCTGACTCTGAGTACATTGGCCTGGAGAAGCTCAATAATAGCTGATTTACCTTGGGCCATTGAGACAGCAATATTTAAAATAAATTAAAATTTCCATGACTATTTATCTGAAACAAATGTATCTAACTTGAATATTCATGATCTGGAAGCAGATTAAGCTGCTGAATTCTTTGCAGAACCTGCTACTATTGATGTGAAATTTTTTCAAGTAACCTATGAAGTTCAGTACTTTATAAATATTTTGATTAAATACAAATGAACAAAATCACATTTACATGCTTATCATAACGGTTCAATGGGTGGGAGTGAGATCCAGACTACTGGTCCTCCTCTCCATAACATATTGCTTCACTGGCTTTCCAGGAGTGCTTTACATTACACTTTATAATTGTATATTGCATGCAACTAGCTCACCGAATAAATGCAAGCAAATCACCAAAAATCAAGGAATGCAAATCCTAAGCTTCAGCAGACTTGCATGTCTTGCATGCTTTTATAGTATTATGCAGTTCTGTGTCAGGAGAGAGACCCATGGCCGTGTGGCTTTCATAGAAGAGAAACATGAGGGGAAGGTATTTTCAGACCAGGGTGTTAGTCTGGGACTCATGAAAGTTGGTTCATTTTTCAGTGTTGATGCACATTTTGTGTGACCTTGGCCAGTACCTTTAGTCTCTCTTCATCAACAATAAAAATCTTCCATGGCTTTAAAGTGGTGTTTTGAGGATAACCACATGGATGTTTGTGAGGTGCTTGGACTGTGGATTGATGGTGACTTCATGATTATGTAAGATAGGTCTGTTTGAATGGGACTAGGCAAAACTGTAGATCTAAGCCTCTTTAAGTGGTTGCAGAAT
>NW_017729028.1:5675569-5677912 GCF_001723915.1 Gavialis gangeticus | reverse complement strand
GCAAAATTTTTTAAGTGAAGGTATGAAAGTTCCAAAGAAAAGAAATGATGTGGAAAGGCACTCTGTTAGTATTGAGAGAAATATCAGTTCTTAACAACTGTTTGTAATTAAGGCCCATATTTCAGTTGCAGTGAAGAAAGTCACTTATAACATCTTAGCCTGCGTTTAACGATAAAAGCATTTGCAGAATGGAAGCCTGTCATTGTATAGATAAATGCATTGTCTCTAAGGGTGATGGTATTTGCACCCTAGAGATAAGGCTGTGAGGAAATTTTGGAATGGAAAGTTTCCAAGACAGCATTTTATATAGCACTGAAGGTAGGCATTGTCTTTAGAATGACCTGAGTTCTAAATCTGGAGCGGCACATGACTTGTTCTCTAATCTAGATCTATAAACAGAGGGTATGAATACTTACCAGTGGTATAGGAAGCCTGCTAAGATTCCCATAACTAGTTTGTTTATACTAATTTTTTGCACATATAAAGCATCCTATTTATCTGATTGAAAGAGATGCATTTTAAACATTTTAAAAGTAGTTTTGCTCAAAAAATATTTTGGAACATTTGATGCAAGTTAAAGCATGTGATTTAAATGCTTGAAAGTCATTTAAATTTATTTATAAAAGATCAAACTATTCGATCTCGAATGAGCACAAATCCAACACAGTCATGAGACAGCTCTGGGGCTGCTTTTGGATATGAGAAATCCAGTGTGTGTCAATATCAGAAAAACATTTTAGATCAGTGTGACACACCTGGGTGCCTTCAACTATGGGATAATCCATAATCTAATCACCAGGGAAAGTGGTCTCTTCAGGTCAAGATTGAGGTTATGGTTGTTTTTAAGATATAATATTGTGCTTAGTCTGAGGCATGCTTACTTACAGTATTGAGTGCCGGCTCTTATACTCTCCTTTCATCACTAAAATGCAAATATTCACTCATCAGTGTTATTGATACCACATGTACATACACACACACACACAAAGAGATCTTAAAATGTTTGAACTCCTTTGGTTGCTCTCATTACATGAGAATTCCAGTATGTATATATGTATTTAAGTTAGGGCATTCATAGGAGTAAGGGTTTTATTCCTACTATTTATATTGCTTTTTTATTATTATTCAACTTTCATATGGAGCTCTAACTGTGATTTTAAAAAGAAATAATTATTAGAATGATATTGCTGAAATTTGAAAATATTAAAAGTCAGGAAATTTTGAATATCAAGGATAGTTCAATAACATTGCCCACTGGGAAATAGAGTCCACTACTGGGAAACTGAGCCCACTACCTGTGGACCGGACTTTACCCACTCCTTTGGATCTGAAGGAGTCAGGAATGGGCAAAGTCTGGCCCACAGGCTGGATCCAGCTGGCAGTGGACTCCATTTCCTAGAAGCCCCTACCAGCATGTCTGGGGCTGGTTTCCGTGGAGACCCCAGCAGCAGCCATGTTGTGATAGCACAATGGATTTCTTCAGAGACCGGCCCCAGCAGCGGTGTCAGTCTCTTCCTTGTGGGGATGCTGAAGGGGACTGTGGTGTGGGTGGGAGCAGGTTGAGCTCAGCTGGTGCTGCCTGTGTAGGGCGAGCAGTGGTGGTGGCGGCAGTGGCGCTGCTGCTGGGAGGGGTGCCTATGGGGGGCTATGAGAAATTTTGGGGTGGCTATTGCCCCCGCAAACCTTCCCCTAGAACTGCCCCTGCTGGCAGGGCATGCAGCAGGGTGGGGAGCTGCTCTGGGGTGGGCTGGGATCTTGCGGCAGTGGCAGAGTGGTCCAGAGCCTGTATGCCTTGGGCAGGGACATGCAGGCAGTGGAACATGGCGCTGCCCCAGCTCCAGACCATGGTGTCACCGCTGCAAGGCACCGGGGCAGAGCCACGATTCACTGCCTGTATGTCCCTGCCTGGGGCATGCAGGCTGCAGGTCATGGCACTACCCTGGTTCTGGACCAGGTTGTCACCACTGCAAGATCCTAGCCTTGCGCCAGAGCAGCTTCCAGCCCTCCAGTGTGCCCTGCCAGTGCTGCAGGGGCTAGTTTCCATGGAAACCACAGCCTCACTGTCATAGCAGGGCTGCTGGGGTCTCCATGGAAACCAGCACCAGCCATGTTGACACAGGCTGCTGGGAAATGGAGTCTGGCCGCTGGCTGGATCTGCCATTTTGCCCACCCCTGCATTACGTCAGTATATCCTCTCATATTTCTGGTATTTAATCAAACTACCTTATCGCCATCAAATAATTTATTAAGATTTATATTTAATGAAGTGAACATGATAAAAGTATGCTGAGGTAAAAGGTTGGAAGCAATAGTGATCATCGCTTGCTGGAATTCACCATCCAG
>NW_017729028.1:5674048-5675558 GCF_001723915.1 Gavialis gangeticus | reverse complement strand
CTTCCGACCCTAAATCTATGAAACTATGAAACTATGAATGTCACAATCCAGTATCTGAACACAATCCAGTTGCTGTATCTGAAGGCAACACTTGCCAGTCTTTTGACCATTTCATTTCCTGGCTCCATCATGTCCCCTATGCTTCTTGGATTTGGGATATCCAGAGAGGTACCACCTCTCTTGATGTTATCTCCCGAGTACCTCACAGTCAAAATGCCAAAATAGTTGGGGTGCAGTCTCAAGCAGCTTTCTAGGAAGAGGGGCTGTGTTAGATTACCAAACAGGTTCATGATGTCTAGGGACAGAAGTTACACATAAACTGGTTTAACTCATCAGAAAGTGTTGTAAATCTGTAACAGAACAAAAGTTCAGTGCATGTAAACTGGTTTCGAAATAGGTGAAACTGGTTTAAGATAAACCTGGTTGAATGTAGTATCTGACTTAACTGATTTGGTTCAAACCATTTTATGAAACTTCTGCCCCAGACTCCTTCATAGTTCAATTAAATCACAGTCCCCCAGCATCCCAGCATGCTTCTCAGCCCTGAGCTGGGCTATGCTGCTGCTCCAACAGAGAAGGGTTGGGGGCAAACCCCAGTTGGGTTGTGGGGCCAGGGAAGGGGGTGTCAAACCCCCCTTCTCCAAGTATAGAGCTGACATGCCCTGCTAAACTCATGGGTTGCTGTGACTGGACTACAAATCCCAGAAGCAGCTGGAAGCAGGAAGAGGAAGTGGTGAGCAATCCTGCAGAGTCCTGCTGCTGTGTTTCTGGACTACAAATCCCAGAGACCTTGGGGGAAGGCGGGAGAGGAAGAAAACA
Source organism: Gavialis gangeticus (assembly GCF_001723915.1). Classification (NCBI taxonomy): domain Eukaryota; kingdom Metazoa; phylum Chordata; order Crocodylia; family Gavialidae; genus Gavialis; species Gavialis gangeticus. The sequence goes on along the minus strand of NW_017729028.1, from coordinate 5,674,739 downwards.
CACAGCCCATGCTGGCTACATGACAGAGAGCTGTGCTCTAGTGCCCCCCAGCTTCTGGCCTGAGCCATTGCAGGCATGTGGCTGCATTTCCTGAATCAATAGTACGTGTCTATTCACTTGTTAATCAATTTAATCTCTGCAGTTTAGACTAACTTGCAAAGACTGAATCAATTCAGCCTTGGGATTTTTGACTGTCTGTACTTAGCTTATATCTGAGGATGATTCCTCTCAGGCTTTAAAATCTCCTCTGCCCCAGAACCAAGTTATTTGACCCCAACAGACTTCCTGCCTATGGCCAGGGGACTGGACTCAATGATCTTGTGAGGTCCCTTCCAGCCACTAATATCTATGGCCATGTGTAGATGAAAGGAGGGGCACGTGTGCACAACACTTTAAAGCAGGTAAAATGCTTTTGCACCACTTTAATGGTGTTGGTGTTTGCATGTGTTGGCGGTGTTGTGCAGTAATTCCAGCCGCTGTAGCAAATTTGGCAATGTAATACACCTTAAATGACTTGAGGCACTCCTTTAAGGAGTTTTAGTTTGCTGCCCTAGAGCCACGGAATGAAGCATCAAGCTCTGTGCAGCTCCATGGCTCTGCAGAAAGCCTGTGCAGGCAGCCTGGCAGCAGCCCAGAGCCTGCCTGCCTGGCAGTGGAGCCTGCCTGCCTTTTCCCTGGAGCCTGCCTGCCT
>NW_017729028.1:5657440-5669048 GCF_001723915.1 Gavialis gangeticus | reverse complement strand
CCTATCTGAGCTGCATGGGGGCCTGGTGCTTCCCTCCATGGCTGCGGTGCCCCCCAGGACCATACGAGTCGGGTGCCGCCTGGGGAGGAACTTCCACTGCTGCAGAGGGAAGCACCAGCCCCGCCCCCCACAGCCCAGAGACGGCTTTGCCCCTTGGCAGCTTGTCTTCCCCTCCCCATCACCAGAGAGGCAGGTAAGTGCACTGGTGTGTGCATGACATGGGGGTTTACTTCACCCTAAATTGAAGCAGTGTTTTTAAAAACCCACCACTTCAATTTAGGGCCTCTGTTTTGTCTACACATGCCCTATGAATTTATGCACCAAGTAGTTTCATGGAGACTGTGCAACTTAGATACAGAAAGGGCCCAAATTTGGCTTATTGTTCTTTTTCTTATCTGAATGTAATAATCCATGAGATTTTCCAGTGTGTCTATCAACTACATATGGAAACATAAGTGTTCTTCAATGGTACTTTTGGTTCGTGAAAACGCAAAGGCTGCTGGTGCATTTGTTAAATAAAAGGTGGATTTGACCTCCACATTAGCCTGTGAGATGAAACACTAGTTAGAATATATATGGAAGGCACTCAGCAAGGTTCAGTTCCTGGGGGGGTAGAGGTCAAATAGATAAATAATGGCATAAGAGAATGAAACTAAAATTTGCTAAAAACAGTAAGTGCAAAGCAGACAAAGGCCTTGTACAGCTACCTCTACAGCCATTGAGAAATGAAGAAACAACTCAAGGTGTGGTAAATTATTTTGCTGATCTAATCATCTGTAGAACCACACTGAGAATATTTCTTTTTGAGTGTTCATCATTCAGAGATTTGGCCCTGAATTGAGTCACTGAAAAAGTTGTTTTATTGTAATTTAATGAAAATATTCTAGGGAAACATTTGTCATTTTTATCCATTTAAATGGGAAGGTGCATGTAGTTCATCTGTGGTACCATACAGCTGGGTGAGCAGCTTTACAAGTAAGGTATCCATTTTGATTTCACTGACATCAAAAAGAGAGGTGATTAGTTGTGTTAGCCAGCAGTCGGGCAGAAGGTAGGGTAGTGTAGCGAAAATAGATACTTTTCTCTATGTTTCTTTGTTCCTTGTTTTAGTATTAACCCCTGCATTCTGTAACTTTCCACCCACATGGTACAGGATGGCCCGCTACCCCTATGCCTTATAGGCTGCTCAGGTTTTGGTTTGAAATGACCAATTAAAATGTAATACCTCAACTGAAAAGAATGCTATCTCAATAAAAGCCACGTGCGCTCTTTGTTTAGGGTCGACACTGATCTGAGCAACAAGCTCCTCTGTCGGCCTGCTTGCAAGCAATAAAATAGAGTTGGATCCAGCCTGAAAGTGTGACTCTCTTCTAGAGGTGAATTGGACTAGCCTCCAGGGGATAAAATCAGCAATTTATGCAACAGTAGCATGGCACTTTAGAGACTAACTGGTTCAGAAAAGCCCGAGCTTTTGCAGGCAACCACCTACTTCTCAAATGCTAGCTAAGCATTAGCAATGGAATTAACCACTGACTTTAATAGAAGAAAAATCAGGTCATTTCTGGAACAATTAATGTTATGGTAAAATTTATTTTAATTAGTTTGAGAGTAGATAAGGAGCAGAATGCAGATGCTGCCCTAGAAATTAAGCTCATTTTAAAGAAAAAGTGCTTCCATACTTTTGCAAAGGCTCAGCTAATACGTTTGATGCCTAATGCATGTATGCAGCTGAAACTTTGCAAATGCCTGTACCTTCAAACAGCTTGACCTTTGACCTTTTATGTGTTCCTCAGGCATTGAGAGTGCATTTGTGAAAACAGGCTAAATCTAGCTTGTTATCGCAAATCAAACTGATTTATTTGCAGTGTTGGGAAAGATGAGGCCTATTTCTAAATGCTGAGGATGCCCACGTAAATATAGGTTTAAAGATTCTTTATTGTGTGAGGTTTGTTTTCCTCCCTTCTCTACTTGTTAGGTTCCATGATTGATTTGCAGCTCATACATAGCATGGGCTCATCTGCACCAATGTCAGCAGCAACCACTTAGAGCAGCATGGCTGCAGTACCACTGAAAGCCTTCCTGGGGCTGATTCCTGACATCCCAACAATGCAGTGCACGGAGGTGGTAGCTGCTGTTGTTTCAAAGGTGCTCAATTGCCTTCATTTTCATATTCTGCTATCATTTTTTTTAAAGCCCATTCCATTTTAGAGTGTAAAATCCTTGCCAAACCAAGCCACATGCTCCTGGGGTATTTGGATGAGTAACCAGCCTTGTCTTTGTTTATAGACACATAGGCATTGTTATTATAGACACATGAGCATTTCTACATTTAATGCTATTGCTGTTTAGTGTTCCAAAGAAAGGTTCTATCATTCGGAAGTATGGTGTGCCTCGTGTTTAAGAATGAGAGGAAAAATACCTGGGTTTTATTATGGTATTTTCTAATTAATGGGATCATATTAACATTTGTTTTCAGTACATGACATAAATCTGAGTCATGCTCAAATTCAGAGCTGATTAAAAGACTTTTGTTCACAAAATGCAGAAACAGGCTATGCAACTCATTGTCACTGGGTGCATATGTGTGTGCTATTAATGCACATTGAATAAACTCCGGTGCAGTTTGTCCTGGAGTTTATTGCTCCTGGCAACAGCGCTTATACATGTGCTCGGGACTGTAGCATGTTAAGCTAGGGCAGTGCAACCCAGGCTGACAGGGAGTCCAGGGGCTCTGCCTGCTAGCCCAGATCTGTTCTGCCCAAGCTCAACGTGTTGCAGAGGAGCATGAGGATGCCTGCTAGCTGTCAGGCAGACCCCACACTGTAGCACCCTTGTGCTCCAGCCAGCCCTGGTTACCATCTATATGTGCATTGCAGCACACTAAATAATTCCACTGTAGGATGGTAGTTGTGTTGGGCAGTACTATCCTACAGAGGAGTTAATTATTTTACTGCAGCCTAATTGCGCTGCACATGTAGACAGTGATGCTTTACTGTGGAGCTAATTGGTCAAACTGTGCAGTAAAGTGCACATGTAGATGTGCCCACAAAGTCTCACTGAAGTCAAGAGTCCAGCAGGATTAAAAATGCTGGACTAAGTCAACTGCTGGTCTGAGCACAAGAGCAATTTTTATATTTTAATATGTTGGTGTTTCCCCCATGTTTTGTACTCTTATGCTATGGTAAATTCTTAAGGACTATGGTGAGGAGTGCTATCTAAATATGGAGATGGTTTATACTTGCTTCTTGTAACAATATGTATGGATCTCGGAGGCAAAACCAGCAGCAGCAGAAAGGAGGAGTCTGAAGGAGGAACAGGAAGTGAGGAGGAGGAGACAGGAAGAAGAAGAGAGAGAGGCTGGGGGAGAACAGCAGGCCCTGTAACAGCTCTGTAAGAAACTGCTATAATAAAGATACAGTTTATATTGAGTAGGGAGGTGCTCTTTGATTACCCAGACAGGGTCACATGAAACATGGTGGCAGCAGAAAGTCTGTGAGGAAGCCCAAGAGAAGTGAGAGATCTGAGCCCCGGCAATGATTCAAACAGATTGCAAGGAGCGTGGAGGGACTGAAGCCCCCAGGACAGCTGGATTTCAACACAAAGAGCCTGGCACAGACATGGAAACAATGGAAGCAAGAATTCAGTCTGTCTACAGAGTTAACCATGGCTGATAAAGAAGAGAACATGAAGGTAAAGCTGTTTCACTATCTAGTGGGGGAAAAGGCCGGGAAGTAAGTGCAACACTGATGCCAGGGAACCCAGACACACTAGAACAGTTAATAGAAGCATTTGATGTATACTTTGACCCCAGGAAAAATGAGGCTGTAGAGAGGTATCAGTTTTTCACTTGAAACGAAGAGGAAGAAGAAGGAATAGATGCCTATGTCACAGCATGGAAAACTGTGGCATCCTCATGCAACTTTGGAAACATAAAAGACTCCCTAATCAGGGATAGGATTGTGTGTGGCACGTGGGACTCTGCCCTGATGGAGAGACTACTAAGAGAGGTAGTTCTAAACTTGGAAAAGTGTCACCAGATTGCAAGAGCAGCGTAATTGTCTAAACAAAGGATCAAAATGATATCAACAGCCGCATGTACAGAGCAGTTTCACAGGCTTAACCTAAAGGATTCTGGAAAGCAGAAACCTGACAGGCCAACTGCAAACGCTGACAATATGATTCAGTGCATGTATTGTGGGAAGCTACATGAAAGACGGAAGGACAAATACCCAGCCTGTGGAAAAAAAGTGCAACAAATGTGGAAAAAGAATCATTTCAGGGGTCAGTGTCATAGCCACCCAAATAGAAAAAAAAAACAGTCCACATAGTGATGAGAGAGATCAGGAGACTACAGGTGAGGAGGAAGCTTTCAATGTAAATTTGACAGATTCACAGACTTACAGGATACACACATTACATAAAAATGTGGGCAATAACTCAGCCATATTTGCAACTATGATGCTAGAGCAAAGACCTATAAGATTCCGGGTGGATTGTGGAGCCTCTAGCAATGCCCTTCCTGTGAATCTGTTGAGTAGCAGCATCAGAATGGAAAATGTCACCAAGTCCTGTTAATGTATAACAAAACAACTGTGAGGCCACTGGGAAAGTGTTGGCTGACTATAATAAATCCATGCAACAAGAAACAGTACTGCCTGGAATTTATAGTGATTGACAGGGCAGACACCCATCTGCTGCTGAGCAGCCAGGCAGCACATGCCATGGATTTAATTACAGTGCAACACTACAACATCCTTCACGTCACAGAAAAGCAAGAATGGTCATTAGGTTCACTACCTAACATTCTGTTAAGATATGAAATACATCCACAGGTGCAACTGTTACGACTGCCAGAACACAGAGTTCCAGTAGCCCTGCTGGAGCCACTGAAGAAAGAATTGACAAACCTACAGAAAAAAGGCATCATCACACTAGTTGAAAAAAGCACTGTCTGGATCAGCAGCTTAGCAGTAGTAAGGAAGCCTTCAGGCAAACTGAGAATCTGCATTGATCCGAAACACTTAACAGGGCACTCAAAAGAAGCCACTGCCAACAATTGAGGATGTACTACCTGACCTGTCTAGGGCAAAAGTGTTCCCTGTTTGCGATGTCAAAAATGGATTTTGGCATGTGGAGCTAGACGAATCTTCCAGCCACCTGATAACCTTTAGTATGCCTTTTGGCAGGTATCTCTGGTTAAGGATGCCTGTGGGGATCAGTCCAGCTCCAGAAGTTTTCCAGTAGAAACTGAACCAGGAGCTGGAAGGTCTTCCAGGTATCAAGATTGTGGCTGATGATATTCTTGTCATAGGAGAAGAGGATGATAAGGAAAAGGCAATCCATGACCATGATGTCAAACTGCAACAACTCCTTAACAGATGCTGGGAGATGAACATTAAACTGAATGCCGACAAAATAAAGCTGAGAAGAACAGAAGTACCCTACATTGGATATCTGCTGACTTTGAAAGGACTGTGGCCAGACCCATGACTCTGGCCAGAGAAAGTGAGAGCCACTATGGAGATGCCTAGGCTACAAGATGTCAAAGGAGTCCAGTGCCTTATTGGGATAGTTAACTATCTGTCCAAATTTTGTGCACACTTGTCTAGGGCTTGTGAGCCACTCAGGTTGCTAACACACAATGATGTAACCTGGGAATGGGCACAGACCCAAGAGGAGGCATTCAAAAGAATTAAAAAACTCATCAGCGAGGCCCCAACACTGAAGTACACAGCTGAGCAACTAGTACTACAGTGTGATGCAAAGGAAGGAGGTCTGGGAGCAGTACTGATGCAGAACCAGCAGTCCGTAGTTTTTGCTAGTAGAGCAATGACTGAAACTGAAAGGAGATACGCACAGATAGAAAAGGAGTTACTAGTGGTATTATTTGGACTGGGATAGTTCCGTCAGTTCACCTTTGGACAGACAGTAGATGTGCAATCAGATCACAAACCATTAGAGATCATAATGAAAAACCCTTGCTGAGTGCTCTTAAGAGACTTCAATGCATGCTGCTGAGACTCCAGGCCTATGATGTGAGTATAAAATGCTACCCACAGGAGTCATACCTTCCAGAGTGCAGCACAGATGGATCTGTAGAACAGGAGATAGAATCCATTAATATGGTACAAGACTTACCCATCTCCAAAAGCAGCCTCAAAGCAATACAACAGAGTACGGAACAGGATGGTGTGCTACAAGCAGTTAAATGAACCATCCTAGAGGGTTGGCCAGAGCACAAGGCAGAAGTACCACCAGAAGTTGCCACATACTACCAGTGGAGGGATGAACTATGTACACAGGATGGAATTCTGTTCAAGGGAGATAGGGTAGCGTTCCCAGCAGCTCTGTGGCGAGACATCGTGAACTGACTCCATGCTTCATATATGGTAATAGAATCATGCCTGAGGAGAGCATGGGAGTGCATCTACTGGCCAGGCATGAATGTCCACTTGAGAACATACATGGAGCAGTGTGAGGTGTGCAAAGAATACAGTGACAAACAGCAAAAAGGGACATTGAACCCTCATGACATCCCCTCTCAGCCCTGAGAGAAGGTAGGGACTGACTTGTTCGATGTCAATGACAGAGACTGTATGGTCACCATAGACTACTATTCCAATTTTTGGGAGGTGGATTACCTTGAAGACACTCAGGCAAGAATGGTGATCAGGAAGATGAAGGCTCATTTTGTGCGGTATGGGAAAGCTGACACTCTGTTCTCAGACAATGGTGCACAATACACCTCAAGAGAATTCAAACAGTTTGGCACTAGATGGGAATTCTAGCACAACACATCATCCCCTGGGTGCCCACAAAGCAATGAGAAGGCTGAATCAGCGGTAAAGACAGCCAAGAGACTCTTGTTGAAGGCAAATAAGACTGCAGGGGATCCCTACCTGGCTCTGTTGGACCATCGCAACTCACCCTCCTTAGGAATGGACAGTAGCCCAACCCAAAGATTAATGGGCCGGAGAACTAAGACATTACTCCACATGAGAGACTGCTTCCCCAGGGGGGAAGGGGCGACAGTACATGGAAGCAGCTGAAAAAGCAACAGTCTCAGCAAGTATCACAATATAACAAAGGAGCCAGGGACCTGAGACCACTGTGCAGAGGGGAAGAGGTCTGGGTAAAACCAGTAAGTCCACATGTGAAAGAATGGCAAAAGGCCACCGCTGAGGGTGCAGTGGGAGATAGATCCTACGAAGTTGTCACTGATAGTGGACAGCAACTATAACCAGAAGCAGCTGCGGAGAGCTGGCGGAGTGGAAACACAAGTGAGCAAAAGATCCCAGGATCAGGACCAAGACAACTTTGACAACTGGTCAGTCATCAGTGAGCCCCAGATAGGGGAGAAAGATGCCATGGACTCCACAAAGGAAAGAGATACACAAGCAGAGTTCAGCCTGCAAAACAAAGATACGAACAGAACAGCAGCCCCAGGACAATCAGCCGAACAAGAAGTGGGAGGCTAGTACAATGACCAGCACACCTGGATGACCACGAGCCCTAAAGAACACAGCAGACCAGTGGTAAAGGCTCAGTCTCCACGGTGGGCTATGTGCTAGCAACCTCTGGCCCAAGCAGGGGAATAAGTTAATCATCTGTTTTGACTGTTGAAAGGAAAGATGTAACAAAACGTATGGATCGCACAGGCAAAACCAGCAGCAGCAAAAAGGAGGTGTCGGAAGGAGGAACAGGAAGTGAGGGGGAGGAGACAGGAAGAGGAAGAGAGTTAGAGAGGCTGCAGGAGAACAGCAGCCTCTGTAACAGCTCTGTAAGAAGCTGCTATAATAAACACGCTTTATATTAAGTAGGGAGCTGCTCTTTGATTACTCAGACAGGGTCACATGAAACACTTCTCAGAACTGATAATACTTGATTTGCTATTTCTGTACTTCTAAGTGTACATCTTCAGAAGGTGTCTTCTCTTTTATAGATGTAGCTTGCACTCATGTTCTCATGCTTATAAGCAAGTTGAGGGTACAAAATGTCCATAGTTGCACTCTTAGCTACTCAGGTAGTGAACCAAATCGAGCTACTGGGGCAACTACTCCACTTTGCCCGTATGGTTCATTTTGTGGGATCTAGTACCCCTTGGCAATGAATAAATGTACTTTGGAACTCATCTATTCAAGCATGTGCTGAATATCTTTGGAAGCCACCTGCACTGCTTCAGCGTAGTAGATTCAGCTTTGTTCCTATGTGTATTTCCCTTAGGTTAACAAAGGAGGAATAAAACGGTAGCATGAGATGCACTGATCTGCTGGCATAAATACAGTCTTCTCAGAGGTATATTGTAGTAGTATGCAAATGTTCATTGCCATGCTTAGAAGCATGTATTTAAGGGGAGAGATGCAAAGCAGGTATCTCAGTTCGAGTCTAAGTCTAATTCCTCCAGCTTTGATGGGAACTGCAGAATACAACAGGACCCTGCAGCTGAGAGAGGGAGGCATATTGTTTGAAACATTACAAATTCCAGCTGAGAAAGACAGGGGCTCGTTGAGATGTTTGGGTGGGTTTATGTAAAATTAACCTTGTGTCTGTACCAACGGATAGAAATATACTCTGAGGTTACTTGAAGATTCTAACCTAAACATTTATTACATGTTTAAGCACCAAAGATTGGTGGAGAAGAATAAAGGATCAAAAACTGTAATATCCCATTGGAAGGTTTAAACCCCAGTTAATGCAACCTGTTTCCCAATGTGAAGCTCTTTATTAGGGGATTGGCATGGTGTGACCTGAAAGAAGAAATCATGGGTTATACTATTTTCCTAACTTATGAGGGGATTGTGTTATGCCAGGGGACCTGAAGCTCAGTTTCTCTTAGCAAAAGTCAAGGTTTGATTATAGTTTCTACATGATTATTTATAGTTCAGCAGTTATACACACCACGTCCTTGGCTGTGGCATTGCAGTTTGCTCCATCTATGTCTGCTTCCTAAATTTATTGATCTCATTAGAAGATAAAAGTGACAAAGATAGCTCATAATACTTCTGAGAAATGTAAAACCATTAGCAGGTCATTGTCAAAGTTATAACATGTCCTTTTAAGCTGCTTAGCAAACTGGTGGCAGCCTATGATACAGGGATTAACCTGTGCCAGGAGTGACTGAGTGAAGCATAGCAGAATGGTTAATATTCAGCTTGCCTATGAAGCTTTGTAGCTGCCACACAAAATGATACAATGAAATGATAAAGAGAAATGCATTAAAAACAAAGGCAATGGAAGTTTTTCTTGCCTCTTCTTTGTTGTGTTCTCCTCAAACTATGAAGTATAATAGGTGTCATAGCATCAGTCTGAAATTAAGGTTGTCTGCTGGAGTTGAATTTTGGTTGGTGTGTGACTCTCTTGGTCTCCATTTCCTTCATGTTTCATGACCTTGGATAAGTCACTAAGGCTAGTGCTTTCTAAAGTTAAAGTGATTTAAATTCATGTTTGGGCATTTAAATATGTTAATTAGCCTGATTCTCTAAGGTCCTCAAATCTCAGTGAAGACTGCTTGACACCTCTGAAAATCCACTAGGTTTAGGAACCTAATTATGGATGTAAGTGCCTACTTTAAGGCACCCAGGTTTGACTCTTTTGGAGTTACTGGCACTTGTCCTATATTTAACAATAGCCCTAATAATGCTAGCCATTATTTATGGCTGTCAAAATTTGAATGTTTTGTAATTCAAGCACCCTTTTAAACTGGCCAGCACAGCATCCCAAAGGTAGTGCTGCCTCATGGGATTTAAGTTAGAAGTTCAAGTTGCTTGTTTGATTCTCAAGTGGGAACTCAGAGAGGTGCAGTGGTTATGAATAGGAGAGCAGGCACCTGGTTACTCCCTCTTGTTCTCTCCCCAGTGTTTGGGGCTGAAGGATTAATATCAGTGTACTCCAGGTGTATGTGCTGCTGTAACTTTTGGTTGGCATATTGGTTATGCTGATTTGGGTCCTAGAAACAGAAGTAAAAAGGTGAAAAATGGGTGGGAACTTGGCATTTGCAGGACCTGGTTAACTCTTGCCCTGCATCTTGTGAAGACGTTTACACCAACACAGAGATGACGTCCAGGTTTACCATCCTCCGTTTGGTAGCATTTCATACACACTTTACAGTGACATAAACAGGTACCCAAGGTTTAGAGCAATAATGAACCAGCCCATGGTAGTAGCTGGTAGGCTCTGTTTGGAAGCTGGAAGGGAGAGTAATGCAAGTGAATGCTCATGCATTTCTCTGTGAGTACGTATTGATTTTATTCACTGACCATGGCAAACTAAGAGGCCGGAGACAGGAGGTTAAGACTCTTGGATGATCCATTTCTGGTTTTGCCACCTCTCCCTGTGTAACCTTGGGTAGCTCTCTGAACCACTATGCAGCTGTAAGCTGGTTGTGGGATAGTTCTACAGTAACTAACTCATAGAAGTGATGTTAGGGTTAATTATTTTCAAAAGGCTTGAATCCCTTGGATTACAAATACTATAGAATGATTAATGATTAAAGCAGTTCTCATCCAGTTGATAAAATGCCAGGTCTTCTTTGTCCAGTCTGCTACGAGTTGATAGTTAACAGAAACGTCATTTTCTACTTGACTTAACACAACAATCTTTAAGGTATAAATGGACGTTTTCCAAATCACAGAGCACTAAAATTATATAAATGCTGATACGAGATGCAACCAATAACGTTATTTAAAGGATGATGGCATAATTAATAGAGCTGTGTGGAGAAAGGTAATTCATTTCACAGAGGATTTTGATAGTTCAGAAGACGGTTTCAATGCAATTAGGACTTAAACCAAGAAAAAAATTCTAAGTTCACTGTATAGTAAAAAATTCTGGGGTCCTGAGCTCTAAGACAGTCTGCCTCACTGATAGCCCCCAAACTGTGGACCCTGGAAGCTCTGGAGTCTCTAGCCCTGGGGCTGGCTGACACACAACCACAGATGCTGGAACCTGCCTGGGGTCTGTGTGCATGGCTGCCTGTCCCAGAACCTTGGAAGCTCTTTGCCTTGCTCTAATGTCCACATTTCTAAACTATATATTGACAAATTAGAAAGGGTTAAAAAATCTGTACAATTGGAAGTTTTTAGGTGCTGGTAAGACAGACATATATTTGGGACAGTTTAGAACAGGGATAATTTTACCTTGAGCTGAGGATTGGCCTTCATGAGCAGACAGGTAAGGGTATACGTTCTTGCATTGCAGAGGGGCTGGGCAATGAGGATGGGAGGGTGGCTAAGCAGAGACAAGCCTGAACCTGCACGTATTTGCTCACACCTCATGCCTTTGACCATTGAAACAACTTACTTTGAATGATCCATTTCTGATTCTGCCACCTCCTCTTATTTTGATTCATAGTTACTTCAGGCTGTTGAATGTGGATCTTACTAAAAGATGTGATCTAACTGAACCAAAAGTTATGGGCCTTATCCTGGAATCTATTGGTGAAATCTTGTATTGTGTAGCTGATCAGCTATATGATCATCATAATCTTAAATTGAATAAATGTCTAAATCTGTCCTTTATGTTAATAATGAAAGTTCTTTGTTCTGTATGAAACAGACTCAAAGAACACATCTTTATTTGTAGCTCTAAGGCCACTATTTGCAGGATGATG
>NW_017729028.1:5649755-5652440 GCF_001723915.1 Gavialis gangeticus | reverse complement strand
GGCCTTATCCTGGAATCTATTGGTGAAATCTTGTATTGTGTAGCTGATCAGCTATATGATCATCATAATCTTAAATTGAATAAATGTCTAAATCTGTCCTTTATGTTAATAATGAAAGTTCTTTGTTCTGTATGAAACAGACTCAAAGAACACATCTTTATTTGTAGCTCTAAGGCCACTATTTGCAGGATGATGAGTACTGCTGCTGTATCACTGCATACTTTGTCCGAAAACAAGGGAAGCTGGCTAATTTGAAAAAGAGATATTTTTAGCCCTTCTGAAATCTTCTTATTTCAATCCCTTTCTTTAAAAAAGGGAACATCTACCAAATATTCAGATGTTCTGCCTAGAGTCAAAAGTATAATTTTTGGTCTTAACTGCTTCATCATTATGTGTTACTCCCTAGATATATTACCGTTGAATTACAGATGTATTACAGTTGTTTCTAAGAGACACTCCTAGACTTTTCCAATTATATATTTCCTGAAATACAGGCTTTATACATTAAAAGCACTTTCCAGTCATTAACTAATCCTGACAACACCCCCGGGAAACTGGTAAGCAGGCAAATATTAACAACTCCATGATACAGATTTGAAAACTGAGGGTAGATGAAGTAATTAGCTCCAGATCACGTAGTATCATAAGCAGAGCCTGGATTAAAACTCAGAACCTTTTGATTCTAAATTCCATGTTCATTACTTCAACCCATAACTAGAACAACACTATTTTTGTGTAATATCATAGTATTGCATTTCCTGAAGCAGCTTTATTGGTCATGAACTGAAAAATATCAATAACGCTGCTTAGCTCTATCTACTTTTTTAAGACAAAGTTCTATCTTTGCTTCCATTGCATGGGACCAACTTACACAATTAGTTCCACTAAATAAAACACTATAGAGTATGATGTTTTTATTTTTAAATAGTCCTATAGTAAAAAATGCTGCTATTTTATTTTCCAGGGTTTTTATTATTAATATGTATTATTTAAATGACAGCAATCATGAAGGCTCCAATCCAGTGTGGTGCTGCAATTTGCTAGGCAATGTACATATTGCAACAAGAGTGCTCTGTTAGAGATGTCTGCATATATATCATCAAACTCTTTAGGTGATGAACAGTATGCCAATAGATGGCAGTCAAGAATATGCAGCATTATTCATACTTTTCATGGGACCCCTAAAAGTCTTCTTGTGCAGGGGCTTCCTTTGTGCAGCAACTTTGTCGTTAGTCCATAAAACACAGATAGACCAACGAGCTTTCTGTCCAGTTGGAGATTAGAAGTCACAAATGAGTGTGTAAAACAACAGGAGAAAAAAGCAGCTGAATGAAGAATTACTATAAGAATACATCATCATCTGGATCACTTAGGTGTTTTCTCCAGTCCCAAGTTAGCTGTTGAATAGATTATTTCACATTAAGTTGAACAGGAAACTGACCAAACAAGCCTAAAAGAGCCAGCAGCAATCAAAACAGTATACAAGAGAAGCATCTCTTCAGGTGTTTGATTTCTTTTCTATACCCATTTCCCCTTCCCTGCATTTATGAACATTACTGGATCTGGTCTTTCTTTGTCCCACAGTCATCAAGGCACTTAGTTTTAATGGCACAGTGGAAAAACATAGGCATTGGATATACAGTCAAAGAAGCCAAGAAAATAAAAATTCTAGTGGATTGTGTGGTTTTGTTAAAAACAAACCCTATATGAAAAGAATGAATTTACTGGTTTCTAATAGGAAGTTTGCAAACACTGGTGTAATGATGAGTGCTGTTAAGATGGATACCTTCTTAATAAAAGCAAATATTGTTTATTATTTCAAGAAATACTCTAGAAATGTTTTGCAAACAACTCTTTACAACAGCTACAGCTCAGGTTTGTCTCTCCCAGCAACCCCAGCCAGTTCTGAGTAACAAAGCAAATAGCTTTAGGGCTACGGACAGACATTCAAAAAGCCTGATCCTGAATTGATTCAATCTTTTCAGGCTAGTCTAACCTGCAGAGATTGAACCAATTTGCAAGTGGACAGATATCCATCCACTTTTCATTCCATAAATGTAGGCACATGCCTGCAGTGACTCAGGCCAGAAGCCCTCCCTTCCCTTCCACAGGGAAGCTGACCCAATGTGGGGAGAAGGGGTGTGGCCAGGCCCTGGCAATCCTGGCTGAGGAACAGGGATCTGGGAAGGCAGAACAGGGCATGGCGGTGGTGGTCACCACGTGTGAACCTCAGCTTTCTGCAGGAGTGCCTGGCTGGCTAGCAGTGAATGGGGGCTAAGGGAAAGCAGCGCCGGGCACGATGGTGTTGGTGTGGTGGTGGTGCTGGCCACCACCTGCGAAATGCTCCCCCCAGCCAGGCAGTGCACATGCAGCCCCCCAGAGGGGCACCGCTGCCCTCACCCCCCTGGCTCTGCTCCTGGGAGTGGGTACAGAAAGCGAGCTAAGTTGGGGGGCGGGAAGGTGCCATGGTGTGCCGCGTGGAGCCGGCGGTGTCTGGTGTGCCCCCCCCCCCGGAAAGAAGGAAAGTACGGGAAGGCGCTGAAGGAGATGCCACCACTGGGCCCCCAGGCATGCTCTGTCCCTGCCCACCTGCCCACCCATTCGTACCTCCCCCCCATTTCCACTCCCCCTTCTTGATCTGCCTCTGCCAGCCCCTTCCCTTTCCCCTGCCCCATCCCTTTCCTC
>NW_017729028.1:5648876-5649745 GCF_001723915.1 Gavialis gangeticus | reverse complement strand
CCTTTAATTTTAATCACCTATTTTGGGGGTTTTATCAGAGAATTTGTGATTTTTTTTATGAGGAAAAACCAGGATCCCTGGTGAGGAGGGGTTTAAACCCCCACCTTGGCCTGCATGGTTCAGAGGGAGGGGGAAGAGGGAGTGTGGACAGAATGGGGCATGGCCAGACCCCCATGGCAGGGGAGGAAGGAGCGAGCAGGGGCAGGGCCCTCCACAGAAGCTCCAGATCAGTGACAGGGAAGCTGAGCCCTGTCAGTGAAAGCAGCCTGGCCTGGCATGCACGGGTGGTGGCTGGCTGGGCAGTGGGCTACCCAGGCCTGCTTGGAGGCACCACAGGGGCTTGTGTATCTCCAGCGAGGCCCCGTGGTGGATGGCTGTCAGGCTCCAGGTCTGCCGGAACCTCTGAACCAACCTGGGTAGACTGCTGCCTCACCAGCTGCCACCTTTGCATGCCAAGCCAGGTTGGTGTCACTGACAGGGCTCAGCTTCCCTGTCACTGAGCTGCAACTGCTGGGGAAGGCCCTTCCCCTGTGGTCCTGCCCTGCCACGTGGATGCCTCAGCTGGGGCTGTGTGGGGCTAGCCTGGCCCAGGGGGGCAGGGCCCTCCCCAATGGCTGCAGCTCAGTGACAGCTGCTAACTGCACCCAGGCTGGGCTGGGCTGGGCAGGACTGCACAGAGCCCCCCTCCCTGCCCAAGAGTCCTTCAGAATCATCCAGCATCCCAGCATGGCGTCGGAGGAGAAGGGGGAAGAGTCCCCCTTTGGGGCTGGGCAACACTGCATAGAGCCCCCCTCCCTGCCCTGTGGTGGGTGGGGGAGGAGGGGAGGGGAAGAGTCCCCCTCCAGGGCTGGGCAGTGCCACACAAAGCC
>NW_017729028.1:5642926-5643876 GCF_001723915.1 Gavialis gangeticus | reverse complement strand
TCAGGCTAGTCTAACCTGCAGAGATTGAACCAATTTGCAAGTGGACAGATATCCATCCACTTTTCATTCCATAAATGTAGGCACATGCCTGCAGTGACTCAGGCCAGAAGCCCTCCCTTCCCTTCCACAGGGAAGCTGACCCAATGTGGGGAGAAGGGGTGTGGCCAGGCCCTGGCAATCCTGGCTGAGGAACAGGGATCTGGGAAGGCAGAACAGGGCATGGCGGTGGTGGTCACCACGTGTGAACCTCAGCTTTCTGCAGGAGTGCCTGGCTGGCTAGCAGTGAATGGGGGCTAAGGGAAAGCAGCGCCGGGCACGATGGTGTTGGTGTGGTGGTGGTGCTGGCCACCACCTGCGAAATGCTCCCCCCAGCCAGGCAGTGCACATGCAGCCCCCCAGAGGGGCACCGCTGCCCTCACCCCCCTGGCTCTGCTCCTGGGAGTGGGTACAGAAAGCGAGCTAAGTTGGGGGGCGGGAAGGTGCCATGGTGTGCCGCGTGGAGCCGGCGGTGTCTGGTGTGCCCCCCCCCCCGGAAAGAAGGAAAGTACGGGAAGGCGCTGAAGGAGATGCCACCACTGGGCCCCCAGGCATGCTCTGTCCCTGCCCACCTGCCCACCCATTCGTACCTCCCCCCCATTTCCACTCCCCCTTCTTGATCTGCCTCTGCCAGCCCCTTCCCTTTCCCCTGCCCCATCCCTTTCCTCCCCACACACCTACCTGCTGGGGTGTGTGTGTCTGTGCCTGCATGTGTGTGCCTGTGTGTGTCTGTGCTTGCATGTCTGTCTCTGTGCCTGTGTCTGTGCCTGTGTGTGTGTCTGTGGGGATCGGGGCCAGGTCCCAGAAGGAGAGGACAGGGGCCAGGTCCCAAATGGAGGGACTAGAGGTCAGGGCCCAAACGAAGGGGACGGGGGCCAGACCTCACATGGCGGGGGCGGGGGCGGGGGCCGGGT
>NW_017729028.1:5632970-5641842 GCF_001723915.1 Gavialis gangeticus | reverse complement strand
GAATCATCCAGCATCCCAGCATGGCGTCGGAGGAGAAGGGGGAAGAGTCCCCCTTTGGGGCTGGGCAACACTGCATAGAGCCCCCCTCCCTGCCCTGTGGTGGGTGGGGGAGGAGGGGAGGGGAAGAGTCCCCCTCCAGGGCTGGGCAGTGCCACACAAAGCCCCCCTCTTCACCCTATGGTGGTGGGGGGTAGGGAAAAGTCCCCTTCTGGAGCTAGGCAGCACTGCACAGAGCCCCTCTCCCTGCCCTGTGGCAGTGAGGGTGGGGACGGGGAGGGGAGGAAGTGGGTTGCTCTGCCTCAACTGCAGTCCCCTGGTTGGAGGGGGGTGGGGATTAATCCCTTCCCTGCCCCCTTAGCTTTAATGGGGCTATGCTGGGATGGCTGTGACACAGAAGGGTGGGGGAACAAATCCCTTCCTGGGGCTGCTGCCTCTCCCCCACTCCTCGCTGATCTGGCACTGGGGTGGGGGGCATGGCTTCATTAAGGCAAAGGGGGCAGGGAGAGGGTTAATTTTTCCCTCCATCCCTTCTGCCCTGGGACCGCAGCTGGAGTCTGCCAGCCCTAGCCAGCCATTGCCTCCACTTTAGCTGCTCACCAGCAGACAGGCAGACCCCGCTGTGGTGCGGGGTAGGGGAAGGAGGGAAGAATTAACCCTCTCCCTGCCCGCTTTGCCTTAAGGGGCCATGCCAGGAGGTGTCTGGCCATGCACCCACCCCTTCTTGGTCTAGTGAGCAAGTGAGAGGGGTGAGGCCATCCCATATCTTTGGAGCAGAGAGCACAGCCCAGCCCAGGGCTGCAGAGCATGCTGGGATGCTGGAGGACTCTGGTTTAACTTAAATCAGGAAGGGGTCTGGGACAGAAGTTGCATAAACTGGTTTGTCTCAAATCAGTTAAGTCTTGTACCACATTCAACAAGGTTTATCTTAAACCAGTTTCAGCCATTTTGAAACTGGCTTATGTGCACAAAACTTATTTTCTGTTACAGGTGTAAATCGGTTTCTGATCACTTAAACCAGTTTATGTGTAACTTATTTCCTTAACCTAGATGTTCTGTTAAAGAGACAGTGTACCATTCTCACATCTCCCCTTTTTAAAAATCTATCTTTCTAACTATAGCACAACTTTAATACCATTTTTAAAAAAGAAATTACGTTATAATACTAACATTAACATTGTTCAATAAGTCTTTGTGGTGCTTGGCATAGCCTGTTTGATCTATGTGGTGCTGCTTCAGCCTCCTCAGTGACTGAAGCAAGTGTCTCTTCTTGCAGTGCCTCTGTCACATCCTTTGAGCAACTTTCCTGAGTCTGCTTGTACATAGTCTTGGGCTGTTCACTCTTCCTATCCTCCTCCTTTTGTGCAGGAATGTGTTGCAAATGTCTCTGTTATGTTGAAAAGATTGGCCATCCTGAGTCAACATGTTGTAAGATCAGGGACCAACTTTACGAATAATACGTATTTTCTGGTCCCAGCTGTCACCATTATAAATTCTGAAATGCATCATTGGGCTTCAGTGCCTGCAACGCCCATGGCCCTTTTTCATAGTACAATTTTCATTTAGCTTTGGCCTGGTGCTTATACCTGTGCAAATCAGTGTCAGGCCTGTGAGTTGGTAATGCCAGTCTGGGTAATCTAGTTCTCAACTGTCTGTTAAATAAAATCTCAGCAGGGGACAGGCCATGTGTTAGAGGAGTGGATCTGTAATTCAGAAGCACTAAATATGGATCACCACCTGAATTTTTGGCTTTCTTTAATAATTGCTTTATTATCTTAACACTATTTCCCATAAGCCCATCAGAGTGCAGGTATCTTGGGCTCAATGTCACATGTGAAACCCCTAGTCCCATGCAAATTTTTTTAAATTCATGTCCTAAAAACTGGGGACATTGTCAGACATAACCCTACATGGAGTTCCATGTATGAAAAAGCTTGATTTATGACACAGTATAATCCGCTGTGTGGTCATAATGGCCAATAAAGCAACTTCAGGATAGTGAGAAAAATAATCTAAAACCAACTAAAATCTTTGCCAGCTAATGTAAACAAATCAATTCCCACTTTGTGCCATGCCTCTTGAGTATCATTGTCTATCTACATTGGTTACTTCTTATTCTTAGGTCTTTCTGGCATATGTCACAGTTATGTACAGAATTTTAAATCTGACTATTCATTAGTGGCCAATATAACACCTCCCTGGCCCTCCTTTTGCATTTTTAATGCCCAGATAACTCTTATAATCATATCTGCTTGTAGAGCTTTAGGTACCAACATCCTGTGACCCCTGAACAAAACATCAATCACTGAGAGCTCTGCTCTAAAATGAAAATGTGTACTTGGTATATAATAGCCAGGCCATCCAAAGGTGGCTTTGATAACCTTCTGCAGCATGTCATCCTCTGCAGTAGCCACTACAAAGTGTTGTCACATCTCATGTAATACTGGGTAATATGTTTTTATCCCATTTACATGCACAATGTCAGATTCCCATTCCAGCATCAACAGTGTTGTCAACTGTGCTAGACAAAGTATCTGCAATTACCAGGTCTTTCCCTGTTTTATATTCTAATTTCAAACCATATAATTGTAACTGAAAAAAGGTGTTTGTAGTCTGGGAGGTGTATTAGATAGCCCCTTTCTTGCAAGAGTGACCAGAGGTTTATGGTCAGTTTCTGCCATAACCAATCTTCCACATATAAAAACATGAAATGTTTTGCACCCAGGCACCAGAGTCAAAGCCTCCTTCTCTATCTGTACATATAGGCATTCTGTTTCTGTGTGGGCTCTGGATGCATATGCCACTGGGCTCCAGTGATCACCATATTTTGAAATAGGGTTGCCCCAATGCCCTCTATTGAGGCATCTGTGGACAATTTGGTTTCTCTTTTACCGTCAAAACACCTGAGGGCTGGAGCTGTTTCAATACTTTTTTTTTAACTTTACAAGTTCTTTGTCCATGTTGGCATCCCATGTCTACTGAGTATTCTTTTTTTTAGTAGTGCTCTCAGTTTGCTGGTGTGCTCTGCAAGGTTTTCTATATACCTGCCTACATGGGTGACCATACCCATGAGTTGTTGTACTTTTTCCTTATCTTGTGGGGGTGGCATGTTTGATATTGCCCTTATTCTCTCAGGATCTATTTGCACCCCATTTTTGAATATTTGCTCCCCCAAGTAAGTGATTTCTTTAACTCCAAATTTGCATTTCTGCTTATTAAGTTTCAGCCCTGCCATCTTAGCCCTGTTAAGGTCTTTCTGTAGTCTCCAATCATGTTCTTCTTTGATTTTTCCCCATACAAGGATGTCATCAATGTACACCTTGACACCAGCTACTCCATCAAAGATTCGCTGCGCTTTTCTGTGGAAGATTTCAGGTGCTGATTTGAGGCCAAATGGGAGCCTGCAGAAGCAATATCTCCAAAAGGGCGTGTTAAAAGTGCATAGCCTTGAGCCTTTTTTCATCTAAAGGAACCTGCCAAAATATGGACGATGCATCCAGAATTGAAAAATATTTAGCACCAGCCATTGCACTAAATATATCCTCTCTTGTAGACAATGGAAAGTGCTCTCTTTTTATGTATTTATTAAGCTCTTTTGGATCTAAGCATAATCTTACTGTCCTGTTTTTATTTTCTATAATTACTAAAGAAGGTACTCATTCAGTAGGTTCTTCTACTTTGTCGGTTATTTTCAATCCCATCAACTGGTTCAGCTCTTCTTTTAATCTCCTGTTGATGGCTATGGGAACCTTTCTTGTGGCATGAATGACTGGATAATTTGGTTCTGTCAACTCAGTTTTATATTCAGTTTCCTATTTACCAATTCCCTTAAAAACACCAGAATATTGATCTTCTGTAAGTGTGTCCTTGGCATTTGTTACCATATATAGTGTCTTAGTCAAACCCCAATCCTGGCAGGTTTTTAGCCCCAGTATTGACATAGTATTTCCTATGTTTATTAGAAAAGTTATCAGTTCAATTTGATCCTTAACTTTTACCTCTAGTTCACAGACTCCTTTGGTGGGAATCATCTTCCCATTGTAAGCTCTTATTTTCACATTTTTTACCATTGATCCAGTTTGGTTTTTGTTTTAACTTATAAACAATGAGTTCTGGAAGCATATTGTACACCTGTGTCCATTTCATTTTGCTTTTAATGACCCTTCCATTAGTTTCCAGTGCAACAGTCCAGTCATCTCCTGTCTCTGCAGCCACAGTCCCCACAGATAATTCCTCCTCTGTGCTTTCATCAGTGTCATCTTGATATACTCCATTAGTTCGCTTGCTTTGATGTCTTCTCTGTGTTAGCTGCTTTTAGTTGCAGACTCTGGCAAAATGGTTATATGACTTGCATATATTACACTGTTTTCCTAGTGCAGAGCATTGCCTGCTTGGGTACTTGAGTCCACATTTTTTGCAATTTGGGGTTCTTTCACCTGTAACCTCATTCCTTGGGCTATCTATGGATCTTCCTGCCCTCCTTGCAGAAGGTGAACTGGATAAAACCTAAGGATAGTGATGGCATGCTGTCTGAGTGACAGACAGAAGCAAAACTCCAGCACTATAAACATGGGTATGAGAAGTGGTTGCTCATTCATTTGTTGAAAAGTGAAAGCAGGGTCAAATCACTAACTAAAGCAGGGTCAGACCATATTGAACTAAAAAGATGCAATCCCTGCATTTTTCAAATGTAGATTCAAAGATTAGTGTACGTCTGTCCTTATTGATTTATTGTTTTTGTGGCTGGGCCTGTTATTTACTGGTACAATCTGCCTATTGCATAGTGCCATGTACAAATATGGTATGTAAGAAATAAAATAATGGTCAATAACTAAAGTATTCCAGATGTTCGGTCTCCATTCAAACATTTTTCTTGTTCATAAAGGAAAAAAGCATGAAAGAAGTGAAGAAAGAAGAAGGTGCCCTTAGCAGCTAATATGTACATTTAATTTTGACATGAAAGAAGATGGCCAAAAGGATTTTAGATGGAGAGGAAGCCATCCAAAGAATGAATCAATATTGCTGTTAGATCATTGGAGATAATTTTTTTGCTTGGTTCAAAGTTTGTAGCATTTACTGTGGATGTCAGTACAGAGCAAACTGTAGGTTCTGGAAACAGCCAGCACTGAGCAAAACAACTTCAGAAAGCACATTTAATTGAAGTACCAGGACACATTTTTCAGTAGCTTTATATGTTTCTTCATTTTTTGTGTAATCTGCCCTGTATTTGTAGAGATGGAACTATCCAAATTACTCTGAGCATCACATCTTCTTTTTCAAAATTATTTCTAAAGAATTACTGGGTGCTTCTACACATGCAATTAATACGACTGAATGAACTCTGGTGCAATTTGAGCTAGAGTAAACTAATCTCAATGTCACCATGCATTTAAGCACAGTAATATACTCCGTTGTTGGATGGTACCAGTGTCTGATGGGACTATCTCACGGCACTGTAAATTAGTCTACATCAGCCTAATTGCTGTGCACGTATAGACAGTGATGTTTTTCTGTGCAGTAGTCTACTGCACAGTAAAGTACATGTGTAGATGCACCCACTGTGTATTACCCATAAGAATGAAGTCTTTAGGGTAACCTCCCCTTCACCCTCCCCTTGAACAAGTTAATCTACCACCTGAGGAGAGCATGTGGAAAAACGTGGGTTTTTAATAGGGATTATGAATAAATTAATAATTTTCTATGAGTTTTCTGCAGAAATGAAATCAAATTTTGGTAGAATTAAATATGGAGGAATCATGAAGATCCATTACTCTGGTTAATTATGGGAAATGTAGTCTGGTTTTCTAGCCTAGCAAATGAAAGAGAGTAGGGATCAAAAGTAAATGAAATACAACTCCCAGGAAGGAGCATAGCAGATTCTAAAAACAAAGTTTATGTGCTTTGGCTGTGTAGCTTTTTGATAAAAGAGCTACATCTTATGAGAAAGCAGATGCTTTTCATTAAATTTACTTACAAAATATTTTTTCCATTGAAAAACAGTGTGGTGGAAGATTTTCAACCACTCCTACTCCTAGTTTTTACAGTGTCTGTACTGATTAGTCTTTGTGTATTTTGAGGATAAAGTATTTGGGCAAGGACCTCACTCTATTTTATATTTTGCCTGTATAACACTAATCACCTTCTCAGTGCATAAGAATAGCTAATAGCTATCTGTTTCCAGTTTGTTTTATCTACACTATTTTTCCAAAGTTACTAATCACCACGGAACAGCTTCTGATGCCTGTTATTCCTGACACTCTCATAGTCTTTTTTTTTCCACTTCGAATATTGAATTGGCATCCCCATGTAACAGGAGGGAGAGGAGCAGGAAACTGTAGCTGACTAGGGAGAGGGTTTGTAAGTGCTGGTAGATAGAAAGGCCTGCCTGTTTTGGCCTTGGTGGTAGCTTCATTTTGGGAGCCATTTTGCAGGGTTGTTCGGAGGAGTTAAAGAGTTCTCCACTCCTGAGCTCAGCCTCTGAT
The DNA here is from genome assembly GCF_001723915.1 of Gavialis gangeticus. NCBI lineage: Eukaryota > Metazoa > Chordata > Crocodylia > Gavialidae > Gavialis > Gavialis gangeticus. The sequence continues at coordinate 5,635,363 of NW_017729028.1, read as the reverse complement.
TACAGCTGGTTGGCAAGTTTGAGTGGGGAGTTTGCAAAGGATTTTGCCAGGTTGCTTTCTTTTTTTACCCTTCCTTCACTGTAAGCTTGCTGAGTAGAACTGGGTGAAAGAAGAAAGATTTATTTTCAGAAAGTAGCAGCAGAAGAGAAAGAAGGATCTTGTAGGTGAATCAACAGGATATCTAGAAAATGTCACAGTGCCAAAGCCCCTGCCACTGCCAGCCCTGTCTGCCTGTACCTATGTTGGCTCTGTCCAGGCATGATCCATGCATGGCAATGCTTGCAGTGCGAGAGGTGCCTCCTGGTGGGTTTTTTCAGCAATTAGGTAAGAGAATTGCAAGACGAGGTGGATAAACTCAGAAGCATCCACAAGCATGAGGCCATCATCAGTTTGATGCACAAAGAGACCTCCAGCATTGTGGCAGAGGGACAACTAGAGAAAGGCTTGGAAGACACAGAAGATACAGGTACTGTGGAAGGTGGAAGCCGGTGGCTTATCACCTCTGGCAACAGGAACCATTCCTCTTCTGAACCTGCGACTCTCCAGCTGGAGAACAGATATAAAGCCCTGGCATCGGATAAGAAGGAGCCCACTCCAATGGCAGGAGAGACAAAGCCACGCACACCTAGGGGGGCAGGATTGAGACCACTGCTGCCAAGAGGAAGAGATGAGTACTGGTGGTTGGTAACTCCTTTCTGCGGGCCATGGAGGCATTCATCTGCAAGTCTGATGTGTTGGTTTGGGAGGACTGCTGCCTGCCAGGAGCCTGTATCTGCTCTCTGACCACTGCTCATCCATGTGGGCACTAATGATATTTCTAGGGTGACTTTGAGGAGATCAAAAATAACTACAGGTCTCTTGGCACTAGTTGGAAGACAGGGTCCCAGGTAGTACTTCACTGATCCTTCCAGTTAAGGGTAAAGGCCTGGCTAGAACCAGTTACATCATGCAGATCAGCACATGGCTGCATAGTTGATGTCACAAGCAGGCTTTTGACCATGGCGTAATGTTCCAAGAAGATGGACTCTTGGGACAAGGTGGGGCTCACTTGACAAAGAGGGGGAAGTTTGTCTTTGCAAACAAATAGCTAACCTATTGAGAAAAGCCTTAAAGTGGGTTTACTAGTGGATGGAGAAAAAAACCCAGAAGTAAGAGCCAGGGGATCTGGATAAAGTTCATAAGGGGAAGCAATAGCACAATCCTTAGTAGGGTTTTCAGAGAGAAGACAGAACAATCAATTAGATACTTGAAATGTTCATGTACTAATGTGAGAAGTATGGCTAACAGAAGTATTGCTAACAGTATAGTCCAGAATTATGATGTAATTGGGATTACAGAGACATGGTGGGATAGTCTACAAGACTGGAGTATGGTCATGGACACAAATAGCTTGGTTAGCAGGGATAGGCAGGGGATAAAGGGAGGAGGTGTTGCCATATATATAAAGGTGATGTATATGTGTTTCGTGGTGTTGTATGAAGTGGAAGGTAAGCCCATTGAAAGCCTCTGGAGGATAAAGGCCAGAGGGAAGAGCAGTCATAGTGGGTGTCTGCTATGGACCATCAAACTAGGAGGAGGGTGAGATGTACAAGGCCATCTTTAAACAATTAATGGAAGTTTCCAAATCACAGGACTTGGTTCTCCTGGGGGATTTTCATTATTGGGACATATGCTGGGAGCGAAATAGCAGTGCACAAGCAGTCCATCAGGTTCTTGGAGTATACTGTTACCCCTCAGCTCCATGTTCTTGGGGAACCCTGACACAGGATGCAGACTGTTTGACTCACAAAGAATCCCCCCACCTCCCTTCCTCTACCTAAACAAAAACTGATTAAGATGCAGTGAGAGACACACCTAAAGCCCTCCAGATAAGTGTGACAAAAGTGAAACAACTGCCCTAGGTCTCATGTGCATCCGAGATGGAACCAGATGACCATTCATTTACATGGGAGATGGAGAACAGAAAGCCTGAACCAGAGCCTGCAGTGAATTCTGGGATCAGAGAAGCAGGGGAGCACTGCGTGATGGGGAATCTGTGCTCCAAATGCTAATCAAGCCACATTTACACACACCCAGCTCAGCATTTATCAGACCAGTTCTAATCTGGATTTACAAAGGACTTTTCCCTCCACCCCACACATACACACCTCTAAGCAGAAGTAAAGTTTAATAAACTTAATTGGCTAAAACTCGGTTGCCAGGTTAGGGAATGCTGAGGCAAGAGACTGAGTCAGAGGGGGTATGGGCAACATTTGAACAATGGTAAAGGGTTCATCACAGCGTCCAGCCCATTGGAGCCCTGACCAGAAGTGTTGTCATACTTTTCCCAGGACGACTGGTGGAAGTCCTCCCCTCCTAAAGGTTATGAACACTCCAATAATTGTCTTAAGTCT
>NW_017729028.1:5626106-5627970 GCF_001723915.1 Gavialis gangeticus | reverse complement strand
TGATTGTTTGTATTTGTTTTTCCTTTTCATGTCTATTACTACTAGCGCCAATATATATTTCATATACTTAGCAATAAATAACCTTTATAGTCAAACTGGTGGTAACTGGGTATATTTTTCCTTCGCTACTTCTCCTTCCCCACTTGCTCTGCAGCAATGCTTCTTTTACCTAAGCTAAAGATCCCGGTGAAGCCCCAAAATACTGTGGGGTCTGCTCATCATGAGGCTAAAGATTGGGATGTGGTGAGTTTGAAACACATAAGGGGATCAGCTTGTACAGGCTGATTGACCCAGTTTGACTCAGACATGCCCTAATGAACTGAATGCTGGCCCATGAGGGTGTCATCTGGACACACAGCTGGATTCAGAGGTATTCTGTTTAACTGTGTGCTTGTGTCTGACTGTAGTTATTGTTGCTCTGATGAACTGATTCTTGGCATATGAGGGTGTCAGCCTGTCCATGCTGATCAATCCGGCTGGGTCAGGCATGTCACGTTAATCTGTGTGTGTTTGTGTGTGTATGACTGATTTGGTGACTGGAGGAACCCAGCCCCATTGAAACTGAGTCTTGCAAGATAGCTCCAGTGGGGGTGAGGACTTGCAGAAGGGAGATATACAGCTCCATATAGAAACACAAGTAACACAAGCAGCACATAATAAATGAGCACACCCCAAAGTAATGGGCAAATCTGGTAACAGTGTTGAGGATAACTTTTGGATACAGATTGTAGACAGGACAACCAAGGGGGAAGCTCTTTTTGACCTGCTGTTCACAAACAAAGATGAATTGGTTAAGAATGTGAAGGTGGAAGGTACGTTGGATGACACTGCCCACAACATGATAGATTTCAATATCCTAAGGGGAGGAAGGAAGAAGAGCCAAACACTGGACTTCAGAAAAGCAGATTTTAGCAAGCTTAGGGAACTGGTGGGCAGGATCCCCTGGGAAGCATGTCTGAGGAGAAAAGGAGTCCAGGAGAGCTGGCTGTACTTTAAGGTGGGGCAAGATACTGTATCCTAATGCAAAGGTAGAATGGAAAATGCAGCAGATGACCAGTCTGGCTAGAAAGCAATCTCTTGAATGAGTTACAACTCAAAAAGGAATCCTATAAAAGTGGAAACTTTCTTATTATACTAGGGAAGAGTATAGAAGTATTGTATGGCCCTGCAGGGAGACATTTAGGAAAGCCAAAGCATGATTTGAACTGTAACTGGCAAGGGACACAAAAGGCAATAAAAAGGGATTCTACAAGTTTGTCAAAAGTATGTCAGAAGTAAGAAGAAGACCAAAGAAACTATAAGTCCCTTACAGAATTTAGAAGGAACTCTAGTAAGAAATGATGCAGAGATGGCTAAGTATTTAATTCCTTTTTTACTTCAGAGGCAAGAATTACTTTAATATCTTGTAGTGGACCTTCTATGCAATTGGGATAGAGTTAGATAAGCTTTTGAATGCAAGATATTATCCCTCAGATCTGACCACAGTAAATCAGACACAGTATTTTTTACTCCAGTCTTCAGAGATAAGGGCATCTACCAGATGATGTGTGCTGTTGGCAGCAAGGATAGTAGGGGTTTACTGATAAAGATTTTTTTGGACAATATTGATGGCTGATTATATTAACCAGCCATACTGGCCAATGCCAATATGCAACCAGGCAACTTGGAGAGCAGCATCCAGCTGGTAAGTCTGTTGGGGGGAAAGGGCAGGGAAAGAGAAGGGGCATGGAGGGGTAGATCAAGGCCCTTACAGTGAGGGATGTAGTGGTGGCTGGGGCAGGGGCAGGTGCTGCCCAGCCGGGGTGGTGGAGGGCAGGGCGTGGGATGGAGTGGCTCAGGGGGTGTGGGTGAGTGGGGAGGGTAG
>NW_017729028.1:5603836-5621106 GCF_001723915.1 Gavialis gangeticus | reverse complement strand
TGATGGAGTGGCTCAGGGGGTGTGGGTGAGTGGGGAGGGTAGGGTGCGTGCACTCCTCAGGGGAGGCATGGGGGGCATGTGCCCCTGGATTTGTGCATGGGGTGAGGGTGGGCTGCCTGCTGTGGGCTTGGGGCCAGGGGCTGTGTTGGCCTTTTCCCAGCAGAGGGGCTGGGCTGGGGCTGCGCTCAGGGTGGGCAGGGGCGGGGAGGGTGGCAGCTCTGGGAGGGGAGCTACAGTGAATTCTGGGGTGGCTATAGCCCACCCTTCATAATCCCTCCCTCCCCCCAGCACTGCTGCTGCACAGCCCTGGCCCAGGCCCCCTACTGGGATAAGGCTTTTGCAGCCCCTTGCCCCAAGCTCACAGTGGGCAGTCTGCCCTCAACCCACACACAAATCTGGGGGGCACATGCCCCCCTTGCCTCCCCCAGGGGTGTATGTAGTGGCAGGGAGCCTCCCGCCCTCCCGCAACCCTCGGACAAACTACCTGCAAATCCGCCTTGCACTCTGGCTCACCCCAGCTGGGCAGCACCTGCCTTAGCCCCAGCCCCACTCCCTCTCTCACTGTGGGGGCCTTGATCTGCACCCTCATGCCCCTTCCCTCACCCATACCCCTTCTCCTTCCACACACTTACCAGCTGGATGCTGCTCTCCATGCTGCCAGGCTGCATTCCTGGCTGTGTGCATGCTGCAGCTGCGCACATACATAAAGCATTTATCAATGACATTATTGGCTACACTGGCCAAAAGAAATGATTGCCAATGTCAATTTGCCTTTTGTTGGTGCCAATCTGATATGGACTGATATATCAGTGCATCTCTAAAAGATAAGGAAGAAGACAAATAACTTAGAGTAGTAGAAGAACATGTTGGGTTTTACTTCAAGAAGCTAGATGCTTTCAAGTTGGCAGGGCCTGATGGGATGCACCTAAGGTACTGAAGAAACTGCTTAAGTAACACCATTGGCTATCCTCTGTGAGAACTTGTGGAGATTGAGTGAAGTCCCAGATAAGTGGAAAAGGGCAAATATGGTGCCCATCTTTAAGAAGGGGAAGAAGGAGAATCATGGAAAGATCATGGAGCAGGTCCTCAGACAATCTAGTGTGAAGCATCTAGAGTTGAACAAGGTGATCAGGAACAGAAAGCATGAATTCTAAGAGCAAGTGATGCCTAACCACCATGATTTCCTTCTGTGATAATGTGATAAGCTGTGTGGATGGGGAGATAGAAGTGGATGTGATATACCTTGATTTTAACAAGGTTTTTGACACTGTCTTCCACAGCATTCTCATTAACAAACTATGGAAATACAGACTAGATGAAAGCACTGTAAGGTGAATACACAACTGTTGGGATCACTGAACAAGTAGTCATCAATGACTCAATGTCTAGGGAGTCGGAGGTATTGAATGGAGTCCCCAGGGGTCTGTCCTGGGCCCAGTATGGTTCAACATTCTCATTAATGATTTGAATTATGGCATTGAATGCACACTTTGCAAATGTGGGATCACATTGGGTGGATTTGTAAATACTCTTGAGGGCAGGGCTAAGATCCTAAATAAAGGCTGGAGAAATGGTCCAGAATCAATTGGATGTGGTTCAGCAAAAACAAGTGTGAAGTCCTATACTTGTGATTGAATAACTGCATGCACAAATACAGACTGGGCTTTGATTGTTTAGGATGCAGTACTGTGGAGAAGGACCTGAGGATTATGGTAAACCGTAAGCTGAATATGAGTTAACAATGTGATCTCATTACAAAACAATTAAACAGCATACTGGGCTGTATTAACAGGAGTGTCACTTGCAAATCAAGGGAAGTCATTCTTCCACTCTTATTTGGCACTGGTGAAGCCTCAGTTGGAGTACTATGTTCAGTTGTGGGCCCCATGATTCAAGAAGGGTGTGGACAGATTGCAAAGTGTCCAGTGCAGAGGAGCAAAAATTATTAGGGGCTGGGAAGTAAGACTTATTTGGAAAGGCTGAAAGCATTAGCGTTACAGGCAGTCCTTGACTTACAATGTTTTGAGTTACAACGTTTCACACTTACAATGTTTATAAATTGACACCCCGTTTCAACTTTATGACGTTAGTTTCAACTTTACAACGCTTGATCCGATGTGACGCCATGCCAGCAAACAAGTTTGCTGCATCACTCATCTCCCTGGAGAACATCTGTCCAAATTTCCTTGGACACTTTCTTAAAGTGGAAGGGAGTGTCTTAAAGAAAGTTTCCAAGACTCCAGAGGAACCTGCAGCCAAGACTCCTGAGAAGACTCCATCCAAGAACCCTTCAAAAAGTCCAACCAAGAGCCTTTAAAAACTTCAGCAACGTCACCTCAAGTCTTTCCATATCAATACGATTGCTATTTACAATATAAATATGTTTATGTAGCTATATTACTCATCTATAATTGATCGAGTACAAAATTCTGGGGTATTTTTGGTGAAAATAGGGTATCAGGCCTCGGTTCAGGAACCAATCCCCCATTTATAACATTGTATCTTATGAGAAAATTGGTTCCAAGTTACAATGTTTTGACTTAAGACACAGTTTTCAGGAACCAATTGTGTCATAAGTCCGAGGACTGCCTGTATTTATTTTGAAGAAAAAAAAAAAGATTGTGGGGGGGCGCTCTGTTAATAGTCTTTAAATACATGAAAGGTGATTACAGAGAGGATAGAGGTGGACTTTTCTCTGTGGCCGTAAGGGACAGTACTAAGAACAATGGTGTCAAGCTGCGGCATATGAAATTTAGGTTGGAGTTTAGGAGGATCTTTCTAACTAGGAAGGTGGTCCAGCATTGGAACAGGTTACCTGGAGAAGTTGTGGAATTGCCATCCTTGGAAATGTTCAAGAGCAGGTTAGACAGACACTTGGATGGGATAGTTTAGACTGAAATGATCCTGCCTTGTGCAGGGGGCTGGACCAGATAACCTTGTGGCATCCCCTCCATGTCTCCTTTCTTATGATCCTACGTATGTGATTAATATACATACATTTGTGTGTGTGTGTCTATATACGGGATGATACATAAAATGATAAAAAGGCCAGTATCTTACAGTTCACCTACTTCTTTTTAGCTGATCTGATCTCAGTTACCCAGGCAGTCCATAACTCCTTGTTATATGTTTTACCTGATTGACTCATTTTGCTACGTTGATGTTTATTCATTTTTGTTTGCTTTAAAAAACTTCTTGCATTGGCACAAATAATAGACTTTCCCGTTGCACGGAAACAGAGTAGGTTGGGTTCTTACACTGTGCCAGATACTTTTCCTCTATCCACCCACTCACTTTTACAGGCACTCTCAGAGGTATATATATTAGCAGGTTACAGAAAATTTTACCCGGTTTAGCAGAATTTGACCAGTGTCTGGGAGGAAATGCTTACAGTTTAGCTTTGCAAGTAATTTCCACCCATACTACCCCCCACAGGTGGGTGTTTCTGGGAACACCATAACAGCACCAGTCACTCAGCATTTCTGTCACTGAATATATAATTCTTGGAAATATCACTGTGGGAAAGTAAAATCATAGAGGTGCACAGTGTTGCCACAAACTAGCTACCTCCCCAATTCAGTAACATATTTAAAAGCAGTAAAGTGATTTGTGGTATGAGTGATGTTGCTAAAATGTTTCTCTGCCTGTCACAGTACTATACAGTGATAGCCATCATTATAATTCCTTACTGATATGCCTGTAACATTTGAGTGGTGCTTCTTGTCCATATAATAAGGTAGCAATGCATGCAGAGGTCAGGTACATAATTTTGTGAATGGAGGGCTTTCTGAACTGGCAGTTTTTGCTATGTTTTAAATATCATATTTCATCTGTAAAATTAAGTGGCATTAAATATCAGTAGAAAAACATGGGTTTGTAAAAATAAATAAATAAATAAAATGAGATAATACCCTGATTACAAACATAGGGCTCCCTTTTTCTTTGTGAGTTTGTCTCCAGACAACAAGGGGTCAGTTGCAAATTTCCTTCACCCCCTTTTGTGGGGTTGGAGAGGACATATGATGGAAGGGACCCTTACACTTTTATGATGGAAAGGAGCCTTACACTTTTCTTTCTTTCCATAGTAGAGCCTAGATGTTTACTCCATTGGCATTGACACTGAAAGAAATGTATATGTTTCTAGGCATGTTGGGTTGCTTCATCAATTGCTGTGAATTGCCACAGCCTCATGACTTTGTTATTAGTTGAGTCTTTATGTTTTAATGATGCCAGTGAAATTATGCTGATTTGCACCAGTGGTAGATCTGAGCCACTGCATTTAATGAAACATTAATAATAATTCCATCTGTACCTGCAGGTGCCATTAAAAGTTTTTTTATTAAATAGCTTTTCCTAACTAGGGGATAAATTCATTCTAAATCCCAAAGACGTATATATAAAATAGTAGGTTTGTTAGAACGTCTGATACCCACCTAAATATTCTCTTCTGCTAAACTTACCTCCTCCAGAATTCAAGGCATCAAGTTGCAGGGGATAAAACATAAGGCCTTAGCTAATTGCAAATGAATAGTGCCAGGATTATGTACAGATGGTACCTGAAGTTGGTTGCTGAAGACTATCCAGTAGACTATATATAATTTGCACAACATGTATGTATAGCAAGCAGGAGAACAACTTTTGTGGTCTCTCACATTTTGTAAAAAAAAACAAAACAAAACAAAACAAAAAAATCCCAAGATATAAATGAACATTTTCAGTCTGTAAAACATCTTATTTAGGAAAGCTGAAAATGTATCTCTATTTATTTACCTTAATTAAATTAATTAATTTAACAAGTCTGAAGATTTTGGTATATTACAGGATACAGGTGTAAATATCTGGTGAATGTAGTGCATATATTAAACTACACCTACTTAGCTAGTAAATATTTTGCTGCCATATTTTGCTCATTTCCAAGCAATCAATTGTGAACTCCAGTGTTGTAACAGGTCCACAGGGAACATTTGTGCTTTGGTTGGCACTTAGAATAAATTCATCAAATGATATTTTTTTTCCTTCAAGGCTGACATTTCAGGGTTTTTTTTTAAAGGTTGTGTGCCAACTGCCAGAGTCAATTAATTAGATGGTAAATTTGAAAAATGTAGGGGAAGACTACCATTCAGCCCTACCACATGACCTTGAAAATAAGAACAACTTGCAAATGGTAACAGAGCTCTTCCCGAGTGGATCTGACCTTGATCCCACTGAAGGCAATTCAAAATTCCCATAGCTTCCTGTGGAATGAAGTTTGGGCTCACAGATTTATATAACTCTGCTTTTTTTCTTTTTCAGATGGAACACCAAAAATAATCAGAGGAGCCCTGTGTGGATCCTATACATATTGTAATCCAGGTAATAAAAGACCCAGGAAAAGGAAAAAGATTTTAATTTGTATTTCCACCCTTAATGAGATAATTTATTTTAAACTGTTAGGAGCTGCCAGCTGCAACTCCAATTGAAGATAGACATGCCACCCTATATCTGTAATTCTTTGTTAGTCAAAATTGCTTAGGCCTAGGCCATAAAAGTATTTCATGTCCAACTCCAGATTTCAATGGGAGTTATGGGCATAAGTATTTTTGTGGATCTGAGTTTCAGAATATGAAGATAGAAAACATGTCTGAGGTGATAATACGGCACAAGATCATTCCTACACTGTTCTTTTATTTTCTGTTGCTTTATTTAGTCTACCTTTCAATGTCTTTAGGTCTAATGCTTATGCCACTTGCCTACTGAGGTCATTCTGCAGTGTGTTTTTTTTTACTGCCAGGATGTTCACTCATCCCACATCCCCCAATATTTAGTTGAAATATTTCCCTTCTTAATGTCCTTTTTTATGCCCTTGGAGTTAAAGCACTTTGATGTGTATAGACTGCCTTTGGCTATTGCTTGCTTGAGGTATGCATACTTAACTATTTTAGGGTCTGATCTGTTTCCCATTGATGTCATTTCGAGTAGTAGCAGACCCTTAATCTTTTTTGGTCAGATCCTCCAACTGTTATTGTTTTTGTTTTTATACTCTGATCTCTCTCCACTTTATCTGTAACTTTTCACTGATGAGGTGCTCAGAAATTAACGAGGCACGCTGACCACACAAGAACACTCTCTTACATCACTGTGCATTTATTTGTATATTGTGTACTGTAAACATTCCTAAGAGCCCTCATTGAGAATTGGGGTCCTGTTACCACTGGATACATTGCTAACAGAATATCTTTGCATATCATGGGAGACTGTAGGGGGAGTGAATAAACCAAAGATTAAGAACTTTGCAGCCCCACATTCCATTAATTTTGTTTTATATTGGAGTTTCAAATTCGGATCTAATTATCTGCCTGCACTTCCCCATTGCTCTGTGATGTTGGCAGAAGTGTATGTCTATTTTTATGGGGGAGAAGATGTGAAATGAATAGTCTCCTCGCTATTTGGAACTTTTTTATAAGTTTGGTGCATAATTTGAATGAGGAGGATGTACTGTAAGAAAAGGCACTTGGGTCAGTCATCTGCAATTAGGGAAAGAAAAGGGCTGTTCAGTGTTTAGGAAACTAGCCAGGGACCTGGGAAACCAGTGACTGATTCCTGGCTCCACCACATGATTGTTATAAGACTTTGGCAAGTCATTTAGGATAGATTCAAAGAAGGATGTAGCTGTTGCAACACTGAATGTTTAGGCACTGGAAACCATAGCCCTACCATGCCTGGGCCATGGCGTGAGTTAGGCACCTCAGAAAAGGATTCACAATGGTTAGAATAGTGTGCAGGGAAGCTGCCTAAGATAGCCAATAAGAAATGCTGCTAATTAGCATATGTCTTCAATCACAGAACCTTTGCAGCTTAGGCATCTTAACGTGTGCTACAGAGGGGCTAGGACATGAGCTTGGCTTCTAATTGCTTGATACTGCCAAGGCTGAGTTGTTTGTAGCCATTGCCAGAAGCAGAGATTTAGGTGCTGTGAGAACTTTAATGTGAAAAATATATGTGTCTACAGACTTTTGGTGCCTCAGGGATTGGGCAGAGGCTGAACAGGAGGTTTAGAAGATTGCCATTCTGGGCCTACATGCCCAAAGTCTTTTTGTGGGTGTAGCACTGTTTTGCTCTTCCTGAAATCTCCATCTGCCTCAAAGAAGTGCTGTAAAGTGCTCAGATGTGATGCCATTGCAGCCTGTATAAGTTCTTCAGCAAATACACAGAGTTGTTTTAAATAGGCCGTCAAACTTACCACACTGGACAAGAAACAGGTTATTTTGATTAAGTACAAATCTTTGGAGGCATAACAGGTTCTTCAGATTTTCTTTAACCAGCACAGAGTACTAATGCAAGCTATTCTTATGCAAAAGCACCACTTTTGTTTTTTGTTTTTAACAGTGTTGTATCTCGAATCCCTCTTTCCAAGAGACCATAAAAGCATGAAAGAAATAAATCCCTTAATATTTTTGCCAAAAGTTGTATCTCAATACTGTCTTCTTTAGGAGCCTTGTCTGGAGGAAGTATAAAGTTTCCTGCTATGATCATTTGACCACTGCCAATTATCAGATCTGCTTTTGGTAGCTTTCCCCTCAACCTGCTGATTAGTTACTGTGTAGTTACTAATACAATATGGGAAGCGGGTGTAAATGAGAAAGGAAAAGATTTAATAACTTTATTTGCTAACTGCAGTCTGCAATATAATTACCAATACTGCATAAAGAAATAGCGTATTGAAGAATACAGTCTATTTTCTATGTCTTTTTGTGATGTGGCACAAGGAAACCATGAAGCTAGTGGGTGTCTTCTTCCTTTAATGCTCACACTAAATTTTAATCATATCACCATAATTTATGGTATACTACACGCCTCTAAATAAAACAGGCTCTTTTTTTTTGGAAAGCAAAATTTAAGGAAAAAAATATTTTTTTCAAAGCCATGGTTGAATGTGTGACATAGAGTAAGTTCTCCTGAAGACAGACAGTGTCCAGAAAATGTGGCATCCCAGGAAGGAGTCTGGGTGAGGCAACAGGAACTTCCTGGTGTGGCTTGTAAGGGGAATTAAAGTAAGTTCTAAGTGTTCTAACTTACACTATGTTGGTGCTAATTTACACTAAGTGACACTATGTGGCACTATGTGACAAAGTGATAACTTATCCAGGTAACTAATGCTTTCTGCTTTTTTTTCCTGACTTGAATTATAAGCCCCAAAATAAAATAGTTTAGATTTTTCCCAACATCTGGCCAGAGGGGGCACGTCCAGATGAGCGTAAATGTGCCTGTTGCAGTGTCTCAAAGCCACAAGAGGCATGCTGGGTATGAAAAAAATGTTCCCCATCTTCATGTGAAGAAGAGCACATCTTCCAGGCAATAGCTGCCCAGATGGCAGGGCAGGGACACACATGGCAGCAGTGCCACACAAAGGCCAACTGTGAAGCCACAGCCCATTGGCAGCTGGCCCAGAGGTGCAGATGGCTCTTCTGTAGTATCCATGCCACAGCCCAGGTGGCCATGCAGTCCCCATCTGGGTCTGGAAGGCGTGAAGCCATGGGGCTGCATGTCCAATAGGGCAGATGCTGTCACAGGTGGCAGCAGGTCACAGCCAGGCAGCAGTCCCTGCTGGCAGACTGCTGCAGTGGGTAGAAAGTGCAGGGGCTACTCTAGGTCAGGGCTGCTGCAGCAGTCCAGCTGGCGCAGGGGACTAGTGTTGCCGTATGTCAAGTGGCTGGGCCTTAGAAGCTCCTGAGAGCAAGTAGCCCTGAGCTGCTTTCCAGGGCAGCTTTTTATACTGCTAGGGACAGCACCCAGACTTCAGCTCCCTCTGGCTGCAGATCTAGGAGGAGCTGGGCAGGATCAGTTTGCCCCAAGTGGCACAATTTGCCCCACACCAAAGTGCATGTTCAGGCATGAGTGCTGAAGCAAAAATCTCTGGCACAAATGTGTGCTGCTGCTATTTGAGTTGCTGCAAGTGCACGTGCCCACATGTATGCATGTACCCAGGGAGTGGTGGTATAGCAATTCCTTCCATTAATGTAAACTGTTGGGTTTCCTCCTCAAATAAAACATGACTTTAAAATAAAAAATGTATTTTTACTTCAATGAAAACCTGTGCTCAGATTCTTGTCTAAAAGTCTTTTATGTCCTGCTGCAAGGGAAGAAAAATAAATACCATAATTACTCATATATAAGATAAGACTTCCCCCTAAGTCAGCGTCAGGGTGGGGTAGGGGGAGGGCACAGTTTCTCATCTTACATTTACATATAAATAAAACTCAATAAATACATTGCCTATCATTAAACTGTTGCCAAAAGCAGCATGTGCTCAGTAATGGCAATTAACTATGAAGTTGACCAAATGTAGCCAGCACTGCACATGACTATAGAACACTTGGCACATATAGAGCAAAACATACTGATGTGAACCTACTTAGTACAGTCCATCTTAATAAGATACATGGTAGTACCCCTTGTGTTTGGCCCCCCCTCAGTGCTGACTCTTTTTCAAGTCATGGTGAGCCACTACATTGAATATATTTCCATTTCTTCTTCACTCCCACAGTTGAGCTGTGCCTTTCTTTCCCATTTCCAATGATTTCTGTTTCTAGACCAGCCTTAAACATGTGGTAAACATCACAAAATGGGGCCCCAAACCATTCGCCCAGAGTCTCTCTGTCGCCCCCTCTCTCAGCCTGTCACATCCGATTAGTGTGGTCCCATCCTACATCAAGTGGGGCCAGACCAGGTTGCTCTGTACCTCATCTACGTATAAAATTTTGGAGGATCCCAGGACTCATGAAAGAACACCCAGTGTCAGTCATAAGTGGGGGGCTAATTAGCACATGGATCTTTTGTGAAGGGTATCTGGAGTCCACACACTCAGCAGTGCTGAGCTACAGGATCCCTGTGGCTTGAAATGGTGTTGACCCTGCTGGGGCCCAGCCCAAAGAACTATATAGTGATGAACAGAGAATGTATCCTAAATTATGCAAAAGGAGTTGCTAATCCCAAATAAGGATCCGGCTATGATAGGGATGGAGACTCAACCCTCACTAACTGTAAGTCTGGCTCTAGTTTTGTTAGCGGAATATAATTAATTAGCAATAAATGGCAGACACATTATAAAGGGGTAACAGTAACTATATTATCTCAACAACAACAATGTAAACAACAACAATCTAACAAACCCAAATATCAATAACAATAGCCAATACCAATATCCAATATCAGCAATAATACAAGCCAAAGCAATACAATGTTATCCCAGAGAGGACACTGATGAGCACGTATAGCTTCTCATATACTTGCTGCCAGAATTCACTGTAGCAGCACTTTTCACATAGACTCACCCAGAGTCACAGCAGTGATAACCCAGGCACACTTCAGGCATTCACCAGGAACACTGCAAATACTCAGTCAACACTACAGAAATATTGGTTCCCTGAATCCTTATCCTGCATATACAACCTCAAGCACAAGGAAAAGCGTTTGGCCTCTTAGGCCCTCTCTTGCACTCCATGCACATTTACATGCAAACAGGCTCCCTCCTCAGAATCGCTGTGGCTCAACCAGCCAATGAACTCTTGCCTCAACCAGCCAATGAACTCTTGCCTCTTATCAAGCACACAAGGTGCAGTCACTTGCTGGATCACACCAGCCTTTGGCCTTCCAGACCCTCTGGCCATAGTATTCCACACATGCACTCACCAGCACTCACACTCAAGGAACACATTCATTCCACAGGAGACACAGATCCTTTATGCCTTGTCCCTTTTATAACCTTCAATCATACCACCTCTGTCAATCATACCTTGGACCAATCATCCACACAGAGGTGCTGTCAATCATACATCAATCATCCGAATACCAATCACATCACTGGTCACCTCAGGGAAGATGACAGTGACCAAACTGGCATTTGCACCAACAAAGTTATATAACACAGAATGTACTGGGCATGCTTAGAACTTGAAACTAGGTCATTACCTCACCATAGGTGAGAAGTTGAGCTTCTCTGGAACCTTCTGGTCCTTGAGATTATGGAGCATGTGCAGCACTATGTTAATTACTTAACTTCTATATAAAACTACTAACAGGCCAGGGGATGCACCCCCCTGTGGCCTACAATGTTAAATCATGAGCTTTTGGGTTTTGGACTAATGTCATTCATAGTTTGCACTATATCTAAATAGGTTCAAAAGTGCTGTTTGAAGGTGTGTTTATGGAGTACTTGTGCCAAAGGTTGCATCATTTTTCAAAAAAAAGGTAAAATGCATCAATTCTGAATGTACTAAGTCTATGGGTACCCATAGTAATTTACTTATTTCTTTACTTCAAAGTCAGTGGGCATGTCTACATGTGCAATTAATGTGACTCAAATTGAGCTGGAGTAAACTAATCCCAACATCACTGTCTACATGTGCATTTAATTGACATTGAAACTAGGCTTAATTCAAATTGAGCCAGAGTAGACTAATCCTGACATCACTGTCTACATGTGCATTTAAGTGTGGTACTGGATACCACTTGTATCTGATGAGACTATCCAGCAGCACAGTAAATTAGTATAGTGTGCCCTAATTGACATGCACATGTAGATGGTGACACTTTACTGCACAGAAAATTAGTCTGCTGCAGTAAAGCAACTCATGTAGATGAGCCCAGTGTTTTCAAATTTGCTTTTCACTTCCATGTGCTAAGGGAGAGCAGGGTCTGACAGTAAGGGTGGAGGAAGGGACTGCCGGGGGGAAGAAGGTGGGTGGGCAGAGGGGCCTGACACCACCAGATATATTTTTCTTGTTGAGGCAGTCAGAGGGGGACAAATTCAAGGCAAACCCAACATAATTAGATTCTATACCTTGAAAATAATAACAAATGTATAGATTCTACAGATATGGAATCTAATTATTGAGGAGCTGCCTTATATTCAGGGTTGTCATATGTTTGAGTGAACACAGTAACATAATAAAACACATTAACCCCAAACTTATACTGTGTCAGGGCCCAAAGGAACCTGACGCTCAATAGTTCAGAGATTAAATCACTAGGGTTAAAATCTAAAATCCATGATATTTTCAGTGGATTCTATATTAGGCATGACAAGATGTCTCATCACTAGTTTGTAGCCATCTGTACATTTATGTGGATGATGTTATTATATTTATAGCAGATGCAGCCTTATCACGCAGCTACAAACAGGCTGCTACCTGCGCAGAGCTACAGAATTTTAGAATACAGATAATGTTGACACAGTCAATAAAACAGCCTCCTGTAATATGCATACAAACTAAGAATACATGCACACCAAAATTGAACCCCTTGAAAATAGGCCCTTTGTACCTACCCTGAACCAGGAAGGGAGCCATTAAAGGAGAAGATGACCAATATGAAAAGATTATCTTTCAAGTTCCTCTTTCTTCTCCTTATGCACAGTTCATGCAGTCATTGTCCTCAGGGGAGGATTGCAGAATATCTCTTGTAGAATAATGCAACAGTTTGTGATGAATTACTGAAAAATCAGGGTAGGAAGGTATAGAAGACAGGACAATTTCTTAAACTGAGTACTGTAACTTTTGTCCAGGCTGCTACTGAAATACACAATTGATACTATTCCTGAAGCCATATGTAACCATAAGGTATTACTCTTTTTTTCCCACTCATAATTCTGCTTCAGTGTTTAAAAGTTAGCTGTTGGCTAAATTCTATGATAGTTACAGACAGTTAATAGTTAATACCAGGAAAACACAGAGCTCGTAGAGGAGAGCAGCAAGACATTTTTCAGGTGAATAGCTTGTTTAGCAAAACTGAAGCTTTGGGTGAACAAGAACCATTTGTAAATCCATGTAGAATCTAGAGACTAATTTCAATAGAAAAAAATTTCAGTTTCATTTGGGTTCCTTTTTAAATGAAAGATATTTGAGCCCAAATTTAGCTCAGTGTAGTTAAGATGTTTTGGCAACCTGACCTGAATATTTTTAGGGGTTGCTCAATTTGGCTGCCCAACTGACAAGTCAGTTATGATTTTTGGCATCTGATGGCAAGCAGTAGAAAAGGACACAACACATGAAATAAGCAAGTAGGTGGTGGTTGGAGATACAGACTGAAACAAAAAAGAATGTCTAGATATTCCTGAAGTACCACTTCACCTCACCAGTCAGCCTGTTTGTTCATTTTAACCATCAGTGTAGTAGTAGGACTTGAATGTAGAGAGAGAAAGGAGCACACTCCTTTAGAGCACCTAATTAGCTATACTGATGTGCTGTAGAGGTTTTGGGGCCACAGTGCCTACCTTCTCCATGCCTCCTTTGGAGGGTACCTTCTTCCCAAGATGGCTGGAAGGCATGGATCGAAGATTGTGAAGCTGGGCACCAAGGGAGAGTAGACTCCTTTCTGTGCTAACATTGTGTGCTACTGGAGCAAACAGGCAAAAACCTGATGAGTTCATTCTTTCACATATAGAATAAAGAGAGTGTATAAACTGAAAAGGAATGATCTGGATCTGAAGTTCCTCAAAGTTTGGGAACATTTGTTTTCAGTGATTTGGTTATCTTACTTTTCATTCAAAATACTACAATACCTTCTTTGTCAAGTCTACAGACTTACTCCCAAGTAGGACTGTAGCTAGACTCCTAGTGGCCCTGGGTGAACTTTAGTTTCAGACCAAAATTTTCAAGAAAAGGAAGTTCAGGCATAGACCAAAGTGCAGCTCTCAGGTCTAATACGTGGTGCTTCACAGATAATACCATGGGTTAGACTGAACCTCTTGACCCAACAGACATTAGCTGTTGGGTTGGGAGGGTGAGGGATCAAGCTCCAATTTGGAGCTGATATAGGGAGACAGGCTGTGTCTTTGTAGCCCCTTCCCTTAGCTGCACCCTCCTGTCCCCTTTCCCAGGTCCTATTCTGTCTCAGAATGGGAGGGGAAGAAGGTGGGGGAGGAAGGTCTGTTCTGGGGTTTCCCCAGCTGTGCTGGAGTGTGTGTGTGTGTGGGGGGGGAGGGGGATGGATCGGAGCCCTCCACCTTAGGGTTGGGGGGGATCTGCCCCACCTGTCCCACCCTACAGCACTGGCTAGGCAATCCCCCAGAATGAGCTTTCTCCACTCCCTTCACCCCCTCCCATTCTGAAAACAGAGCTGGGAGCTGTGCTGGCCTGAATCAGCCATGCCCTGCTTCTGGTGCATGCAGACAGAAGTTAATGAGGATTCAGACTTACAGGATCAGGTCCTCTGCAGCTGTGCACTTGTGTTTGGTCACAGCTGTAAAGTGCTTTCAGGGGCCAGATTGACCGAAAATTGTCACTTTTGTCTGTGCCCTTCAAGTCAGGCTATTAGTATAGAAAAAAATTGGCCACTGTTTATTACTCTTTTTGCCCAATTATATTGGAAATGTAATAAACCAGATATAAAATCTGTAGGTTGTCATGGCTGGAATCTCAGTAGTCAATAAGAAGGCTCTTTCAGTCTAGTCATGTATTTTTATCATCATTTACATGAAATACTAACAATTGCAAGAGCATTGCATACACAGAATCTTTGCGTTTTTCAGTCCGGTGATAAAACCTCAGTCTGCAGAAAGTTTCATTTTGTCATTTGCTAGTGGAGTACTTTTTTCCAGCACTAAAATTAAAATTAAAAGGACTTTCTCACTTTGGAGGGAAAAAGCACTATTGGAGAGAGCTTCTAACTGGCAAATTAATAGATAAGGCTTCCTTTGGTAACGCAAAACCAAGTGAAAGGTAAAAATTCAATCTCTTTATCACAACAAAGTCATTTTTCTAAACAGGGGAAGTAACATGATGAAATATACAGGGATAGCTTCTCTTTCAGAAAGTGTTTTTAAAGTTTAAAAGATCCCTAATGTATATTGTGAATGAAGGCTATATATAAATGACAACCTTCTCTTTTAGGTGATATTACATTTATTACATTTTAGTGGGACTTTATGGAAATTCTGAAGGAATTAAAGTTATATTTATGATAGCAACATGAGGCTGTTTCTAAATAGTATTTTCATCATATTAACTGTTGCCTAGAATAGATAACAGACACATATCTTCAAGCACCTCTATTCTGGTTTAACAGTACAGCCTGCAAATTAATAGTCATTATAAGAGAGCAAGTTATATCACTTACTATTTCATTATTGTTCAAATCAAAATCCATACTTTTTCAGTTTTCCCTAGGGTTATAGAATGGATAGGGAAGCATTATCATTCTGCAAAATAATCTCTTATGGCTCTCTCTCTTTGGTGTTAAGAGGAACAGCTAATCATATTATTCTCATTTTCATATTAATAGGTACTGTGCAAAGAGAGAGTTAACACTCTTCTTTTATGTTCAACCCTGAAACGGTTCTTTTTTTTTAAATTGTAATCTGCTTGGAGCTAGATTAACACAACAGATTTCATGTCCTACTCAATACATTAATCAGGGTCAAACCAATAGCCCTTCTTTATATTTTTAATCAACATGGCAATCTGTCACCAATTTATGAATTATGGTAATTGTGAATGCCCACTACATTATTGTGGGAAATAAGGAGGAAAACTTGCTGCAGCAAAAGAGAAACTTTACAGTTTCACTGATCAGGACAGAACCTGTGGTTCTATGGCATGCATATTCATTGTAAAAATGAAAGCTGTCTCCAAAGTCAACTTTTAATATCTAGGAGGATTAATGCACATTCACTTTTGGCAGCTTCTCATGTATACTACTATTTTAAAAGATTATCATTTAAAGAACACAGTCAATTTTATTTGGACTGTAATCCAGATCAGATCTACAAAGAAAGTTGGGCATGGCCATACTGACCATCTCTATGCCTAATTATTAGGAGCAAACCTGGCTCTGGAAGTGGAATTTACAAAGTCATTAGGCACCCAAGTTGCTTTTCCTGTGAATAGTGAGAATTACAGACCTCAGAATGGGATTCTTAACAGTCAGCATGGATTATTCACATTCACAGCCCCAAATCCTCCTACAGCTGGGTGCCTAAGTTGTTCCTTTGAGTACAGGCAATTGTCTCATTCTTTTTCTTTGTAAAATGTACTTGGTAGCAGTTATACTACAACAATCTTTTATATGACTGTCTACTGGTTAGAATGTTTGCCTAGAATGTGAAGTCCCTGGCATGGGTGACTGGTGCCAACTTAGTTGGGGGGTCATGTCCCCTGCAGTCTTGCTGACCAGGGAGGGTCCCCCATGGCCAATCTTGCTGACTGGGGGGGGTCCCCTCATGGCCAATCTCACCAACGGGGGTGGCATCCCTGCATGGTTGATCATGAAGAGGCTGTGGTGCTCCCAGAAATGGCTGTGGCCGCTTCTGGGAGTGCCATGGCCACCACTTCCAGGAGTGCCACGATGCTCCCACTCCCTGGCCAGCGCTCACAGGGGGGCACCAGCGCTCCCACCTACCCCCCTGCCCGTCACCTGATTGGTAAGTGCGGCCAGTCAGGGGGTGCATTGGCACTCTCAGGGGGTGCATGTGCACACCTGTGCACCCCTTATGCATTGCCACTGGCCCCTAGGTCTGAAGCTGTCTGGAGCCTGACGGGGTTCAAATCCACATCTCCCACAGAGAAGAGTGTCTTCACAACCAGGCTAGAGGCTGGCTTCATAGATTTAGTAGATTTTGTAGACATTAGGGCTGGAAGGGACCCCAGAGGATCATTGAGTCCAGCCCTCTGCCCCAGGGACAGGAAGTCAGCTAGGGTCAAAGGATCCCAGCAAGATAAGCGTCCAAACATTTCTTAAAAGAGTCCAGAGTAGGTGCTTGCACCACCTTTGGAGGCAGTCTATTCCACGCCTTGGGGGCTCGGACAGTAAAGAAGTTTTTCCTTATGTCCAGCCTAAAATGGTCTTGGAGGAGTTTATGACCATTGGACTGTGTCATCCCTTGGGGTGCTCTGGTGAACAGGCATTCCCCCAGATCTTGATGCACACCTCTTATATACTTATAGGCTGCCACCAGGTCACCCCTGAGCCTGCGCTTCTCCAGGCTGAAGAGTCCCATGGCTCTCAGCCTCCCTTCATAAGGCCTGTTCTCTTGCCCTCTGATCATGTGCATGGCTCTCCTCTGGACCCTCTCAAGCTTCTCCACATCCTTTTTGAATTGTGGAGCCCAGCATTGGATGCAGTACTCCAGGTGTGGCCTCACCAAGGCTGAGTACAGCGAGAGGATGACATCGTGAGATTTGGTTGAGAAGCATCTATGGATGGAAGCCAGAGTTTTGTTTGCTTTACCAGCTGTGACATTGCATTGGGGACTCATGTGCATCTTGTGGTCATTCATGACCCCCAAGTCCCTTTCG
>NW_017729028.1:5578012-5598836 GCF_001723915.1 Gavialis gangeticus | reverse complement strand
TAGTGAGTGTAGCACTGCTGAGCCTATAAGCGTGTGCAGGTTTTTTTTTCCTGAGGTGGACTACCTTGTATTTATCCATATTGAATGTCATCAGATTTTTATCTACCCACTTTCTAATCCTATCAAGGTCAGCCTGGATCACTAGCCTATCCTTGGGGGTGGATGCTGTACCCCAAAGTTTGGTGTCATCGATTAACTTGGCCAGTCTGCTTCGGACACCAATGTCCACATCGTTAATAAAGATGTTAAAGAGTACGGGTCCAAGGATGGAGCCTCTGGGGACACCACTAGTTATGGAGCGCCATGATGATTCAGTTTCATTGACCACTACTCTCTGGGTCTGACCTCGGACCCAATTCCCCAGCTATTGGACTGTGATATAGCCGAGGCCATAGTTGGGCAATTTTTCCATGAGGAGATCATGGGGCATCAGATCAAAGGCTTTTTTAAAGTCCAGATATGTGACATCAATCTCCTCTCCCTTGTCTAGGTGATATGTCACCTGGTCATAGAAAGAAACGAGATTGGTCAGGCAAGACCTACCCGCAACAAACCTGTGCTGGCTGTCTCTCAGGATATTGCCATCAGCTAGTTTGTCAAGAATGGTTTCTTTGATAATTTTTCCAAAATCTTTCCCAGGATTGAGGTCAAACTGATTGGCCTATATTTCCCCAGATCTACTTGCCACTGCTGCTCATGTGGCAGACATACCTGCAAGATCAGGTTCCTCAAGAGATTTAGTTATGGGAATACCCAGTTGGTGGACCCCAAATGGCTTTAGAGGTGACCTGAATGCTGAGAAGTTTAGCTCTGCCAAGGCGGCAGTGCCCCTGGCATGTGCTGAAGTGCAACTTTCAATGCAAAGGGCTACCGCGCACTAGTATAGGCTGGAGACTGACTGGCTGGGCAGTAGCTTTGCAGAAAGGACCTGGGGGTAACGGTGGACAATAAGCTGAATGTGAGCCAACAGTGTGCCCTGTTGCCAAGAAAGCTAATGGCATACTGGGCTGCATTGATAGGAGTGTTGCCGTCAGATCAAGGGAAGAGATTATTTCTTGCTATTCAGCACTGGTGAGGCCACATCTGGAGTACTGTGTTCAATTTTGGACCCCCCACAACAGAAAGATGTGGACAAATTGAAGTGAGTCTGGCAGACGTGTATAGATGAACTATTATTACAAAGAAAACAGGGGCATGAATGAGATTGAAGAAATATTTTCTTCCTTTTTGTAAAATAAATATTGTAGAAAATGAGTGTTCTTTTGGACTTGTCTAGTAGGAGAAGAGAATATGGATATTACCTCACTTTCCTTTTTTATCTTTTCTTGTCTTCTCAAGGCCCTTTCTTTAAATGCACATTTTGTACAAACAAAATATGGCATCATCTCATGAAAGGTCCAATATTATTGTCTAATCATTAAATGAATTTATTTACTATACAAAAATGTTCCCTCACTCACGTGGATGCAAACCTGGAAAAACTTTAACTGAATAAGTCCACATTATTAACGGTGTGATTAATGCCAGGATTTCCTGCTTGTGATTTTGTTAAATAAATACTTTTATTTAATGGCTGTAATGCTGCTGGTTTAATCAGGAGCTGTTGCAGGACATATCAACTTAAATTCAAATTGCAGTTGGACCAGGATAAATTTGGAGTAACTTTGTGGAAAAGTTATGCCAACATTAGGCCTACATTTAGGCCCTTTCTACTGAAACATTTTTAATCGATTCTGTATGCTTAAACATCCACCAGGAGTTAGGTGAAAATCACCAGACTCACTGTTACCTGTGATCTAAGCAGGGCACCAGAAAGGAAAGGGTAGTACAGTATCCCACTGTGCCACCTGCCCTATGTAGTACGGTTTCAGCAACCGTAACAGTATTGATTGTGTCTTGTGCTTATGATCAGCAATGATTCAGGAATACCATTTCTATTTAGCACATGCTTAATTTCAAGCATGTGCTTATAAAAGTGCTTTCCTTAATAGGAGGAATTTAAGCAGGTACTTTGCTTAAATGGGGCTTGAGCAAGTTGCAAGATGAGATGATTCCCTAAGGTGATGAACAGCCACTGTGGGCACGTCTACACATGCCCCTGCAGCACTGTTGTTACTGCGCCGCCATTAAGTAACAGCCAGTACTGTGCTGTGCCAGCAGCTCACCATTATTTTTAGCTGCTACGTTGCTGTAGCAATGGGCTATAGTGAGGGAGTGCTTTGCTATGTCAAAGTAGCTGCAGCATCATGCTTTGTGCCTGCCAATGCTACATCTCCTGTAGCACGTTGCTAAAGTCACGTAGCATCACGTGTAGACATGCTCTGTGAGATGCTGAGTGCCCACATATTGCGCTGAAGCCGAGGCTGGCTGACATCAAATTTGACTAGAGCTGAGCACACTCTGCCTTTCAGGTTCAGACCTTTAAAAAATAAAAGATTCTTGAATCAGAGTAAAAACATTTTTGTCAGCCACCAGGGAAATGGCCAGCCAAAGAAACTTTCCTGTCTCGCTTTCATCAAGAAATAAAATAAAATAATCCTCCTTCCCAAAACCTCCCTAAACCCAAGCTCTTTAGAGTTTACGGGAAAACTGAACAACGTATATCAGTTGTAATAACTATGTGTGTGAGTCCCTTCTTTTGTCACCTTGAGGAAGGTCATTTTAAATGTATTTTGTTAATAAAGTTTGCTTTTGGCAACTGTTGTTTTCCCTGTTTATTATAAGTGTCTTTAAAATGTTTTCATTAATTAAGGCTGCTTTTATGGGCTACATCCATTTAGTAAAATTACAGAAAGAAGTGCTGCCAACATCTGCCATTGACTTCTGTTTGCCTGAGCATTTTATACCCCTGTGAATAGCACAGTGGAGAGAAAGAGGTGAATTCTGTCCACTAAAACCTGGAGGTCGAGAAAAAGACTCAAATTATTATGTTTTTCTGGGCTTGGCGGAGACGGGTGGAAAGTTGGTTGAACTCTGATTACAATGACACAGCCCTCTAAAAATGACACAAATGTATAATGCTTAAAGAAAAGATTACATGAATTTGGCTGTAAGGTATTTTGGGATTTTTTGGGAGCAGGCAAGGAGAAGGAAAATCAGAACATCTCGGTATTAACTTACAGAGGTTTATACATCCTCAGCTGAAAGCATTACTAGCCAGATTATAATTATAATTACCTTGGCTTCATCTCAGTGTTTATCTGCCATGACACCCACCCAGCCACCTGCCTGCTATTAATTCATTCAACACTAACTTCATCTTTTTCCTTTTATCTTGTTTTTTTTTCCTGTTAGTCTAACTTTTAAAAAAGTCTGTTATTAGAAACAAACTAACACAATATTTGTTTGTCCATGACATCATGTGTTCCTTTGTTTGAAAAAACCCCTCATATTATAAAAATAACATGTTTGCCTTGTATAGCGAAAACTGGAAAGAGCCAGCATTTGACTAAAAAACTCCGAACTGCTGAAAATAGTATCTCAGTAAAATGCTCTTCTCATCTGTGTTACTATCAGTAACTCAGAAAAGATGGCACAGGGCACTAAGCTTGACATGCATTTGGGGTTTGAGATGGCCAAACTATATCTGAAACTGTAAAGGATTTGAATTTTTTTGAACTGGCTGCAGTGATAGGAATGCGAGATTTGGAATGGACCATGTGGGGTGTTGAGTTCAATCCCTTGCTGTCACAAGCACCATGTCACATGATCCTGTTTGTAAACTTATCAAGCTCCATCTTAAAAGCATTTAGGTTTTTTGCCTCTACTGCTCTAGCTGGAAGGTTTTCCAATACCTCGTTCTTCCAGTTGTTAGGAACATTCTTCTAATTTCCACATTCAGTGTTCTTCCTGGCCAGTTTATATCCATTTGTTCTTGTTCCAGCAATATCTTTAGCTTAGATAAGGGGTGTCAAACATGTGGTCTGTGGGCCAGATCCAGCCCATGGAGTTCATTTATCAGGCTCACTTGACTGAGAGTGGCCTGCTGCAGAATCCAGGCCCTTGGGCCCTGGGAGACACGGGTATCAGTGGCAGGAGAGTAAGTGAAGGCTGACACAGCCCCAGTTGCTCTCTGTCCATGTCACCCATTTGCTTTGTCATGGCCCAGCCGCGTTGGCTGCTGGCCCCCACTGCATGTCCCATGCTGGAGGTGGAGCTGCCGGTTGAGCTGCCACTGTAGCACAGAGTATGAAGCATTGGCAGCTTCAGATCTGACATGGGGCATGTGGTTGTGGTTGGTGTTGGAGCTACTGTTGCCACTACATGCGTTGGGTCAGAGTCTGAGCTGCTGCCTCCACTGCAGCTTCCTCATGCCGTGGCTTTGACCTGGTCACAAGGAGCCCTGAAATCTGGAGCCAGCCCAGGGCACAAAGTAAGTTTGACATCTCTGACTTAGATTGTTCTGTTCCCTGGATAGTATTTAATACTGTCTTGTATTAAATGACAGAAACCGTATCCCCTCTTAGCCTTTGTTTTGCTGGACTAACAAAGCAAGCTCTTCTAGTTTTCTCTCTTGAGACAGTATTGCCATTTTCTTTGATCATCCTAATATACCTTTATCCACCTTTTGCAGTTTCAGTTTATTTTTCTGAACGGCGGGCCCAGAATTTTATGTGGTATTCCAGATTAGGTCTTACCAGTCATTGCACAGGGCCACTAATGGGCAGGACATCTCCTGTCTGATTTCTTTTGGAAATATTTCTCTTAATACAACCTAAGACTTAATATGTCCTAAGGCATTTTCTATTTTTTTAAGACTGCATCACATAACAGCCCTGTTTTCCTTCTGCAGACCCATTGTTTCCACTTGATGAGATCTGGAATTATAGCAGATGATTTACGACTGGTAAATATCACCCCATGCCTCCAGTCCTCAAAACCATCCAGTTCTATTCCAATCCTCCTCCAAGTTGATGACTTCTTCCAACTTTGTGTCATTGGCAAATTTCATTAACATGCTTATGCTTTTTGTTTTAGGATCATTAATGATAGTAATACATAAGAATAGTCCCAAGATGAGTCCTTGAGGAACTACAGGAGTAACTTCAGTCCAGCTTCATAGGTCCTCTTTTCCTTGTCAGTTGTAATCTCTCATTTGACCATCTCCATCCGTGATTTATAGTCCCTTAACTAATCCCAATCTTGTTTAGCTAGAGTAATAATCATCCACGTGGTACAATATCAAATCTTTACCACACTCTAAATAGAAGAGATCTACTACATTTCCCTTGTGTAGAAAATCAGTTACTTTCTGATTAAATGGATGCTGATTAAGGCAGGGAGGAGGTGCTGGAACCGAGGCCAGAGGGCACTTGGAATTGAAGCAACGCAGCTGCTAGTCCAACAGCTATGGGCTTTGGGCTGTGTGGAGGTGGGCTGGGAATTGGGTGCTGATGTCAAAGAGGCTCTTGGATCCTGGCAGATAGGTGCAGTGGGGGAAAGAAGCAGGGGGTGAAGATGAGAGGCAACCCTCAACACTGAATTAGGAGTTGCTTTTTTAAAATTCAGCATGGCATTTGGTCATCAACTTTGCGGGGGGGGGTGGGGGGTGGGGCAGGCAGGCCAAGAGTTTAACTGCTTATCTGGGAAACACTTTCCCTTGCAGCTGTCTAGATCTAGAGCTGGCTTGGCTGTACTCTGGTCTCCTTTCTCTCTCTGCAGTGCTGTAGCTGTTGGAACCTGAGTGTCCTGTGTCTTTGGGCATTTATAGACGTGGTCCAGGAGGCAGCGGCGGGTGGTGAGGGGCTGCTTTAATTAGAGTGGCTCTGAGATCCATTTTAACAAAAGTGCCTGGAGAGTCATGTGTATTAGCATCCCTGTGCTGAAAAATGGCGGTGGGGATGCTTTAAAGCTCATCGAACCAGCTTTAGTTATAGCGCCCCCGCTGCCATTTTTCAGCATGGGGAAGCTGATGCACATGATGCAGAGTCTGCTGGAGCACAGTAATTACCATGCTCCAGCAGACTCAGTTAATTGAGTCTACTCTGATGCATTGTTATTACAACATGTTGAAGTGGCCTCTCTGCACGTGTATAGGCACCCTTACTTAGGTTCCTGGGTAAAAGACATCACCCAGAGCCTCAAGTGTACCCCCAACTTTGTCCAGGGTGACAAGGGAGCTTGCTATACCTCCGTTTCTGATTGAATGTTTTATGTGTAGTGGATTGTAGGACTGAGTCTCTTATGCAGGAGTGAGTATAGCCTAATTATAATAAAGGCTTTTGGGTCAAATAAATTCATTGTTATTTACCTGACCCAGTCACTGTTTATTATGTTCCCCATGTCAACAAGTGTTTTGTACAGAATAATAATTAATAACTAATTTATTTCAGGATTTTAAGATATACTGTGGTTGTAAAAGAAGATAAGCAAGGTTAAATTGAATTGTGATGTTTCTAAAGTACATCAGTGCAATACACCCAAAGTCAAGAGTTACAAATATGTGCTTCAATTGGAACAATTTAAAGGCCTGCAACCCCTAATCAAGCCCCATTTCATCAAATCGTACTTGTCTTTAAGCTTGTAGGTAGGTCCCATTGAAATGAAAAGCATATTTTTAAATGCATTCCTGAACTGTGGCCTCAGGCTTTGTGCAAGCCACTCTCCTGATTTCACTGAGGGTACTCCCAGGAGAAAAGGTGTCAGGCTCAACTCTTAGTAGCCTGTTTTGTTCCCTGTGCTGTTGGCATTACCTTTGCACTGGCAGTTTTGCTTTCTGTTTTTCTGTGGGGGTTTGAAAATGCCTGAGCAGTGTCAACTCATTCCAGACCTCTGTAGTACTTCAACAGGACATAGTTAAAGCTGGTGGATGAGTGAAGGGGGATTTCCAGGTGACTGGAATATTATTGCTTATTTATTTTCAGCACTCCAAGATGTGCTAACTGCTTTTATTGTTTTTCTGGACTGTCACTCAGGCAGTCCTCTCCCTGAATGGTATCCAATGACACAGGAGCTGTGTGTCACCTGAGCATATTTAAAACATTTTTTGAACTTTTTAGTGCCTTCCATCAGATGACTGTGAATGTCATATGCATAATAACAAATGAACTCTCATAACTCAATAGTGATGTAAGCACTTACTGTCATACTCCTTACACCCATCCTCATAATGAAGGGACGTATGGAGAAAGCGAGGCACAGAGAGCTCATATGACTAGACCTGGGTCACAGAAAGTTGGGCAGAGCTAGGAGTCAAATCCAGACCTTCTGGTGTTTAGCCCTGGGCCTTTAACCTTTAAACACCCTTCATTCCCTAATAATTGTTTGCTGGGTCTTCTCTCTTTTCCTTTAAAGTCAGGAACCTGGTACTGATGAATACTGGAAGAAGTATTAGTAATTGCCAGTATACATTTCACAATGTTTATATAAGGTGCACTTATCAGAATAGAATATTGATATTTTAATCTGATCCAGCATAGTAGTATTGATTTTGCAGGATGTGGCTAGTATGGCTCTGTTCTCTTGCAAGACGCCTTGCACCAGAAAGCAATCTGGTTACAGAAATATGATCGCTAGGTATAGCTTTCCACAAGAAACCAAGAGCTTCAGGTGGTTGATCCAGGGGCTATGCACATGTTCCATGATTAAGACAGGTCACAGCAATCATCAAATGGGCTGCAGAATGTTTCCTCAAAGCATTGTGGCTATAAACAGTTATAGGACTATGATTACTTTTGAAGCTACAATCCATATGGGACAAAAATCCTTGTTTATTGCTAAACCAGTGTATTGAAAATAACCTTGGTTTCAGAGAGAATGCTTTTCACATGGGATACATGTTTCACAGAGAACCTTATTGCAGCATTTAAGATAATTCTTCTAAATTGGAATAAAGCAGGGTAATCAGGCAGAAGAATCCATTTTCAACTTATTTTTTCCCAGCTGAAACCTTGAATTCTCCCTCCCACATTTTCTCAGGATGCACTATCAACAGCTTATGTAAAAACCACAGAAGTTTTTGAACACAGTGGGACTAGTGCTGTTCCTGTTTTATGGAGGGAGCAGGATGCAGAGAGACAATATAGGATGTCTGTGGATTCCATTTTTATTGCAAAATTCCAGAAGGCATTTACTGGTAAAGACAAAGCTGTGTCCTGTGACTGTGTGGATCCATTTGCTTAACACCATGTATAGGGACTGTATAGTAGGTTATAGACACCCAACATCAAAGTGGGAGGGAGTTGGGCTTTATGTATGCTCTTAGGGATAAGGTACTTTCTATCGTAGTTCCCTGGAAATTTTTCCTGCACAAAACCTGCATACACAGATGATGCTCAGACTGCAGGATTCGGCCCTAAAAGTGCAATCTTGCCTTTATTCAATCAATTAGCAGGAATCTGTAGTAAAGCCAGCTGGATCTGGCTTGTAGACAGATGAACTATTATGTAATCTGTGGAAACAGAGATTACCCCTTCATCTCTTTTACTGCTGATTCCAAGATGGAGAAGATATTGGCATCTTATCAGTACAGGCCACATTAAAATAGAAAGTTAGAGGTGTCTGCAAATTTCAGAGACAATCAACATATTCACTGCTGCTCTACAGAAAACTGAAGAAGACGTGGATCAAACAACATACTCTTCACTGTATCTGACACCAGATTTGCATGTTAGAATTACTTATTACAGACCAATAAATGCCTTCTGGGATCCCATGCTTGATCTGAACTCATGAGAGTGCCATGTTTACCCATATGAAGCAGAGAATGAAACTTCACAAGAGGCAAGGGTCTATAATGTCATTCCAAGTTTGTCTTGTGGAAGAGTTCCAGTGTGCTCAGAAGTGTCTGGTTAGTTCAATCAGATTGTTTCTCTGTGACTAGCCACTGGTCGGCTTCCATGAAGATGCATCATAGTCCAGTCAGCTAGGCCCTTATCAGATTTGTCTGAACATCAACAGCAGAATAAGCTGAAAGTACTTTGATGGAACTTCCTCAAACACACACGCACAAATGTAATAAAGAAAAAAGGAAACCTTTAATGACTAAAAGATGCTCTACTCTTCTAAGGACAGGAAGTTTATTTACAGAATTTAAAGTATTTATAGTTGCTGTTTAATAGCAATGAGCATCAAAACGATTTAGTTGAAGGCTGTGCTAAGGGTTCAGTAGGCCTGGATTCCTTTACTGGATTTGCATACACATCTGACCTTGAGTAAATCACTGAATATGTCAGTGCATCACTTGTAAAATGGCAACAGTATAACCTCTTGTCTTCCACTTTTCATCTGTCTTGTCTATTTGTGTTACCATCTTTCTGGGAAAGGGACCTTTTCTTTGTTTTTCATTTCTTTGTCCAGTGCTTAGTACAGTAGGTCCCCAGCCTTGGTTGGAACTGTAAATATTACTAAGACTAAATAATAATAGCTGATTGTTGTTCACTTGTTGCTAGACATTAGCTTATACTGACTGAAAATATAGAAAAACTCATGTCAGACTGACACGCTAAAACTAGTCAAATTGGACTCATACTAAGCTCAGTAGCAAAATAAGGAAAATCCAAGGCTGTGCTTGGTACTTCTTAATTAACTAAATGAAGCATACACATCCAATAAAATTAAACTTTTGCAAGGCAAATAAACTAGGACTTTTATGGTTGCCAATAAAATGAGTGTTGTCTGAGAGAGATTCATTAGCTGAGTGGAAGAAGTCTGTAGAGGCTATGGTCTAGAAACTTGGTGGATTTTACGGCATAAGCACAACAGATTGTGTAATAGAGTTAGTGGAGTTTGCAAGAAAAAAGGAGAAACACTTTTTCACTATGAATATGTTTCATTAAACCAGCAGTAAATTACACGAACTTTATGATCTCCTGGTCTACATTAGCCAATGTAAGTGATACTCTATGTTCATTTTGGCGCAGAAGAAATTGTATGCTTCTGATGCTGCTATTCACTTGAAAGATAACAAGCGTAATAGTGTGGCCTTAATTAGGGTTGTACTTCAAAAATAGTATTTGTGAATAATTTTGTGACTAGAACTGGCAGATGCTCTGGGTATTTCCAACACCTTTTATTGGCTGTGTGTGAATATCTGGTGAGAGATATTCATGAAAAGCAGAATTAGTAACTGCTCGTGCAATGGTGTACTCACAGCAGTATGCTCCCTTGACAACTTTGAAAGTTTTTTCTCCAGTGAGGCCTGAGGTTTCTGGAGAATAGAAAAGAATAGCAGCAGCTAAGAGCTGGAAGCTCAACAAAGAGCAGTGGTGGGAAGGTATCTGTTGTTGTGATACTCCAGGGCAAGGCAGGCATGTCTGCCCATATTTGGCTAGACTGTGGATTGGCTGGGAATTGGTGTTTGAGAGGGTGGTGTCCATGTGCATGTTGACAAAGTGCCTATGTGGGAGAATTTCAAAGGCACATCTGCCTCTAGAGGTCTGTAGCAGGTTGGGGATTGCTTGCTCAAATAGTCTTTGTTTCTCCAGGGCAAACTCCCTCCTCGGGAATCAATGTAAACAATTAGCCAGACAAACACACCAGCAGCATGGGGTCTTTTCGCAGACCCCAGGAGAGTGACTGGGGTTTGGTATTGCAGCTGCTAGCCTACCCTCTTCCCTCTCTTAGATCCCTCCAGAAATCTCACGGTTTCTCTCCTTTACTCATGCTTCTCTCTATAAAACCAAGGAAAGAAGCACCCTGGTGTGGTGTTCAGGGCTTGTCCAGGTGCCTACCTACCTTCTCTCCCTCTCTCTCAGCTACATGCACTCTCAGCTTCACACTTCTCCCTGACCCAGGGACAGTTCAGGCTTCCACCTCCAGCTCACAGCCTTCCTGTCTCTCCCCCTGTATCTCTGTGGGAGCTTTTTAACTCCCATGGGGCCAGCCAATTATCATTGTCAGCTGGCCCAGTCTGTTGAGACAGGCTTGTAATTGCTCTCTTTCTGCTTTCAGATGGGCTGCAGCCCCTGAGGTGTGCAGCCTGCTGCAAGGTCAATGAAAATTGATCGCATAACTCTTCTTTATGCCTTTAACCCTATTTTTACCCCTACTTGCTTTCTTTTGTGTGTGGAAAGTGTGCAGCAAAATGGGGAACTAATAAGAAAATGTGAACACATGGTAGCTAGGAAGAAGATATTTGCAGCTCATGTTATTTTCCAGCCTAGGTAGGAAAAGCTAAAGTTCTCTGCACATCAAACATCCTCCTCAGGTTTTGACTAGAGGGTTTAGTGCTCATGCTGGCAAGAGATCTTTTTTCAAATTGCAAAGTGTTCTGTCACAGCCAAAACAATGACAAGTTTGACCTATGGCTAATGCTGCACTATAACCGATATTCAATAGCTGAGAACTGGAAAAAGGGGAAATACTGACATGGGATTCGTTTTGCAAAACTCTGCTTGGCTACTTACCCCAGATGGGGAATTCTTTTGTTGAAGTAAAATGTCCATGGCTGTTTTATTATCTGTAATGATCATGCTAAATTGAATGTTTTTTTTTATCAGAGATGGTAAATTTTTATGACAAGTTTGCATTATTGCAAAGAAGAGTGAATTTTGCAGTCACTGTTACACTAGCACTGCTCATGTAGGTTGAATCAGAAATTAATGGTCTATCTCTAAAACATTATTTTAAAAGCTGGGGTCCAGAAGGGATCTAGTCCTGTTATACTTACATATGTCAAACTCCCACTGAAAATCTGGACTGTAGGTAAATTAGACTGCATCACAATTTCAGGATGAGGCTGGAGTTTTTTTAGAGGACTCTTTTTAAAAGAATATAACGTCAATAATATGTTATATTTTCCCCTGAGGAAGTGAAGTTATACAACCTCTAACCATACTTCTCTTTAATAAGTGCATTTTAAAAACAAATTAAAAAAACATTAAATACATCATCCTCCCTTGAACCTGTATTTGTGTAGTTGCTAACAAAGGAATAGTAGAAATATGGTTATATCCTTATATCGGCTAGAATATAAACACCTCCTTTTCTCCCTATCCTGTAGGTCACTCAATTTATAAAGACTTGACAGCAAATTTAAAATTCAGATTTTGTGAGGAGCAGAGGAAGTATAGTGTAAAAAATGTTCTGAGAAGTCACATTTTAAATGAAGGTTAATTTTTTGATAAAACTGAAAATGAAAGAAAAATTGCATCTCCGCAGTCTGAACACAAGCATGGCTGAGCATATTAAAGCTCAATTAGATGTGTTGATTACACAAACAATAAGATTCATCTCTTGCTAAACTTCTCCTTTATAATTTGTGAAGCTTTTCTATACCAAGATTAGCATAGGTATTAAGGGCACAGCTGATAATAGCTTTATTTTAACCAGAGGGAAAAACTGTAACATAAAATATTCACAAACAAATGTGAAGACCTTCAAAATCTATGGTGTAGTCAGGTGATTAAATAGCATTCTGAACCAAACCTTGTTCTTATGAATGGTCCTATTGAAGTCAATGTGATGATCTGTTTCTTGAGCAGACAATACTGACACAGGTTGGATCTAGGCATGCAGGCATGTGCGTTTCCCCTGGGACAAACAGCAGCGGCACAATATGTGCCTGTGCTACTTGTCCCTGGGAACACCTGTGCATATGTGTTCTGATGCACAGGTGGTTGCTCCAGGTAGGGTAGAGGAGGTTGGGGCCAGCAGCCAGGCTGGCACCAGCAGCCTTACCTGGGTCCTGGGGGCTTCCTGGGGCCCCAGTAGTGGCAATCTGGCAGCAGGGAGCCTGGCAGGCAACCAGAGGGTGGCTCTGGCTGACCAGGCTTCGGTTTCAGGGAGTGAACACTGCTGCCACGTGCACTGCCCTGCTTGTTTCCGATACCGTGGGGTTTTTTCACACTGGGATCTCTCGGTGTCAAAAAACCCTCCCAGGTTGCAAATTAGCAGCATGGGGAATGCCTGCATGGGTGTTGTGTGCAACGTGGGGTGCCACAGATGGGTCTGCAACACCAGCTTGTCTGGACATGCCCACAGTGTCTTTTTCTTCACCAAATATTCATAGAATCATAGAAATGTAGGGCTGGAAGGGGCTTCAGAGATGATCTAGTGCAACCCCTGGCTTGAGGCAGGATCATCTCTATCCAAACTATCCCATACAAGTCCTTGTCTAAAGGACAAAGTCATGACCTTTTGAAGCATGATTTTTTAGAAAAAATATTTCCCTTGTGTGAATTCACATGAAACAAGTCACTTGTGTGGCTGGAAAAGGAAGGGATATATTTTGCATATTGCTTCCTTTTAGATTCTTGTTGACTTTTTTGGAATGAACATGGTATTCTGAATTTTTGGGAAGTGAAACCATCTAGTAATAATATTAAGAATTATCTTTAAGTGAATTAATCCCATTCTGTATTTTTAAAAGCTTTTTACTTAAGTCTATGAGTGAATATATGTCGTGATCCTCTTTGGGGCAGGGGCCATCTTTGTGTTCTGTTTTTGCATAGTGCTTAAAACTGTGAATGGGCTTTCTTAGCATTACCACAGGACCATGGATAGAGAGAGAAAGATCCAGTGTCTATTCAAGTCAGCTGGAATACTGTATTGACTTCAGTTGGGTATGGAAAGGGTAATACTTATGAAAAGTGCTGGCTTTCAGCAAATATATTATGCTCAGGTTAGTGGCAGTGCAAACTTCTTCACACTGTTTTATACCAGTATGCTTCACCATCTTTTATGTTGCATCCCTAGGAGTCATAGGTAGTTCATATTCTTTTGGCTTCACTACTGAGATTGCCAATTGTGACATTGTTTGTAATCACTTGCCCACCAGTGACTGGATTGAACACCAATTTATTTCATATCAGCCAATGATAATATATTTCAGTTATAGAAGAAGTCTTGATTCAAACTGGTAGAATATGGAGGAACTGCTAATTTAGTGATTCTCAACCAGGGTGCCATGAGAGCTTTTGAAGGGTTAAGCAAGGTGTGAGAAGATTAGCAGGGATGAGGAAATAAATATGGACTCAGGCTGGTGCCTGCCTGGCCTCTCTCCAAGAAGGTAAGCTCTGTCATAAATCAATTAATTTTTTTAATGTGGTGCTGCTCAATTCACAAAAGTTATGGAGGGGTGTCTCAAGTCAAACAAGATGCTTCTCAAATCTAAAAGGGTTGAGAACCACTGTGCTAATTCTTCAAACTAGCTAGTCTTTCCTAACTTACTTGTTCTTTACCTTGTGAACAACATCCACAGTTGGATGGTATGGACAAAATGGTGAAGAAGTAGACTCAGACTACCGTACCATTTCATACAGGTGACCCATCAGCCTTCTAAGAGGAATACAATACCATTTGTTCATAGCTGGCCCAGCTGAGATATGAACCAATGAACCAGAATGCAAGCCTGTTTCTCATTAACCTAAACCCTTCATTCCTTAAAAAATAACTTTCCTTAATTAATTATCTATATTCTCCTAATTTATAATAATTTTAACTTCTTATAGTAAATAAAGCCTATCATTCAGGGCCCTGTATGCATAATATATATGTGGATTTTTCATTTAATAGTAGCAGAAGTAATTTCCGTCAGCACTGGACAAGTGAAATTCAAAGTCATTGGCAAAGATTTAAAAATCATTACGACCAAAAGAACCAACCTCTGCAGTATCTTTTTGGATACAACTTGACCCAGCATGTTCCTTTTAATATATTGAACTATTTTTGCTAATGGTATAATATTTCATGCACATGAGCAATGTAATACAACCAAATGTTATCATGTTTGTCATTTAAAGAGCTGTGGAGAAGTAAGATTGAAAAAAAATCTGAGAAGAAACATTTTATTCCTCCTTCCATGTCATTTGCAGGAAAAATACAGAGGCTGTTTGTGAACTTTCCAAGCTGCCAATGTGTGTACAGTAAGAGGAAAAAAAAATCAAACTCCTGACAGGTGCAGACAGTGGGCTCAAAAGCAAACTCTGATTCTCCAGGGTACTTCACAGGTTTTCTTTTTGCCAGGCTCCAAATAAATTTCAACCTCAATGTCCAAGAAAATAAACAGGGCTCTTGACTTGCTGGCTTCCTTAGGCTCAGCTTGCAGTTGTTGTCTGAAATACAAGTATCTCAAAATCAGA
This sequence comes from Gavialis gangeticus, assembly GCF_001723915.1. Taxonomy (NCBI): domain Eukaryota; kingdom Metazoa; phylum Chordata; order Crocodylia; family Gavialidae; genus Gavialis; species Gavialis gangeticus. The sequence goes on along the minus strand of NW_017729028.1, from coordinate 5,583,816 downwards.
TTTTATATTGCTTTAAAGCTGCACACTGTTATCATAGAGCACCATGATTAAAAGACAACAGGTTCTGAAAACAAGTGCTCAGGACTTATTTTGATATTAATCATTTCATCAATGATTTAAGAAACTCACTTCTTCCCCTGTCCCCCCACCCTGATCTCTCTATTCTCCACTTTCCTCCCCTCATTTCTGTTTTCCTATCCCTGTGCTTACTATCCCTGCTCATCAAATCCCTGCTCTCAAAATCCAACCACTTGGGACTCTGAAATCTGAATGAAATAGTACAGGAAAAATGAAAAAATGTGTATGTGGCAGGAACGCAGTGTATGTCTTCTGGCATTTCTCTGGTGACCCATGGACTGTCTAAGTAACAGCATGTCTGGCTATGCCGTGGTCCCAAAGGGGGTCATCCAGAGCAGGGGCACAGCTATATGTATATTCCCCACTTAGCAAGCTAGTAATGGCAGCAGCTGCTGGTGCTAGTGGAGAAAGTATGCTGCTTCATTTTGGAGCAGCAGTTAAGCTGTCTATAGATTGTTTTCCACACTTTCCCCCAAACATACAGGAGGGCTCTGGGACCTTCTGTTCAGCTATCCCATCCCACTTCTCCTGACCCTACACTATGAAGGCCATATTTATGCCTATTGTTTCTAAAAATTCAGTTTTAAAGAGATATTTCTGGTTCTATCACAAAGTCTCATAAATTAAATTGAAATCAGTCATATTTATGACTGGTTGTTAAAAAGCTGTAAGTGTTATGAATTTATGACACTGTGCTCACATTCAGCTGTTCGCTGCTGCTGCTTCTAGGTCTTTTTCTCCTATGTGGGATAAAATTTATATTTGTGGGTGAGATCATTATAAATCTTTTATGTACCACAAGTGCAATTTTAAATGTTTTCAGGCATGCAGAACTGTGCCCATGAGATATCAACTATATTTCATGGGTTATTGCTTCATAGAACTCACAAAAAATGAGCTTTGCAACTAATACACACCCGCACATTCTTCTTAAGTTTACATACTTGACCTTTAAAAGATAGTAGGCAGTAGAGTCTGAAGAAGGGGGTTTGTGCCCAAAAGCTTGCAAAGAACATTTTTACCAACTCTTCAGTTGGTCTAATAAAAGATATCACATCTACACAAAGAACCTTGTCTGCCTATGTCCTTAGACCAACAGAGCTACAACCGACAACTCGGTAGGCAGCATGGAATAAGTGGCTCGGAAAAGAAAATATAGGGTCCTTATTTTATTTGATGTATCTTTACCATGTTCATTTTTTTTTACTTTTTTGCATCAATAGCATCTTCTCATGCCTGTACCATTCCTTAAAGGTTTCTTGTTGAGTTAGATTAAAATTGGACAAGCTCATTTGGAGTCAGCATACTCTGCATAAAATTTTGTATTAATCAGTGGTGAAAACCTAGGCCAGTAATGAGCAGCTGGCTTGCACTTGCCTCATTAATGTCTGATAGTGTGATCTGGAGCTTTGACACTGAACTTCCCTGTCAAATATATTGGAAACGTTGAAGTAAAACAAAACAAAACAAAGCAAAACTCCCAAGACACTGGGGAACATTATTTTCAAAACTAGATTATTTTCCCAGAGAATGGAAAGATTTTACTAGACCTATTAATGGAAGATAACTTACATAGCATAACAGTGTATGAGCCTAACATTAATGAATACTTTTTGGGGGCGTGTTTTAGAGGACGGAGCACTGGATTGGGAATTAGGAGGCTGGAGTTCAACTCCCAGCTTGGCAGTGAGCCTTCTGGGGCAAATTGTTTCATTCTTCTTATCCTTTTCACCATTTGCCTGCTTTTTCTGTTTTAGTCTCTAACCTCTTTGGGGCCAAGGACTGTATCTTGCCCTATGTGTTTGCTTGTCTGTTTGTGTAGCACAGAAAAGGGGTCCCCAATTTTGTTTGCTGCCTCTAGTTGCAATTGGAATACAGATAAATAACAATAACAACAGCAATATGTTCTGATGAGGAGTCGCACTGAAGTCAACGGGGCTACTTCTCTGAGCAAGGGCTCATTAAGATGGGTCAAGGTAGCACAATCTCATCTTTAGTAGATTTAGCCCTCTTTTCTGTTCATGAACTTGCCACAAATTTACACAAATGGGTGGGATGTTTATATACTATTTGCATCTATGTCTTTGCCTTTTTGTAGTCCATTACTTGTGTGTGAGGTTGGTCAGATATGTCACATGCCATTGTGTCAGTTTCCTATTTGGCTGGCTGAACCAATTGGTTTAATCAGCTGGCTGACAGATTAGTGAGCAATAAAGGGGGAATCGGAGACATTTCAAAATGCTAGTGCAAACAAGCAACATGAACAAACAAGTACAGGTACCTGTGAAATTTCTGAGTATTTGTGCAACTGTTTAAATGAATAAAGCACAACTATGAATATTAGTGGTAAACAAAATCATTAACACCATTCAGCTTCTATTTTAATAAATGGTCTGAAGGTAGAGGTAGGTGTGTAGGATAGGACTTTTCATTGCTGGACAACTGCTTTTGTCTGAATTATCAGCATAAAGTAGCTCCTAAATAGACAGCAATAGCTCTAGTGACCTTCCAGTGGTGGAGAGAGGTCATGGGGCTCCAAGCTACCTCTCCTTTTTGCCCACAGAACATGGAACAGAGACTGTGGCCAAGGGGGAGGTGAAGCAGTTGAGTTAGCCGTGCATCTCTCAGCAGTGAACATTTCTTTCTCTTCCCCCCAGGCCCATATACCCTTTGCATTCAAATCACTGCCTTCTCTTTATCAGCTCTGTTTCCTACAGTCCCTTCACCGCATCTGATAAAGTTCTCTGCTTATGAAAGGCTATGCTATACATCTTAGTCTATAGAAGTGCAAATCAACCTTGCCTTCCCCTGAGGGGAAGGTAGCAGTTTCCCAGTCATCACTGGGTGGCAGTTTCTCAGCACTGACCATTGGCTTTAATATTGGTTCTCTGTGGGCTTTTCTGATCCATTGTAAGGCAAATGGTCTTGCACAGAGCTGCAGCAGCATCATTGGCATGCCGGTGCAGTCAGACAATGGGATATAAGCTAAAGAGTGGTTCAGGGCCGGGGCCAGAGATCTAGATGGCCAAGTTAAAAGTGACTTAGGGACTTATGACATTAAGTCTCAGTGACTTTCAATGAGATTTCAGCTTATTAAGTTATCTGGCTCACTTTTGAAACTGGAACTTAGTCTCCTAAATCACTATATAGCTATGCAATTAATGCTTTCTTTCTATATTTTCCTGACTTGCACTCTATATAAATGAGCTGGATCCTGGGATCTGTCCACTGTCTATTTTGAAACATGTACGTGCAGAACATATTTACATGCTGATTTTTTTCTAAAGGAAGATAGGGGTGGGAGGAGGAAAGAAACAATGTCTCAATATTTACCTCTGCAGATGACATGTATCTCAGATTGTGTTATCTGGTGCATCTCTCAGTGTTTTTAGGTTGTCTGAAGAACATTAATATGGAAGCATGAACAAATGGTATTGTTTGTTTTGTACTCTTGGATTTTGAATATGTTGCATAAATTATTTTCCTTTTTTATACTTCTTTTCACATCAGCAGAAATTGAGCTCTTAATAGTTATTAGAACCGTAATGCAACTGTAATTTTTTCAAAGGGTCAATCACCTTTCCTAATCATGTTGCTATTTTTCTGTTTTACAGAGATTTTTAGTCCTTCCAATATTCTCTGAGCCACTTTTACTATTTTGTGTCTAGTGATGCTTGACCTTGACTCCTCTGAATCTGAGGAACACCAGGTACCTGGAGACACCATTTCTTCTAGCAGGGCCAATAGTGTTCCAGTCCCTTTCCTCTGACAGCTCCTCAGAGGCCCTACCACTGGTACACAGGCCTCCTGCCAGTCCTCCTGGTCCCAGCACAGGGAGGCAAGGAACACCCATTCCTCCATCTGATTCTAGCCTGGGGCACTGGAGAGCACACACTCCCACTCAGTCCCAGCCCAGGGACCCAAATAGTGCCCATTCTCCTGGTCCCAACACTGAGACCCTGTTGAGGCAAAGCCCACTGCATGGGACGGTAGGGGCAACCCTGCACTGTGGATGTGATGGGGACCTCCATGCAGAGGGAATCATACACCCCATGGGGTGGTGAATGAGCATGGTCTACACCCCTAGATAAGGTGGGAAATTAGTAGGGCATTGGGACCCCACTGCCCATAGCTCACCGTCCAAAACAACCAGCCCACTGTGGTGCAAACTCCCAAAGGGAATGTCCTGGTTCATAGAAAGAGGTGGATTGGCAGCAGTATTATGCTTCCAGTCTGGCTAGACAAAGCATATGGCCCAGGGAGCTAAGTGCTCGATCATTCATTTAACACTGATCAGATCACACCACCACTCCCCCCATTTTCTCCAACATGGACTTGAGGCACCCAGCCCATATCCTTGAGTGTTTCACACCTTATCAATCAACAAGCTTGAAAAAAATTTGGCATTGTCATACCATCCTGACTTTCCCTCAAGGACATAGTGGCTGAGAAGAGCTGGCTAATCCCTCCCCCAAATGCTGGAACAACACCCCATCCAAACTTCCTCCCCATCTACTGTGGCAGGAACTGTGTTTTCCCTCCCACCCAATACTCCATCAATGTTTGTAAACAACCCCACCACCCTTATTTTCTCTGACTTCCTGTGCAACCTGCTGCCAGTAGCTTACTGGTTGGATCTTAATTACTAGGCTGTTCCAAGCAACCCTGTAGCAAGCGACTGATGGGCTCTGCGTTCCCCCACTGCAGCCTGCAAAAAATGACAAAAAAGGAAAAGAGTATGAAGTGATGACAGACATTGGTATTCTGTGCCCCGAGCATTTTACAAAGCTTTAGTGTTGCTTGTCTCCATTCTCTGGGACAACATCTGTATGTGGAGGACAACACACTGGCTCAAGTACAGGCTTCTGCACAGCTGCTGCAAGATGTCCGGTGGAGATAGTGACAAAGCAAGGAGGAGATGCTAGGAACTGGTAGCTGTGAGCTTCAGCACCATCATGAGGAGAGACTGCACATGTAGAGGGTGGACATCATGAGGCTGGGGGATGCCTATACCCATTCTGCTGAGGTTCAGGAATTGGGGCTTGATATGGTTACTTGGTGAGTTTAGTTTGTGGACACTACTCATTCTGCAGAACTGGCAGAATCCCAGTGGCAGAGGAGGGAGTTCATGGACAGGGTCTTGGATCACTTTCCAGTGACCTATGACTCTCCTGACTGGTGCCAATGCTGTGTCCCTGGGTCCCATATGGTGAGAGAGGCTTCCCCCCAACTCTGCTCACCATAGTGACCCCACTCTGGGCTGTGTGGAACATCCCTGGTTCTGCACATGGCAAGAGTACAGTGTGGTTTGCCCCCAAGTGCTGTGGAGCCTCAGTGCTACACTTCTTCCCTGCACTTACAGGGTGCAGATGACAGTGATGAGGAATAGCAAGTACTCCTCAGCTGTGTCAAAGTGCATGCTCAGAGCCCCCCAGCATGCTTTGAGATAGCCAAAGTGTATTTGACGGTTATGCAGCACCTGCAGCACCTGCTGTTCAGGTACCTCAAATGGGGCTTCATGAGCCAGGGGAGGAGAGGGTAGGTTGGGTCCTTAATTATGAGGAGTGGGACAATGAGTCCTTGGACCTTGATGCTGGAGACCCTGGGGCATAATTTCTGTTCTACATCATTTGGAGGAGGGTGGAGCTGCAGAAGATTCTGCATTGTAGCAAAACCCCCAGTTTTTCTTTTTTATTGCATTTGCTCCCCTTCCCCAACCATTTCTG
>NW_017729028.1:5576494-5577326 GCF_001723915.1 Gavialis gangeticus | reverse complement strand
CAGTGAAGACAGACCTCGTGGGATGCCCTCTTCATCTGGACCAGCACTATGCCACACCCCCTATCCACCCAGAGGCCCTGCCGGTGACCCCCCTCTGGACAATATCTACTGGACAAGGACCCCTTTCCAGCCTGGATAGGTAGATATTACCTGCACACCTCCTCCTACAATTTGTACTCTCTCTGTCTATCTGTCTCTCTCTCTCCTCCTGGACTTCAGTGGACTTCAGCCCTTGCACCAAGGCTCTCTAACCCCTGCTGCCATTGTGTTTGTGTATGTGTGTGTGTGTGGGTGCAAGAGAACCAGTAAGACATTGTGTCACTATCTCCCCTGTTCAATAAAACCACTGTCATTTGCAGCCCTGAGTTGGGTCATGTTTTACTAAATCCCAGTCCCTTTCCTATCTTAAATTCCAGCCTCATTCTCTCTCTCTCTCTCTGTCTCTCAGCTCTAGCCCCCACCCTCTCTGCTAGTTTCCTGATCTCCTCCCAATTCCGTCTCCCCTTTTCTGCCACCTCTCAGCCTCCCCTGCTCCTACTGCCTTTTCCCTGTGACTTTCTGCTACCTTTCTCTGCTTTCCTGCTGCCCTGCTGCCTGCTGCTTTTCCTGTGATTTTCTGCTGTTTTCAGGCTTCCCCAGCACCTTCTGTAGTCATCCCCGCCCCCCGCAGCTTTCCAGCTCCTTGTGGCTGTCCTTCAGTTTTCTCCAGCTCCCAGCACCTACTGTAGCTCCCTGCAACTTCTCTAGCTGCCCCAGAGCCATCCTCTGGCTCCCCACACCCCGAGCCCCTCTTTAACACTCACACTTTCCCGTAGTCCCATTTTTCCCCCTC
>NW_017729028.1:5570514-5571494 GCF_001723915.1 Gavialis gangeticus | reverse complement strand
GAGGTTCAGGAATTGGGGCTTGATATGGTTACTTGGTGAGTTTAGTTTGTGGACACTACTCATTCTGCAGAACTGGCAGAATCCCAGTGGCAGAGGAGGGAGTTCATGGACAGGGTCTTGGATCACTTTCCAGTGACCTATGACTCTCCTGACTGGTGCCAATGCTGTGTCCCTGGGTCCCATATGGTGAGAGAGGCTTCCCCCCAACTCTGCTCACCATAGTGACCCCACTCTGGGCTGTGTGGAACATCCCTGGTTCTGCACATGGCAAGAGTACAGTGTGGTTTGCCCCCAAGTGCTGTGGAGCCTCAGTGCTACACTTCTTCCCTGCACTTACAGGGTGCAGATGACAGTGATGAGGAATAGCAAGTACTCCTCAGCTGTGTCAAAGTGCATGCTCAGAGCCCCCCAGCATGCTTTGAGATAGCCAAAGTGTATTTGACGGTTATGCAGCACCTGCAGCACCTGCTGTTCAGGTACCTCAAATGGGGCTTCATGAGCCAGGGGAGGAGAGGGTAGGTTGGGTCCTTAATTATGAGGAGTGGGACAATGAGTCCTTGGACCTTGATGCTGGAGACCCTGGGGCATAATTTCTGTTCTACATCATTTGGAGGAGGGTGGAGCTGCAGAAGATTCTGCATTGTAGCAAAACCCCCAGTTTTTCTTTTTTATTGCATTTGCTCCCCTTCCCCAACCATTTCTGACTTTTTCTCTCCCTCTCTATTCCCTAGAGATAAGTGTAAGTAAGCTAAGATGTAGGATAAACTTTAAACATTTTTATTTTGGTAGCAAGTTTTTGGTTTTGTATCCACTGTTTTATATTGTATTATTATTAGGTTTGTATTGATTTTTACTGTTGTACATTATATTATTATCATTTTTGTATTGATTTTTATTGTTTCATATGGATATTGTATGGTTTAGGCCTGTGTTTGTAAGTGAACCAAAGTCATGTCAAGTTTCCATTTTATATGTCAAGT
>NW_017729028.1:5568996-5569800 GCF_001723915.1 Gavialis gangeticus | reverse complement strand
CCATTTTTCCCCCTCCCCATCTACATTTTCAGCTCCCCCGTAGCTCTGGCTCCAGTCCCAGACTCTGTGCAGGCATGCTTCCCTGTTCTGCAGGCTTTGGGCATTGTCTTTTAATCAATTAAGATCAATTAACATAAGTTACCCTTGAGCGTCAGTTCTTCAGCCCAGGTCCCTGTAGTCTACCAGTTCTAATCCCAGTCCTGGTAACTTTAACTCCCTACACTTCTACTTTCTTACCTTAACCTTTCCCCAGGTATCCCAAGTACACCAAGCATATACATACATACACATTACAACACCCAACTTAGGAACTCACCTGTGTGTATGTGTAGGTGGGTGGTATGTATGTAAATTAGTGAATACATATATCTATAATTGTGTGTGTGGGGGGTATATAAATTAGTAATCCACGTATGTATATTGGATATGCAGGTGTTGGTAAGTGGTAACTGATTCTGTATAAATTTTGTGTGTGTAGCATGTATGGGCTTAAATTAGTAATAGGTATGCATGTGCCTAGGCTGGTTTGGATGTGTATGTGCCTGAGCTGGTAGTGTGAGTGTGTATGCTTAGTAGGGGTGTATGCACGTAGTGAGCGTATGTGTGCTTAATTGACTTTTATGTGTGCATGTGCAATTGTACACCACGCCCTCCTGTCTAACAGCGCAATATTGAGATCCTGAGCATTGGCCTGACCCCTCAGGGCAACAGTTTAACTATATACAAGTTTAATGGAATACAAATAATATAAAACTTATAACCATAACCTTACATACATATATCTATATGCATGTAATAGTAAGA
>NW_017729028.1:5561295-5563996 GCF_001723915.1 Gavialis gangeticus | reverse complement strand
GCATTGTGGGCACTGTCTGTCCAACTGGCAAAGATGTGGGGGAAGTGGCAATGATGGTTGGTGATGCCTTGCAGCATGATGATGAAGAAGCAGCCCTTGTTATTGATGAACTCCATGGTACCTTGGCGCAGGAAGAGGATATGGGTACCATCAGTGGCCCTTGTGCAGTTGGTGAAGCTTATCTGGCAGAAGTTTGTGATGACTTCCTGTAGGTTGCTAAGGTAGATGAAATGGTTTGCCAACATCTCCTGGATGATCCTGCACAGCTCTTTCATGGCTGCTCTAACTGTGGCCTTGCTCATGCCAAGCTGGTTGGTGATAGAGCAGAGGCTGTTGGGGATGGCTAGCTTTCATACAGTGATGGAGATGCACTTTTCCAAAGTCGGGGGTTGGCTTATGTCCTGCCATTTAGTGTGGGGGGCCAGTGGGGCAATGATGTCCATGAATGTTCCACATGCCTGAAACGTGGAAGTTCTGCAGCCATCAGTCGTCATCCCAGGTGTGCAGGACAATGTTGTCCCACCAGTAGTTGCTCCTCTTGCATACCTCAAACCATCAGATGGTCTGGAGGTACCCCCAGAGCACCCCAGGGTCAGTGGCATTGGGGCATTCAGGGGGACTTTGGCTTCATTGGCCAGGTGGAAGTAGTAAGCTGATTCCAGGATGCTTGGTGGAGTATGGCACATGGCTCTCCATGGGAGGCCAGGTGCCTGGATCCTAAGGTGGAAGGTGCATACCAGCACAAGTATCTTCTGCCATGGGCACGTGTAATGTTCCACAGCCTCTGGTGAGAGTCATTCAGAGTGACAAGAAGGACATGCTGCTGCTTCTGGGACTGTTGACTTGTATCTGAGGGGTGGAGATCCACAATGGGGTGGGAGCAGAGAAACTGATGTGTTTGCAAATAATGACAGAAGGGCCATGCACAGGGTCTCTCCCTTGGAGCTTTGGAGCAGGGACGGGGGAGGGGTTGGGGTGTGTGTGGGGGTTACTGTGGCTAGGAGTTCCCCTTGCGGGGCAGTTCCAAGTGGTGGCCAGACAGCCAGGCAGACAGGACTGCTCTCTGTGCCTGGCTGCTCTTGGGACTCTCTGCACAATATGAGTGGATATGTTCAGCCCTGTCTGCGGGCTGTCACAAGCGCAGTCTGCCTGTGTCCCTCTTTCCTTGAATGCTTGCATAGTGCTCTATCACTATGGGTTTAGACCTCTCAGATAAAACTGTGCAGCTTAGACCAGTTCATTTGGATGCTTGTACACACCCTAAGTATTTGTATAATAAGCACTTTTCATGTGAGCTCTTCTGTCATAGTTTCTCTTTAGTTTAGATGTCTAATTACAGGCTCACAGTATAGACTAGACTCTGATGTTTGTGCCATCACACATTTCTTAAATATCTTTTACAAACATTATGAAGAAGTACATGTGAAATGGGAAGATACCACATGCACAGTCATATCAACTGAGATGCAGCATATTTGACTAGGAGGCAAATCACGCTGTACATATCTCTGAGACACAGACACTAGAAATCAGCAAAGTTCTGAGTGTCCTCAGCTAATATGAGGCAAAAAAGAAAAAAAAGCCATTTTCTTGGTTACCTTTAAAGTGCAATCATTGATCATCATCTTCCAAAAATAGATTCCTTCAGCACAGTTCTCAAGCTTTAGCCATGAGGTTACATTTGGACTACCACAAAGATGCAAATAGGAGCTTCTTGAATTACTGCAGTCATCTAAATTCTTTTAGTTACGTGTCTAAATCCAGCCATGGCAAAATTAAAAGGTCAGAAATTATGAAAATTAATTTGCCTATTTCCAGTCTGCTCCCTGTGCCACATTGTGGATGGGTTATGAGATGCCAATTTAATCAGAAGTAAATCTAAACTAAATTGTGGAACAGATTTTTTAAAATTATACATTAAGTAACTCTTTAACTGATTGTGAGGTAGGAGAAAAACAATAAGGCCAGCTCAAAACGGAGGAATAAACATTGTCTTCTTCTCTCAAATAGAATAAATTATCACTGAGCACTGTGGTTAATGTTCACCTTGAATTGGGTCCTGCACAGCTGGGATTCGCAGTACTGTTTGATCTGCCCTTTCAAGCTCTGATGATCCTACTAAATTGCATTTAATGGACATGGGGCTGCAGGACAGAAAATGAGAAGGGCTTATTTGAAAACAATAGAGACAAGTTGACCCACATGTACACCTGTTCTTTATACAGTATGGAAGGCATTGTCCTGAAAAGGGGAAAAATATTTTATAAAGCATTCCATTCACATTGTTTGCTTGAGGTTCAGAAACAGTACTGCCATTTTCAGTCTGGTTAGTACAAGCTGCAGTAGATGCTGAATGAGTGAGTCATTTGTATTTGACTAGGTGCAACAGAACAGGAAGCTATGCACCTGGACACTCCACAAATATGGAGCAAGCCAGTCTGAGTAATTATTAGCTAGATATATTGCTTTTGATTGATTTCACAGGAATGAACTTTTGAGGTATTAAAAAACTGTTTTACAGAAATATCTACTTTTTGGTTTCATAAGTTCTTAAAATTCAGCCCACAGTGAAGGGTTTAACCCCACTGGCATTCTTTTGCATTTCCCAGAAACTGGTCAAAAATCAGCAAACATTGACAAATGTGTTGCTAAATATAGTTTCTAGTTTCTAGGGTCGGAAGGGACCTGAAAAGATCATCTA
>NW_017729028.1:5551349-5561284 GCF_001723915.1 Gavialis gangeticus | reverse complement strand
GTTTCATGCCGACTGCCTCGTCCACTCACTGGCAGGATATTCCACAATATCAGTGGAAATTGTTTAGTATTTCTAACTCCCAGTTCTTTTTCATGTGTGCATGAGATTTTTTTCTTTCTAAATCTGATTTTCATACTTTTGACTTGATCTTGATGACACAGATTCACACAGAAGTTTACGGATGGAAGAGACTTCATGAGGTCTTCGAGTCAAGCCCCGCCCCCAGTCAGATTTATTGTATATTTTAATGTAATCATTGCTAATCTAACTAGCCTGCTTTGAGATATGAGGTGAGATCCAAACAGTTGGGATGGATCTTCTTAATTCTGGGTAATAAAAATGATTCTGGATAGAACAATATAGCCCATGTTGCATGATGTCTGAAGAATCGGGAAAGGAAAAGGGAAATGTCAGCACTAGACTTAGCTGTATTCTGGATCCGGCCCGGCGCCATGCCCCCTTCCCCCACTCCGTCCCCTGTGTTCCTGCCATCGTTCTTGACGGGCAATTCGTCCCATCCGCAGCACTGGCTGGAGCCACCCACCCCCAAGAGCATTAGGGACAGACAGACAAACAGATGGACTAAGCCCTTTATATAGAGAGATATACATATTCAGTGTGTGTGTGTGTAAGCTAAGTATAGTGAAGTTGAAAGTTGCTGTCTTGGGAATCAGGCAGATGGGAATTCACAGAAAATACACAATATAAAACATGATGATGTAAACTTCTGCATATTGCTCTGCTAAAATCCTCAATCCCAACCTTACATGCCTGCCTTTAGTGGTAAGAAGATAGTCATTGGCTTACTGAAAATAACACCTTTAAAGAACTTTTCCCTGTTTTACTTTTTTTGGGATTACACTTCATGAAAATGAGCTGTCTCCCACTAGTGGGCTGTTCTGTTTCCCACTCGTGGCATGGCTTCAGCATACGTATTAGGAGCCTGAGGAATGGCACCAGATTCTGTTGTTTGGGAAACCTTTGACAGCCTTCAAGGAAAACCTGCTACACTGTCAAATAGGCCCTTGCTGGCTAAGGATGTTGGTGAGTGGCTATAACTCATGAGACTTTTCCATTTTGCCATTCTGGGAATGGGCTGCCAATTATTTTTCAGAATTTTCCACCCAAGCATGTAGGAGATAGTTGAAGATCATCATAAAGAAATGATGAAAATATGTTTAGGCAAAACCCCTTTTCCAAATGGATAGTAAAATAAGAATAAGGAATAATGTGATCATGCTTTGAATTTCAGTCTCATACAATTCACTCGGGAGTAGCTCCAAGACCTTTTTGCCTCTCTGAGAAAACTGATATTGTCTTTATTAGTAGAATATATTGTCTTGGAGATGGATAGGAAACATGGTTAGAAAGTAACCAACCAAGGTGAAATAGGAAAGTAAAAGTGTAGCATAAGGACAATTAAATACTGCAGGGAAGTTATTTAATTAGAAGATTCTAAGGAAAGTAATTAATTTTTTAAAATCAATGCATTAACCCAGGACTAGCAAGGAAGAACAGTGAGAGTACAGAGCTAAGGTTGCCAGAGGGAGGTAAGCACAGCATTTTGTGAAGGGGTGATAGGTAAAGTAACTTTGGTGACTGGTTTTGGAGCTGCCAGAAATTGGCAGGGTCGTTTGAATTGAGAGGTAGCTTTAAAATAGAGATAGGGGTGAGACAGAAAAGTCTGGTTTGGGATTACTAAATGTTCAAAGTGTTGTGGATCTTGGGCTTTGTTTTATATAGTACAAAGAGACTTAATTTGAGTTCCTCATTAAAGGTATGTGTCATACAGAGACTCTGTGCTTGCTTACTTTGTTTCTTAGTTTGACAGTCTCCAGCTAATTTCCAAAAGAGATTCAGATGCTACAGTTACATGTATAGTAACATGCTCTAGGTGGCTAGTTATGTTCTCCAAGTGAGGTGTTTATAAAGAGGAGGATTTAGACATGCATAACCAGAAACAGATTACCTATATTTGTGATTTTAGCAGCCAAAGCTGTCTCCAGCAGAAGGTGTAGGAAAGGTGTACTATACCAACTGTAGAGATTGGGTGCTCAGGAGAACCCTCTCAGGAGTAGTGCCATCATTTTCATTTAGGTATGCCGAGTGTGCTTCCACTAATATCATTGTCTGAACACCAATGAGCATGGGAAAGGGCCAGCAATAAATGTTGGTGCCTCTGCCATGTTCCCTTTAGATTTTCTAGCTCTGCCCCTCCATTAGAGGACAGATTCTGTTCTTTCCATTAGATGTCTAAGTGGATTTAGATGCCTAAATGCAATCCCATCCCACACTGCTTGAGCATCTAAAATCTCTTAATGCATCTACCTTTGTAATATACTGCCATCTTACACTTAGGATTGAATTACAAAAAAGCATCAAGGAGGAGGAGGCAGACATGGCTGCCTTTTATAATAGCAGTTTTTCAGGAACCCAAGCACAGTGAAATAAAATTGCACTTAGGCACCTAAGTCCACTTATGTGCCTAATAGATGGAATAGCCCCAACCACCAGACTCCAGCTGTTGGATCCCACATTGCTAAACAGCCAGTGAGGTACTAACCACCATCTCACCATCTTTGTCTTTCCAGGAAAGTCCTTTGGTTACATCTGATTTTTTTCTTTTGATTTCTTGTGTACTAAAGCAATACAAACCTAGTCTTGGCAACATTCCAAGCATAATTTATCATAGCTGTGATAAGAAGAGATATCCTTTTTTTTAAGATCTGATCCTCTTGTTTCCTATTCAATTAACCCAACAAGAGTTGTTTTTCCTTGAGTGAGGACTGTAGATATGAAGAATTGCTATGGTGTCTGTGTTTGCCTGGGCAGCTTTCTGACAGTATAGAGCAACTATGCATGTGGCTGGCTGGCTTCACAATAGAAATGGCTAGAAACCTTGGGTTCTGAAGTAAACTGGTAAAATTGCAATAATTGCAGCATTGCAGGACCTGTGAGTTCTTTCTTAGCTACAGTTGCTCACGGATAATATCAGGTGATACCGGATTATTGTTCTGTGCTGTTCATGTGCTGTTAATAGTCATTTGCTAACAGATGTAGTATTTTAATATTCTAATGATCAGATTCAAGTAAAAGGAATAGGATTAAGCTATTGTATTAGAGAAGAATGTATTTAATACATTTATATCTATCTATATCTTTCTATCTATATCTATATATATATATAACCTAAACAAGCAGTCTGAGATTAGCATAATTGTGTTAATTATGGTGAGTCCAAGGTTGATGCTGTATAATTATAAAGAATGCAAAAGTATTTATGTGGGTGCTTAAACTGAAGGACTTTTAATATTTTTAGTTTAGGAAGAGGCATGGCACAGCTTATCAGTATGGGATGGTCCTGGTGCTATTCACAGCCCTGTTGTGATATACTCTGCAACCTTGGTAAGTCACTTGGGTCAAAGTGTTCATACAAGATAAAACTCTTATAACTGTCTGTGAGCATATAAATAAAAGTGTCTTAATGTTCAGACCTGCTGACTTCAGTGACACTCATGACCATTTACAAGGCTGACTTTGATTCTTAGGACTGCATTTTCATTTATGTGTACCTGTTTAGGTTACATGGCTTTATTTGCATTGCGTGGCTCTAACAAGCAGAATGGCACACTTGGCAGCCCTTAAGGCTGAGAGTTTCAAAAGACCCTGTGGGAAATAGATGCTCAAATTCCACTGAAATGCAGAGGGACTTCAGAGACACTCAGTTGTGTTCCTTTGAATATTTCATCCTAAATTTGCTGTCTTTGACCCTTGAATTAGCCAAACCACTTAACCTCACCACCTTGGTCAAATCTGTCTTGTTTCTTACCTAGACGTCATCACTATAGTGTCTGAATGTAGATCATATTGGAAATAACATTGTAGTGGTTTTGGACTTGTGAAAATGTATCAATCACACAGCTGGCTTTTAATAAAAAAACAAGAATAACTGTACATAATTACTGTACATAAAACAAGTACATATATATTTTTTTAGCACAAAGGTAGAAGCCTGTCTCATGCCAGGGCAATGCTATTGAGTAACAAGGAAGATTTTTCCAACCAAACTTACATTCTTTTCTGAAGGATGTGACTATACATATCACTTTTTAACATGGTAACGTTATAATAATCTGTTCAGGCTTTACTACCTAAACTAAACCTAATTTTGGAACACAGACCTACGCATTATCCCATTCTTTGGTGGGAAGAACGGACTCCTAGTTATATTTTCTTCAGAGAGTATTTCTCAGCTTTCTTTGCAAAAGTTCTGTTCACTGTGAAGGGTTTCATTTTTGTTTGCATCTATCACTGAAGTTCTTACAAACTTGGAAGCACTTTAACAATGTGCCAGCAGTCTTTTTCCTTTCAGCTCTGTCCATTTCTAGAAGAAAGAGAGAAAGCTGGCATGCTCTGGGGCTCGAATACAGTATGTTTCTTCTTGTCATATTGTTCCAGCACTCAGGCAAGGATCACACATTTTCTTTTCTCAGATGGTTATAGAACATTTTACATTTGAAGTTTTCAGGTAGCTATCTGTCACTAAATCAGCACACGAGCAGCATGATTTATCACAGTGAATAGAGTTGGCTCAAAAATATTCACGATTCAGTGAACATTTAGGGCTCGATCTAAAGATGTTGCATGTGACAAAAAGAGTGGTGCATTTAGTAGAAGCTTCAGGCTTTAATCACACTCGGCTTTTGCAAAAGTGCTAGCATATGGATCTGCACATGGCAGGGGAGCTGCAGAACGTGTCCCTCTCTGAATCAGAGGGGCACAACATCTTTAAAACAGCTTGCTTTCTTGTTATGTGTTGCCTACTCCAGGAGGTCTGCTGGATGAGGATAAAGGAGGAATAAGGGAAAAAGAAGATAAAGCACCAAAATAGCACTCATTTGGTATAGCCCAGGTGGGAAAAGGTCAGTTTGTTTCATGACATTGGAGCTGGTAGCAGAACCTGATAGGAGTGAAAGTGCAATGGCATCAGAAGCACAGGGCAGGGATGCATTACATAATGAACAAAGGTGCACTATTAAAGAGAGACAAGTAGAGCTGGAAACCTTTACACATTAAAACTCCTGAGCAGAACCTGAAACTTAAACTCAGATTGTAGGCTGCTGTCTCTTTGCAGTTCAGGAGGCAAATCTCCCCAACTGAGCAGGGTTGGGTCAGGAGAAGGGAGGCCCTAGCAGGCAGAAATGGCTGGGTGCAGAGCAGTGGCATTCTGCACTATCTGCAGAGAAAAGTGTCCTGCCTTGCAGCACACCTCTCCCCAGAGTTCTTCTTGGCATAGTGCAGCTTTTCAGTGCCACCAACGTAAATCAGTGAGAAAAGAGCACTGCAAAACCCAGTACACACAGAAATAGAGTCCTGATCCTGTAGTTAGATTATTTCTGATGGATATTTTGGTGTGCACTGAGAAGAAAGCTCTGCTTAGCTGGATGTAAATGAAGGATTGGGCCCTTTATCAAGATTTTTTTAAAGCAACTGTTTTTGTTTAACCTTTAAAAAGTAAACAGATACCATATATGTTAGAAAAGTATGCTGCAATGTTCTTGTAGCGCTTCAGGAACAGAAAATGAAACTTATCTGGTTACTTTCCAGTGGTCAAACCAACCTCAGACAGCATAAATGTGCAAAAGGGAATTATCTTTTTGGAATTATTTTAGTTTTATAAAATCCAATGCATATATATAGGAGAAGGGTTATTGCAAATAAACATGATTCTTGTATTGCTAGCATCCATTTAAAGTAATTGACCTGCATCTGCTGGTTTAAGTCTAAAGCTTTCAGTCTTTCAAATTGGAGGTTTAAAATCTTTTAATCAAATGCGCAGTATGACCTCTCTCACCCTCCCACTCACATGGAGACAAAAGCTAGTTAGCTACCAGGAGGTGGATTGAAGGTATATTTTAATCCATGATAACCACATGTGCAATGGTTTGATAAGTGACAATGCCTCTAGTCCTCTCCAATTGCATGACAGCTGGCTGTATTCAGAAGCACGCTTATAGGTATAGATAGATGCATACTCACGGTTAGACTGCAGACAGCCACATTCTTACAGTCTTGTGCTATAGTCAGCTCACTTTCAGTGGCTTATATAGTAATCAGCTACATTCTTATATTAATATGCCAGAGCCTCTGCTTTCTCAGGGTTGTATGTTGCACTGTCAGTCACTTGCTGTAGTCAATCAGACAAATCCATTCTGATAGGTGTTCACGAGACAGAAATCTTTACTGTGTGATAAGCACACATGCTGCAGTCCACCATAACCTCATGCTATTGCTAGAGTTACAGCCTTAAAAGAATAATATGTATTCAGATGCCATAATCATAGCTGTCTTCCAGAGGCTTTTATTGAAGTCACTTTACTATCAAGGGCTATGCTGTCAGACAATTCCCAGAGGCCTTCTCTGCATCCAATAAGCCTGAATGTCACACTTGATTTGTTGCTTGTCCCTAAGCTATGTCTCTCCTACTCACCTATATACTGTTGGCTGTGTAGATTTTGCCTAATGAGCAGCTGAGGCCTCTTAAAGTTTCACAAAGCTTTAACATTAACCTCCGTCCCTTTGCCCCCCTAAATTCAAATTTTAATTACAGACATTGTCACTGACAAGTGAGAGTGGACAATTGCTTTTTCCCAGGTAAAAATAAGAGAATGGCCAGAAGGGTGTATGTCTACAAACCTAAGTATTCTCCAGGCTTTAATGAACCTATTAGTATGTGCAAGTGCTTGACCTCTAGCTCTGCAGAACGCTGACAAGTGGCATTGTTCATTAGGTACCTCAGTCATTAATGCTCTCCTGGCTTTATGGAATAAGGCACTGATTGCAAAAACAACAATTTAAAGGGTATTTTTAAAATAAAATAATTCAGATGCAGGTTTTTTGTAAGAAATAATGAACATATAGCAAAAATGGTCTGAGACCGGTAGCACTCAGGACAAGTGTTGTCTTGCATTTCTGTATAAATGCATTGCACATTCTGACCTTTTCAAGGAGAATACAAAAAGGTAAATTTCTATGTAAATGAGGTGGTCTGTCCCTTTAAGAGGGAATAGATGGCCCTTTTGTGACAGCCTAGCTGTGGGGCATTTGAATAGGCAGGGAGTGTCTTGCTAGGACAGGGGTGGGCAAAATATGGCCTGCAGGCTGGAACTGGCCCATCAAGGAATTTTATCTGGCCCATGACAGGTCCTTTGGCCCCACCTGGCCCAGGCACAGGGGACAGCTTGGGCCATGGTGCATGCAGCTGGTTTTGCTGCCCACAAGTGCACAGCAGAGTGAGGATGGCACAGTGGCTGGACTAACTTCCCAATAACCGCTGCAGTGGCATCTCCTTCTAGCTCCTGCTGCCAGACCCAGCCTCACTATCTGGGTACCCTGGCCTATCTGTCCCTCACCCACCATGGGAGGCACCAGATGGAGTAGGTGGGCAGGGTCTCTGTGGGGACTGGCCTGGGACCCACCCAGGCAGAATGAGCTCAGTTGGGTGAATGGGATGGGGTTGTGGGTGAGCAGAGAGTGGCATCTGGCAGCAGGATGGGCAGGTGGGGTTGGAGCTGGGGCTGGGGCTGGGGCTGAGGCTGGGATTGGTTTTGCAGGGTGGTGACAGTGTGGGGCCAAGGCCTGGGACAGAGCCATGATCTGCTGCCTGTACATCGCTGCGACAGGCACTGGTTCCATGGGCAGGGGAATGCAGGGAGTGGATCATGGCCCCACACTGTCACTGCCCCACGATCCTGATCCCAGCTCTGGCCCTGGCCTCACCTGCTTGTTTCACTCCCAGATGCTGCTCCCCACCTGTCTGCGGCTCCATCCCATCCACCTGGCCAAGCAGACTTGTCCATGTGGTCTCCATGGAGACCCCAGGATCACTGTCCAGTGACAGTGCTGGGCTGAAGCCCGGGGCAGAGCCACGATTCCCTCCCTACTTGCCCCTGCCTGTGGAACTGATGCCCATTGCAGGTGTGTGCGGGGAGTTGTGCCCTGGGCCCTGGCCTTGTGCTGCCACCACTTCGGCCCTGGCCCCAGCCCCGGCCTCAACCCCGCACACCTGACCCACTGTTGTAGGCTACTTCCTACCTGTCCACAGCCCTACCCCTTCCACCTCACCGAGCGCAGGGCAGAGCCATTTAGAGAGTTTTTATAAACTGTTGCAGGCTGGCGGGGATGGAGTGGGAGGGTGGGGAAGGGGCGCTGATCCAACCCATGATAGCTCACCAAAACTTTCTAAGTGGTGCTCTAGCCCAAATAATTGCTGTGCTTTATTTTGGAGGACTGACTTAGGAGATTTTCAGCAGGTAAAGCCCATCTGCAGAAGTCAGCAGGCTAGGCAGCCTACTTGGCTACCAGTCTACCAGGAGTATGGTCTCAGACCATACTGGCATGCTTGGTCTTGATGAGTTAAGCATAGCATTTGGAGACACTGCCTTTGAGAGCGCTCCAGGAGATACTGGAATCAGTGCTGGTCCACTTGTCTATATGTAACATACCTGCATTAAACTGACCGAATTCTGGTCTGTGAAACTGCCACCCTGTCTTTCTAGACTCACTACTTCTTGCCAGAAGCAATATCTTATACTATTTTGGCCGTTTCCTCTTATGATCTCCCTTGTCCCTCCCAGCTGTGGTGTTCAGATAATAAATTTTTAGGGCAAGAAAGTGTCTTATTTTATGTCTCGTTCAGCGCAAAACACATTGTAGTGCTTAATAAATAAGTAATAATTATCATAACTAATGGGTAACTTGGAAAGTAGAACTCTGCTCTTTGAGTCAGTAATAAACCAATAGCCCATCATGAGACATTATGTTGGAGGAGCTGTCTTGTGGATTAGATGACAAGATGAAGCTCTGATCAATTATGGTCATTAAAGACTCCTTTGATACTTTTACCAAGAATAGAGGTGTAGCTCCTGTGTTCTGGCCAAATTCCAGTGTAGGTAATTACAGTCTGTTTCCCTAAATTCTTCCTGCAGCTTCAATTACAGACTTTCCTAAACTGCTGGGTTAGAAATACTGCATTTCACATGTGGATAAAGTGAAGCACAGAATAGCGTGTTAAGTTTCAGAGTACTTGGAGATCCTTTGGGGTAAAGACTATTATCTAAATATAAGATCATTGGTGTAAAGTAATCCAGTCAAATTCTGTCTTGTTTATATGCAGCACAGCTCCACTGGATTTATTGTAGTTTTATCTGGCACAAAACGGGGCAGAATTTGGCTCATTAATTCTAACTTTTTTCTGGCTGGACAAACAGACAGTGCACCCAAACTAAATTGTCTTTAAAATAAAGTGCACTCGACATATATTCAAAGTGTTATTGAAATTTTTACTTGGGTTGCAGTTGAGGAGCACCTTTGAACACAACACCAGTAACATTGCAGATGTCGCTCTTGAATATTAAAAGGGCAGTCTTTTCTGCCATAGTAGTCATTTAAAAAAATAACAGTCGTGCAGCTACACTAGAAGTCTGACCTAAAGCCCTCTGTACTCACTGATGATAATATGCTTTGGATTAGGCCCTATAGTGGGTTAGATGCCATTTGCTTCTTGAAATTTTTTGAGACAAATCTGAGCAGGATAACATTGGAATATCCCTTTGACCATGGAAAACACCAAGTAGATCCTAAATAGCATTATTTTTTGGCTGTGGGCAGTTGCAATGAGCTTATATTTACAGCACTATATGCATTTCTGTAAATGTAGGAATCACTTTTGTCACCGTTAGTGAACTGAGGCAGCTGCTGAGCAGTGCTCTGTAGCAATGTATAATGGTTTCAATCGAAAGATACGAAGCACCAAGAATTGGTTTCTGGTGGTTTGGTCAGAACACTGGAGTTAACATCTCTACTCTTGCAAAAGGTGCACTGAGATCTTTAATGGCAATCACAGATCAGGACCCTCCAACATGCTATGTTGCACT
>NW_017729028.1:5542902-5546349 GCF_001723915.1 Gavialis gangeticus | reverse complement strand
GCTGCTGAGCAGTGCTCTGTAGCAATGTATAATGGTTTCAATCGAAAGATACGAAGCACCAAGAATTGGTTTCTGGTGGTTTGGTCAGAACACTGGAGTTAACATCTCTACTCTTGCAAAAGGTGCACTGAGATCTTTAATGGCAATCACAGATCAGGACCCTCCAACATGCTATGTTGCACTTGTAGCAGGCTCACCTTTCAGAGCTTGGGTTGAGTCCCAGGCTTGAGATCTTGCTGTTTTCATTGGTGGAGCCCATCCACCAACCAGGAGGCAGCAAGAGAAATAAAGTCATGCCCCTTTCCTGAGGGGAGGGGGAAAAGAGTTCCCCCCGGACCTGATTGAAGACTGTAAACTGTCAGGTCGGGGTGACTTCAGGGGCGGAGCCCTGGAGCGTATAAAAGGAGCTGCGTGCCCAGCACAAGGGGCAGATGCAGTGAGGGACTCAGGAAGAGAGGAGCCAAGAAAAGCTGGGGAGCTCTCCCCCAGCGGGCAATAGGCCCAAAGCTCCTGAAGCTGTCACTGAAGGAGCAGCCTTGGGAGTGATGTGAGACTGCTCGAGCTGTTGACGATGCACAGGGACGGTGCATGGAGATCTGGCCCTGGGAGCAGTGTGAGACTGCTTGGGCTCATCATGGTGCATGGTTCGGTGCACGAAGCCCAAGCTTTGGGAGCCGCAAGCGGCGGCTTGAGCCTGAAACCCTGGCAGGGCCAGCAGGCCACACAGTGTGTGGGGCAGTACACAGGGCAAAGGTCTTGGGGCTGCAGTGGGGCAGCTCAGGCCCCATCTCCTGGCAAGTGGCCAGGTCCTGTGGTGCTCAAGGCGGCACACGGGCCTGAGCTTTGGGAGCCATGGAGCAATGGAGGCTGCTTGGGTTAACCACCCAGCATGAGGACAGCTGGCCGGAGCCTGGAGGGCTCAGTCTGTACTAAGAAAGCCCTCAGTGCCGAGCCAGGGCACAGGGAAATGGTAGTGATGCAGTGTGAGGCCCAGCACCCAGGAGCCAGCAGCTGAGAGGAGCTGAGCCCTTGGTGCCCAGAGCGGGGCACAGGGTGGGGAGGAACCAAGCAGCACTGGAGAGGTGCTCCAGCCAGGAGACCCCATTAAGCTGCACCCTGACCACTGCCACCTGAGGGAGCGTGAATCATTGGGCCCTTGGGTCCCACAGGGGAAAGACATTTGGAGCAGGCTTACCCAGAGAAGGGGCTGGGTGAGCAGCCCCTCCCTGCCTAGTCAAGGCCCTAAGGGGAGGGACCCCGGTGCTTCCTGGACACCCCCAAGGGACCCCATTGGAAGGAGGACTATCTCTTGCCAGGGGTCAGGGCCTATATTAAGGAATAGATGTTGTGAGATTGTTCATGTTTGAACCTTATATTTTGTAATTGAAAAGTTGTATTGTGATGTTGTAAATAGTGTTATTTGGGGTTTGACCTTGGTTACTGGTTAGTGTTCACAGTGTAAATATATGCATATGATATTCAGTTTTATGTTTATGTATATTATAACTTAATAAATTGTATATAGTTAAGAAGTTTGGGCTTGGGCTAACTCTGTAGAGGAAAGAGGCAGCTGCTTGAAATTCTGGCATCCCTCCCACAGCACCCACTCCTGCCTACACATCCCATTCAGCTGAGAATAGGGCACACCCTTGGGTGTACCCAGGTTACATACTTGTTGAGCATTTACTAAAAGGGAGGAGCACAAATGCCATCTGTATTTTTCTTGGAGTTTTCCAGTGCAAATACTGATCTGGCTCAATACAATGTAGCTGCTGAAATATGAGGAGTCCATCACTCATCATAGTACAACTCTGATTGCACTAGAAACCAGGAAAAGATACTTGAGGCTCTGCCATTACATTTAAGTTATTGATTAAAGTGTAATATAGAAAGCAGATACTTCTACATTTTCAGGGTCTGTAAGATTGCATATAGAAATGCAGGATTATCACAATAACGGTGCAATACAGAGAATGGAAATACCAAAATTATGTGGTAGGTAAAGAGGCTAGAGTCTTGTATGCCACACTGGCACCTACCATTGAAGTGCTGAATTATTTGAGGATTTTCTTTACCTGCCATTACACTGCATCCGAGTGAGCCTCAAAGGAAATACAATAATCCTACAACATGCTTTGGGAATATCTGAAATTTATAGGAAAACACTGGCTAATGTGGCTCAGCAGCATGGTACTGCATAGTGAAAGGCAACTGGAGGATGGTGCAAGGAAAGAGATTAAAGAATGACAGATAGTCTGGTGGTTAGAGCACTGGACCAGAACATGTGCAACCTTTGATTCTGGATCCTCCATTCACACTCAAGGAGCACTTCTACATGAGATGTTTACTGTGGAGTCGACTAATTAGCTCACAGTGGGCATACCTACATGTGCCCCTATGCCATTGTTACTGCACCGTCATTTAGTACTTTCTTTTGGATGTACTAAATGATGGCACTGTAACAGCCTGTACTGTGCTGTGCTGGCAGTGCAAGGTTATTTTTTGCCACTATATCACTGTAGCAATGTGCTATAACAAGGAAGCACATTGCTTCGGTGATGTAGCTGTGACTACACTGTTTGTGACTGCCAACACTACATTGCTGTAATGTTGCTGTGGCGACGTAGCATCATGTGTAGATGATCCCAATGCACATGTAGATGCTGATGGGGCTGACTGGGGCATAGAGGTGCTTCAGTGTGGGGGTTGCCTGCTGGCTAGCCCCACACTACAGTGCCTTCTTGCCCCAGTAGTATGTTGAGCCAGGGTGGAGCACCTCGAGCTGGCAGGCTGACCCCTGGGACCTCCTCCCAGCCAGGGCTGTTCCACCCTGGCTGAATGTGCTGTGGCCCCAGGCACACGTGCAAATGTAGTGGCTGGGAACAATAAACTTTGATGCAAACTGTGCTGGTGTTTATTCAGATGCATTAATTTCCTGCATAGACATGCTTATGGTGTTCAATCCCAGGATGGTGTTTTAACTCCCAAGCAATGGGAAGAGATGTACAAGCACGTACCACCCATCTCTTTTTGAAGCTGATCTTCTAAGGAGCCTAGACAGGGAAGTGTCATGGGGAGAGGGAAGATGGAGCCTCACTCTGCAGTTCAGTGAGGGGGGCATTGGCCTTGCAGAGAAGAAACTGGATTATGGCTCCTAGTCCCAAAGCTGTTAATTAATTTTACCTAACAACTTTTTATTGCCAAATGCATAATTTACTTCTGAGCCATGCCATTTTAAGTCATGGCACTGCTTTGGATTACACTTCAATAACAGGGACAAGGTTCAACCCAAGACAGCTGAATCAAACATGTCCATGAGGGGCCAGTGGGGGAGGTTATGCTTAGGGGCAACCAACACGGGTTCATCAGAGGCAGGTCCTGTCAGACCAACCTGGTGGCCTTCTACAACCAGGTCACAAAATCCTTAGATGCAGGGGTAGCAGTGGA
>NW_017729028.1:5542227-5542823 GCF_001723915.1 Gavialis gangeticus | reverse complement strand
ACACTGTCTCTCACCCCATTCTCATTAAAAAACTAGGGGACTGTGGTGTTGACACCTACACAGTCAAATGGGTTGCTAACTGGATGGGCCACACTGAGAGAGTGGTGGTGGATGGGTCATTTTTGATTTGGAGGGATGTGGGCAGTGGGGTCCCGCAGGGCTCACTCCTAGGGCCTGCACTGTTCAACATTGTCATCAGTGATTTGGATGAGGGGGTAAAAAGCACCCCGTTCAAATTCTCAGACGACACTAAGATGTGGGGGGATGTGGGCATGCTAGAAGGGAGGAATAGGCTACAATCAGACCAAGACAGGTTACAGGGGTGGGCGGATGAGAATGAGATGGAATTCAATACTGACAAGTGCAAGGTGATGCACCTGGGGAGGAAGAACCAGCAACATACTTACAGGCTGGGGAGCTCCCTTTTTATCAGTGCAGAGGCAGAAAAGGATCTTGGAATCACTATTGATTCCAAGATGAACATGGGCTGGCAGCGTGGGCATGCGGTCAGGAAGGGCAACCATACCTTGTCATGCATCCACACACGTATCTTGAGTATGTCCAAGGAGGTGATCCTCCCCCTCTATGCAACACTG
>NW_017729028.1:5531565-5542216 GCF_001723915.1 Gavialis gangeticus | reverse complement strand
CTCAGGTCCCTTCCGACCCTACCAACTATGAAACTATGAGAGCAAAGAGACAGGACTTGTGGCCAATTGTGCAGAGTGATCTCAAAACAAATGGATCACCAATCCATAGTATGTCCACTTCACCCTTCTGTATGATGAAAGATGTCACAGCACAAGTGTGATTTCAGGTGAGCTTTGACAGAAAAAGACTCAGCAGGGTGGGCTCGTTACAGAGGGCTAGAGAAGATTGACTAGACAGTGGGCTTTTTTTTATGAAAGGAAAATCAGAGGCTGTGAGATTTGCTTCTACTAACAAGGCTTTCTTGTCTTCAGTTTAAAAATAGATTTGTACTTTTTTCTGCTAAGGAGTCTGGGTCATATCTTCCAAAAGGCCTCTCCTGCACAAAGAAATCCTGTAATGAGGACTGCCACTCAAAGGCTTTCCAAATAGTGCAGCTTTGGCATCTATTTCAGCCCCATGGGTGGGGAATGTGAAGTAGGTGGAGCACTATATGAAGAAGCCTGTTCTCTGTCTCTAGTGTTCTTTATTCAGTTACATCCATAACTTTGTAATGCAAAATCCAGGAACAGCAATGGGAGTTAGGGCTTGCTCCTGCCCTGTCAGGAGAGTATCTGCTTCCTTGAGCCATAGCATCAGGTTTCTTCTTGCTTGCTTTTCCTCTGTCCCCATGATACTTTTCTTCTTGGTGGCCCAGATTCACCAGGAAGGTGCTCTCAGTCCTGTTTTGTAAGTAGAGCTTTGCCTTGTGGTGTGGGAGATCAGACTTCAAATGCCTCTAGGAGGAGATGGCCCTAGAACCTGAATCGCCCATGTCCGGTATACATGCCTAAACTACGGGACAAAAGGTGGGTAACCCCAGCTTCCTCGTCTTGGTGTGAAATTCAGTGTCAAAAGCTAATGGTGGCTTTTTATTTTCTATAGTTCAGGGGGCTTGTGCAGCATTTTTGCATCAAGTGCAAAGCTGAAATGCAACAGAGTATAAGTGGAGTTTTATACCTCTGGGGCAGTATTAAATTGCTTTTGAGCAGGCCCAGTAGGATAAACATAGTTGTATAGGGCAAATATGTATCTACATACAGATTTAGATGTCTTAGAACAACTGGGGCCATTACACCAAGTAGAATATCACGGTGTGACTTGAATGCCTAAAAACTCGGAAGAGTCGCTTGTCTCAGCAGTGAAGTAGAATTCATCCTTTCACCTCTTGTTGCCTCAGTTTTAACATTATTTTAATAAAATACTTCAGTATTATGTAAGAGCAAGGCATTATTATTATAAAGCCTCAAAATGTTAAATCATTAGAACCGATGCTACTTTATAGTTATGAGACCAGGTACTCAGAAAACAGTAAATTTGAGCCATGGCGGTTCATTGCGATTTAGGACTGCAGTACTTGATTGTAGAGTTTAAATTAGTGACTAGAATCGCAAGTGAGAAGCATATACTTCCCAGGTAGTGACAGGTAACAATTACCCACCCCCTCTCCTCTTCAAGCTTCAAAAGTTTTAATGACTCTGAGCTCAACTGTCATTCACCAGTAAGGGAACAGACTTGTTCCATACAAACCACCAGCTTGACTCTTTTTGTTTTTTCTTCTTTTGTGCACACAGAAAGACCTGAATGATGCTGAGAATAGAAAGGTCTATAAATCTCAATCAGTCATGGAATGTCACTCTTTATTGTGCCAGAGTGCATTGCATTCAACACACATCACACTTTTATTATTGGAAATCACTTGCATCAGAAAAAAGAAAATATGAAATAAGGGGTAGAAAAAGAGCTAATTGCTGAAAGGACACTCAAGAGTAATCATTTGTGTCCCTCCTTTTGGATTTTTATTGCACCCCTGAGCAAGTTGGGACAGACTGATGAATCGTACAAGAATACTTCATTCTGTTCTACGTCCACGCTTGTTGCTACTTTGGAGGTGTAGGCTAATGGTAGCGACTACTTTGTCTATGGTTCAGTTTAATTTGCAGCAGCATATATATGTGATCTATCATTCTGGGGACAATTAAAAGCTTTCTTCAATTAATAGAAATGATTTCCACGTGCAAATATTATCTTCCTACTGGTGTGTGCCTGTAAAGACCTTTTGGTTTTGTCCTGGTATATGTTCATCTGACTTGAGGCCAAATTCTGATACTTTACACCAGTGTCACCCTAGTGTTTCCAGGGTACAAGGACAACATTTGACCCTTACCCAGGAAAGATCTACCACACGCTATGTAATTCCAGTGTGCGTATGGTATGTGGCTTATACCCTGGTCTCTTCTGAGTATGCAGGTTGTATGTTTTGTAAGGATACACGGTACAGGCTACCCAGAATTTAGCTGAACTTTATTTCATCCAAATAGTTTCTTACTTAACAATCAAGTTGTGTGAATACAAAGATTGTGGTATTAAATAATCTCAAATATTTCATAGGCTAAGTCTATAGTAGAATAAGTGCAAGGTCAGGAACAGACTGATAGATATTCAGTGCCCAAATAGGGAGAGTACATCTACCACTAAAACTATTATGTGTTTCAAAATCCTATTACTCACTAAATGTGAATTGTCCTATCCTGTTGAGAATATGTGGCTCTAAAGCAACCTGTGAATTCTAAACAGAGATTGAGGAATCAGATGCTTTCTGATTAGAATTTATTTTCTGACATGTCACATTCTATGATGCATTTTTAGGATCAAAGAGTTTTGAGAGAGTTAATGGCTCTGATTCCTTGTTGCATTTTCAGTCGTATCTGAAACATCTGCACAGTCTGCTGGGACTGCTGTTTCATTTTTGCAACTCAGTCAGATTTTGTGTGTGGGTCTTGGAAGAGTACCACCATGGTCCCTCCCTTCCCCCACCCTCCCAGTACAACCAAAGGGTCTTGGAATTTATAAAACCCCCTACTATAGGGTATCAGACTAATCTGGAAGTCATTTATCTTTTATTTGTTTTAAGGTGTATAGGGAACAATTGTTCCTGAGTTGTTCACTGTTACATCTTGCAACATATTCAGAGACACATAACTGGTGATTTATGCTTCTGGTAGTAAAAGCTCACAAATGCGTAAGTTGTTTGCCAATTCAGTTCCACAGTCAGTTTCCTGGAGCTTCGTTTTCAAAGACAAAATGATCATTACATTTGAAAAAGTAGCCAATTTGTAGTAATAATCACTGTGTTCTTGCCAGCTATACTTTCTCAATCAGACTTTTAAATTCTCTTTAATGTCTACTTCTTTGGCCAAGGTAATAGTGAAGAAAGAGGGAGGATATTATTTTTGCATTACTGCTAATTTAAAGCTAGGAAGTCTCATTAGAACACCTTAGATACTGCCTGCAGGAAAAAGCACTCTGCAGCACACTGAAATGTGAGACAGAGTGTATTATACAAAGCTAGACAAGGAACTGAAGTATCCAAAAAAAAAAAAAATCACACAAAGATTGATTTCACTGTCCTTTTATATGACTTGTGCTTTCATTATAGGCCATTTGAAACATAGGAAGCAAACCAAATGATACCACCAAAACAATTCAATGTTATATTAGCTGAGTGTGTGCTTTGTAGACTAGTAAAAGGATGCAATATAGGAAATCCTATGTTCCTAAGAACAGCTGACACCCATAAATGTCGATTCTACATGCAAGCCATTTGCTTCTGTACCCGTGCTACCTGGGAATTACACTGCATTTTAGCATTGCATTAATTTTATAAGGGGGTGAAGGGACCCCTGCACCTTGCAGGTGCTTAGCCCTCTGACAGTCAGGCCTGTAACACCCGTGGAATGCTCATTCCTGGATCTAAGGCCCTGGAGCAGCTGGCCCCTCATGAATCATTCATATTGAAGAACTACGATGATAAATTATCAGCTCTGTAAGGTGCATAATATTAGGGGAAAGTAAATGCATCTCACTGTAATATTATTTTAATTTTTTTTTCTGAGGTGGGGCAGAGCCCCAGGTTTCTCTTTGGAGGGAACAGATAAGTCTCAGCTACCAATTCCTAAAGGACATATTGGAGTTCTGGAGATCTCTTCCTCAACAACGGAAACTACAACATTACTAATGTTAACATTTTAAGTTGTTTGTTGCTTACTACTGAAATGGGAACTTTCATTCATATATTTAATTTTCACTATATTCTCAGATTTTGGAAAATCCACAAAAAATTAAATGAGTGACTATTTTCTGGCTGGCAGGGGTTGCCAAGTCGCATGGTATTGTTTCTGTTCACTGACTGGATGCCTTCTACAGCTAATCAACACTGTGTAATTTCGAAATTCACATCTGGGGACTCTTTGAGCTAAATATGCACTTTTCATAAGCACTGGCAATAGTAAAGCTTCAATTGCTTGAATATTCATAGAAAACAAACACATGTGGAGAGAACGTGGTAACATCAAAACTTGATTTCAGATTTGAATGAATGGTCCAGTGTATCTCCCATCCCTTATCCACTCAGCTGTGCTTCGGACTGTGAGTAGGTGTCAGAAATATACAGTGTTGTATAAGCAGTGGTCTGTAATACCCAGGTACTTTGGCATGTGTTCAGGATGTAGTGATCTGGTTCATGCTAGTTTAAATATGTCAGTTTAAATATATCCGGTAGTTTTCCAGTACACTGATCACCTGTTTACTTTTGAAAGCCCTAGCTGGCATCTTAGTAAACACAGCCTCTAAATCTATATCTGGCAATGTCATCAGGTTGTTATTGTGGTTAGGGCACTGAATTTGGACGCAGGAGATTCATTTCCTAGCTCTTGCTACAAACTTCTGTGGACTTTGGGAAAGGCTTTTGTTGACTTCACTGGTATTTGGAGCAGACCCATGGACCCCTGCATGCTTAATTTTGAGCATGTAAGTAATTTTATGAAGCATACTGAAGTGGGATTTTGATCTCCCTCTGCATCAGCTTCCTGTTTGTATGTAACTACATACAGGTACATCTCAGTACTATGGAGTTGGGAGCCCATGCCTTAGGGATGCATTGACTGCCTCAAGGTGGTGAACTTTAATTTCCACCCTTTATCTCTGAAAAGATTTGAAATCTTTTGACCTCTCTTACTACCCAACACAAGCCTCTGCCCAGTATTGACATTGTTGATGAGAGAGCTTTCTCCTATGAAACTCCTGCCAACTGAAACAGGACTCATTCTCTATTGTTCTTTCCTGATGATTAATCATATTATTTCAGATCTCACTTGAAAATGTCATTTCTCCTAGCAATATAACAATAATTCTCTTTTTGCTGTTACTTCATATAATAGTAACTCCATACCTCAGAGTTATACAGTTTGTATAAAAGATTCTATAAAAGTAATATTGTCTGATATGGGACATTCCATTCAGTTATGTATGAACATAAGGGACATGCATGCAAGATTTTTCAATCCCATGGAGAGTAATTCAAATTCCAGGCTGCCATCACATTCTAGAGTAATGTCCTTCTACTATCCTCCGGCCATCCTTGAAACAGTGATAAATTAGTGTCCTTGCTGATAATAGTTAAATAAATATCAGACAGACAAATATAGATAATTTACTAACAGATATGATGGACTAATTGTTATTTTCTTGCCTTGATTGAATGCAAGAGACATGCACCTATCAAGATTGATCATAAACCCAGTAGTGGCACACATACTGAAATTAAGCTGAATAACCTAATTTCTAGCTTCTAGTAGATCACTCCTTGCATACTGTGAAGAGGGCAAAACAGGGGAGAAAGAAGAAAGATTAAAAAGAGCAGTGCCAGCTATTTGTGAAAGTCATTGTTTGCCTGCATTTAGGAAGAAAAGGACACCATTTGGCAGGATGGGGTGCCACCGCGTTGGTTCCAGCTAATGATCGTTGTGTGAATTGAGCTGTAAGGAGAGCTGCTCATTGACCAGCATTGATTGCTTCTACCGACAGGTGCTAATGTTCAGAGGGCAGGACACAGCTGCTTGAACAGGGTTCCCATTATCCTTTGCTGGGTATTGATTCGCCCTGTGGGATGTTTCCTTTCTAGCTGTGTTAATTTTCAGAGTGCACATTTGCATCGTTCTACGCTGGGAGTAATAGTCAGAGGTGCTTTGGCTACACTTAATGGCTTTCCCTTCCCACTCCCCTCTCCCCCACCAGTCTGTAGAGACTTTGTCTGTTGGGATGCAAGTTTCCTCTAATTATAGTGCATGTTAAGGGACAGGTTCTGTGAAGAATATCATTACCACTCACATAATTGCTTCAGGTGCAGTAAAAAAATTAATCAAATGGCACACAATGGTTTTTTTTAGAATCTCTTCTTAGTCTATGAATCCAGCTGCCTGTTTGTGGAACTCATGTGATTGTGTCATGGAAGAGGCACAAAGTTAGTTTGTAAGTTTTTTGGGATAGGCATTGTGGTTTCCATTCACCATTGCATAGCACTGTTTGCTGTCATTTTTAGCTGTGCAAATCAAAGGGAGATAACACTGTCAGATCCAAATAAGTTCGTTATACATTTGACTTTGCTTTGGCATAAATTGCCCAGAAAGACTTGGGCCAAGGTCTGTGTGTTTTTATGTCTTGAGACATGTTCATGCGCCATTTGATGCAACGGAATCCAGGTCCTTTGGCATCTTTCTGTACAATATGGATACAGCTATAAAAACAGATTTACTGGTCCACACCAGTGATTCAAGGAAGCCTTTAAATCTGGATAGTTGGCTAAGTATTGCTTCTTTGTATCGACAGAGTTATAAAAAGCCAGGTAGTATTGTTGAATCTGACACTTGTTATTGACAAGAATATTTAGCGGCTGGAACTTTTACTTTGGTTTACCATGTATGGCTACTACTAACATGCAAATTCTGCCTCTATGTAAGCAGGATGGATATCACTGATAAACTTCACGTATGGTGTTGATTTCAGTGATATACAAATCTGTTGTTGTTATTAAGGTTTGTTTATCAAAGTACATGTAGTCTGTTCCCCATTGTAAACTTACTGCAAGATGGCTGCAGTTTTGTAGAAAGGATTCCTAATGGAAAGGATCCTTATGGATGGAAAGAGATGTTGCTGCTTGAAGTAGCTTTTTCCCTAATTCTACTGGATCAAATTCAGGATTTGACCCCCAAAACACAGAGACCCAAAACAATGGATTCCCTTCCGTATGAACCAGCTGTGTCTGGCTGTTGCTTGCACATTCTCTGCGCTCTGGGAATCCCTATGGAATCAATAGGCCCCGAGACAAGAGCAGCCAAGAAAATGTTCTTTCTGCCCTTTGTGTGTGCATATAGTGTTTTCCAAAAATAAGCTTTTTAAAAAAATGACAGGAACATCTGAATGCTATGCAGTCATAAGTTGGCAGGGACTTTACTCCATCTATTCTAATCCATCTCCAGAGATACAGAATTTTCTGATCTTAAACCATCTTGTTCAGCAAATTCAAGGAAGGAATTCCCTCCTTGGAATGGGGATAGCCATTAGATCACTGCATTCCTCTTTTCCTTTTCACATTGACTGTGCTGCCTTACCTCTAAAATAGAAGAAGCTTCTGTTCATATTGGTTTTTAGCATCATGCCTTCTGGAATGAGGTGCTTGTGCTACAGTGCATGCAAGCATTGAAATGGAGATTCTAATCCTCAGCTGTAGCACATCAGCTCATTTAAGCAGCCTTAGCGATGCAAGTGTGGACAATGGTAGAAGTCACCTCATTAACTGATAACTGCAGTCTGCTGCTGTAGAGTGCAGGCTTAAGCTACTACTGAAATGAAATAAGCCAGCTGCTTAGAATCAGCTGGGACATCTAATTTAAAAAGTAACCAAAAAAAAAAAAAATCCCTCCAAACCCAAGACAGTTAATAGAAGGCTTGAGTCTACTCTTCCTTACACTAGTGTAAATCAGGAGCAAATGCACAAATGTTGAAAGAGTGCCACCACTGTAAATGAGGTCAGAATCGAGCCCGGTGGTAGATGGGTTATATGTGTTTTTATAGGTGGGAAGAAAAAGATGGCAGGATAATGTATACAGAGAGAGTATACTTGTTAGCCACTTACTGTTACCCCCTTCTCCTGTCTCTTTATTTATAGAGGGTAATGAAACACTGCTCAGCAGTTAACTGTTGGAACAGTCCAATTCTCATTGCTACATTTGTCCTGTGGACCTCATTCTTCTCTGGCTTTAAGCCCATGTGGCACCCCTGAAATCAATGGAATTACATTAAAGCCAGGAAAAGTGGGAAAATCAGGTCCTTGGGATATAAAAGTACCGAATGAGTTAAAGGAAGGAATTATTAAAAAAATAATAGAAATGAAAACAAAATTAGAAAGAAAAGACTTAAAAGAACAGGTAAAGCTAAGAGAGGGAGCTTTATTGAGGGGGGTGGTGAGATAGTGAGCTGTGTAAGACAGGAGTTAGCTGAAAGAGAAGAAAATAATTAAATTCAAATAGAAGGCTAATTAAAAAATAAGAGGGGAGAAAAGAATATATTAAAAATGAGAAAAGGAAATAGGAGTGAATATTAAATAAGAAAATGTAAGAACTGGGAGGTAGGAGATGAAGCAAATTATCTTTATCTAATGCAATAGTAGGAAATAAAAAGCGGCAGCATTTCTGTAAAAGTCTTTACCTTTGGACTGACAGCCAACCAAAAAGATCTCTAAGAAACCAATTCAATTCAAATATAACTCTAGTTAATTAAGACACCAAAGTATATTACAGATTTGGACAGCAATTCAGTGCAATATGTAGTGTATTTGTCAATCAGTGTTAGTGCAATCCAAATTAGATATAGAAAAGGGCTTGATCCTGCTCCTGTTGAAGTCAGTGGAATAAACTCCCCTTGATTTGGAAGAGGAACAAACCCTAAAATAGGAAATGTAAGTATGAACTGAGCAGCTTGTTCTTAGAGAGAGAGGGAAGAAAATGGACTAGAATTAAAATAAATGATGGCATTTGAGGGCGGAGGGTGACTATGATTACATGTGTGCTTAGAAGAATGCAGGGTGTAAGTATTCCCTTTGCAGCCCTGCATATGGTGCCCAGAGCTTGGTTTCTGTGATGCAGGGGTTATGGCTGGGAAGTGGAAATAGGTGGAGCCTTTGTTTCTTCTTTTCTCTTTGTGGGAATCAGTGTGGCTGCTAGCAACTACTCAGAACTCCTGCTCAGAGCTAGGGAAAAGCTGGAGGGAATGGTGCTTCAGAGAGGTGTTTCAAACTTCAGTACTTTCCACACCTACTCTGAGGATGATACACTTAAGTATCTTGGCTTGGGGTCCAAAATGGCCAGCATGCTGACTGAAATCTACAGCAAAGCCTGTAGTTATGCACCTTCGTGAAACTGGGATTCCCTTTCACTAGGCACTCTAGACATCTGTCTAGATAGGGATCACAACCAGTGGTACTGCTGCTCTGACTCACCTTTTAAATAACAGCTTAGTGGTAAGAACAGTTGGTCAGGGAGTGGAGACCCCATTTCATTCTGTTTTGTGCTTGAGGATGTTCAAAACTGCATCTCCTACTTCTTAGGAGAGTGTCTCAAATGGCACTAGGCATAAATGAGGCGCTGAGACGCTTGGGTCAGTCAAGATGTCAGCGGCTGCAGGCAAGCTCAGGAACAATGTTAGGTACCTGCATAAACTGGCTGCAAAAAACCAGGTATCTATAAACTTTGATGTCTAAATAGTTAGGCATGTGTTTTGGACCAGGTGCTTGAACACCAAATGAGCTGCTATTTAGATGCCTAAGTGTTTTTTGGATCTTCCTTAATCTCTGTATTTCTTAGTTCCTTATTTGTAAAATTTGTATGCATCCCTACTTTGCAGGGATGATGTGAGAATAAACTCTGTAATATTTCTGAGAGACCCCAGATAGAATGATGAAAACAAATAAGTACTCAAACAAAATGATGAAAATAAGTAAGGCCTTTCCTAACTTTCTCATAGATATAACATTGTACTCCTAAAGGAAAGATAGCTTTGTAAGCAGTCTTGAAACAAATCCTGTATACGTATAGAAAAAGGACACCATATATAACCAGTATTTTAAGATACCCTAGCCATTAGTCACAGGAGGAATTAGTACAGCAGTCTTTGACTTCTCTCAGGCACAGGAGGAATGTTGTGCATGTGACTTGTACATAGGTGTAAATGACAACATGCTAACTTTCAGAGGGTTGTGTGGGTATAATCTGGGATGGTATATAGCTGAACGAGTTTAAAATTCCTGGTTAATTACATCATTACCATACAATACAATCTCCCATTGAAATTAATGGTATTTCACATAATAAAAATACTGTGCATATAGTCAATTACAAAGAACATTAATGTGCATTTAAATTCTGTCATAAAACAGAAAATCTGCATCTTTTGAATAGCTATCTTTGTTCACTCCTTGCCTTTCCACTTGTCTTCATTGTAGTGGTGGGAAGAGTTGGGCAACTCTATTTCTTGGGTTCCTGACCAAATTAAAAAATTAAAAATATTTAATTTGGACTTGTCTCGGGACAGAATGTTTGGGTTTTCTTGATGAAATGGAAAACAGAAGACATTTCATTCAACTCAAACATTTTTTAAATAAAAAAAATAGACAAATTTGATCTTCATAGTATCATAGTGCTTAGGGTTGGAAGGAGAAGACGAGGGAGGAGGAAGACTTGGACCTCTAAACCAAGCAGCACTCACAAGTACAGCCCAGCC
>NW_017729028.1:5527751-5531554 GCF_001723915.1 Gavialis gangeticus | reverse complement strand
ACAAAGAGAGGCTAAAGAGCCTGAACCTATTCAGCCTCCGCAAGAGAAGTCTGAGAGGGGATCTGGTTGCTGTTTACAAACTCACCTGGGGGACCAGCGGGAATTGGGGGAGGCTCTGTCCCTCCGGGCACCACCTGGGGTTACTAGGAATAATGGCCTCAAATTGTTAGAGAGAAGGTTCAGGCCAGACATCAGGAGACATTACTTTACAGTTAGGGCTGCCAGGCTCTGGAATCAGCTCCCAAGTGAGGTGGTACTCTCTCTTACCTTGGGGGTCTTCAAAAGGAGGTTGGACAGATATTTGGCTGGGGTGATATAAGCCGGGCACCCATTCCAGCCCAGGGCAGGGGGTCAGACGTGATGATCTGTTTAGGTCCCTTCCATAGTTGCATAGTTTCATAGTTAGTAGGGTCGGAAGGGACCTGAGCAGATCATCAAGTCCGACCTCCTGACATGGCAGAAAAGAGTACTGGGGTCAAACAACCCCGGCAAAGTGATTGTCTATCCTTGTCTTAAAGACCCCCAGGGTAGGAGCTAGCACCACTTCGCTTGGAAGTTGGTTCCAGATCCTAGCCTCCCTGACAGTGAAGTAGCACATCCTGAAGGTGCGGTTAGCCTTACTGACTGCTTGCTCATATTGGTGGCTCATGTTCATCCTGGAGTCAACAATGACTCCACGATCCCTTTCTGCCACCATGTTGACAAGAAGGATGTTTCCCAGCCTATAGGTGTGTTGCTGGTTCCTTCTCCCTAGATGCAGCACCTTTCATAGATTTCATAGACATTTGGGCTGGAAGGGATCTCGGAAGATCATCCAGTCCAGCCCCCCGCCCAAAGGGCAGGAAGTCAGCTGGGGTCATAGGATCCCAGTAAGAGAAGCATCCAATTTGCTCTTGAAGGTGTTCAGTGTAGGTGCTTGAATCACCTCCGATGGCAGGCTGTTCCAGACCTTGGGGGCTCGGACAGCCTGAAACGGTCTTATAGTAGTTTATGACTGTTCAACCTCGTCATCCCTTGGGGCGCTGTGGTGAACAAACATTCCCCCAGATCCTGGTGGTCACCCTGATAAACTTATAGGTGGCCATCAGATCACCCCTGAGCCCCATAGTTCTCAGCCTGTCGTCGTAAGGTCTGTTTTCCTGATCTCTGATCATGCACGTGGCTCTTCTTTGGACTCTCTCAAACTTCTCCACATCCCTTTTGAATTGTGGAGCCCAAAACTGCATGCAGTACTCCAGCTGCAGTCTCACCAAGGCCAAGTACAAGAGGAGAATGACGTCCTGGGATTTGCTTGAGAAGCATCTATGGATGCAAGCCAGCGTTTTGGTTGCTTTAGTAGCCGCAGCATCGCATTGAAGGCTCATGTTCATCTTGTGGTCAATGGTGACCCCCAAGTCTCTTTCTTCCATAGTGCTAGCCAGCATAGCACTGCTGAGCCTATAAGGATGCTGCAGGTTTTTCTTCCCAAGGTGGAGAACCTTGTATTTTTCGGTGTTAAACACCATCAGGTTCTCATCCGCCCATTTGCTGAGCCTGTCCATGTCAGCCTGGATCAGCCACCTGTCTTCTGGCGTGGATGCTTTGCCCCAAAGTTTGGTGTCATCGGTGAACTTGGCCAGTCCACTCCTGACTCCAATGTCCACATCATTGCACTTGTCTGCATTGAATTCCATCCCTCATCGAATGAGGGATGGAATTCAATGCTCACATCCCTCCAGGTTGAAAACAACCTGGACATCACGACTCTCTGGGTGTGACCACCTAGCCAATTTGCCACCCATCTGACTGCAGGCATCAATGCCACAGTCACCTAGTTTTTTTAAGAGAATGTGGTGGGAAATTGTGTCAAAGGCCTTCTTAAAGTCCAGGAAGATGACATCCACCCTGACACCCTTGTCCAGGGACTTTGTGACCTGATCATAAAAAGAAACCAGGTTAGTCAGGCAGGACCTGCCCTCAAGGAACCCATGTTGGTTGCCCCTGAACATTACCTCCCTTGCTGGGCCCTTGCAGATGTGCTCCTTGATAATTTTCTCAAAGGTCTTCCCAAGTACTGAGGTAAGACTGACTGGCCTATAATTACTGGGGTCCTCCTTTCTCCCCTTCTTGTAAAGGACCACATTGGCCCTTTTCCAATCCTCTGGTACATGGCCAGTGCCCCATGAGTGCTCATTGAGCTGTGCCAGGCCCCATTATGACCCCCACCAATTCCCTCAACATCCTCTGGTGAAGAGCATCTGGACCTACTGATTTAAACATGTCCAGCCCCTCCAAAAGTTCCCTAACTAGGTTGTCCCTGACCCTAGGCATGGCAGTGCCTCCCCTGGGTCTGTCTGCAAGTCTAGTGGGGGAGATGTCTCGGTCCCTGTTCAGGGATATAAAGGCAAAGAATTTGTTAAAGAGGTCAGCTTTTTTGTTTGCTGCAATCACCAGATTACCAAGTCTATCCTGTAGGGGCCCCTGATTTCAAATTGGAGACTTTCCTGACTGTTAAAACATGTTTGTATTTAGTGTGCCAGGAACAGGCCTGAAATAGCCCTGCGCTCTTGCTGAACCCAGAGGGGCGCGCTACCTGGTGCCTTCTTCTTACTTCCTATGTATCTGAAAAAGGAACAAGGACTTTTTATTATCCTTAATTCTGGTCGCTAGCCTTAGCTCCATCTCTACCTTGGCCTTCCTAACAGCCTCCCTGCAGTCCTGAGCAACAGAGGTGTAATCCTTGGTGTTTAGCCCCTTGCTTTCACTGTTTGTATGCCTCCTTTTTTGCCCTCAGACATCCCTGGATGTCTTTGCTGAGCCATGGGGACTTCTTAGCACTCCTTCCCCACTTGGTGCACATTGGGACTGACTCTCTTTGAGCTCAGAGGGTCAGCTCCTTGAGGAACAACCACCTGTCTTGGACTCCCATCTCACTGAAGCTCCGAGACCCCAATGCCTCTCTGACTAACCTTCTTAGCTTACAGAATTCAGCCCTCCTGAAGTCGAGGACCTCTGCCTTGCTGCTTGCTTTCACTGCCCTGCGCTAGATAGTAAATTCCAGCAGGCAATGATCACTGTCACCCAGGTGGTTGACCTGCAGATCCCTCACCAGGTCGTTGCCTGTGGCAAGGACCAAGTCCGGCAAGGCATTTCCTCAGTTAGGTTCTTAGCCGGGATACAGGACCTCCACCTATGTGAGTGGTCAGACCTGGCTGACTGCTCCTCCCAGTGATGTCTTGGTAGTTTAGGTCACCCATGACAACCACATCCCTTGACTTTACAACCTCTGTTAGCTGACCTGAGAATTCCAGGTCCAGCTTGTCCCTCTGGTGAGGC
The DNA here is from genome assembly GCF_001723915.1 of Gavialis gangeticus. Taxonomy (NCBI): domain Eukaryota; kingdom Metazoa; phylum Chordata; order Crocodylia; family Gavialidae; genus Gavialis; species Gavialis gangeticus. The sequence goes on along the minus strand of NW_017729028.1, from coordinate 5,528,239 downwards.
AGTCTGTAGCAGACATCCACTATGAAGTTCCTTTCCCCATGCCCCCCTTGCATTCTTACCTAGATCACATGATTTTGCCCCTCCTCTGTCCCCATCCTGAGCATTGAGGATGTGTATTGCTCTTTGACGTATATCGCTATGCTGTCCTGTGGGGTCAAGCCAAGTCTCAGGATCTCAATATTGCGCTGTTAGGAAGGTGTGACACAGTTGCACGTATACAAATACACAAATCAATTAGGTGCATACACACACACAAACTACCAACTCAGGCACATACACATCCAAACCAGCCTAGGCACATACATACCTATCACTAATTCAAGCACATACACACTACACACACCAAAAATTAGACAATAATCAGTTGTCAATACTGATACACTCTGTACACATACATGGATCACTGATTCGTATATCACGCACAAGATGACATATATAATTCACCAGTTCAGACACATACCACCCACCGACGTATACACACAGGTGAG
>NW_017729028.1:5527391-5527684 GCF_001723915.1 Gavialis gangeticus | reverse complement strand
CCCAGTGGCAAAGAGGAGACAGCCAGGAAAGAGAGAGGCAGAAGGCTGGGAGTTTGGGGCTGGAAACTGAGGCAGAAAGCTGGGAGATCAGGGGGCAGATAAGTGGTGGCAAGGAGGAAACAGTCAGGAAACAGACAAAAACCCAACTCAAGGTTTCAAAATAACAGGTTTATTAAACAGACAAAACACTACACAGCCCTATGTAGTTATTGGTTCTCACACACACACACACACACACACGCATACACACACACTGGAAGCAGAAGAAAGAGACTCAGTGGAAGGGTTGGATT
>NW_017729028.1:5520705-5522391 GCF_001723915.1 Gavialis gangeticus | reverse complement strand
TAGGGGGTGCTACCTATCCAGGCTGGACAGGGGTCCTTGTCCAGCAGGTGTTGTCCAGAGGAGGGTTGCTGGCAGGGCCTCTGGGTGGATAGGTGGTGTGGCATGGTGCTGGTCCAGATGGAGAGGGCATCCCAAGGAGTCAGTCTTCACTACCCCTTTTTATGGGGAAGACTACCTATGGGAAGGGCATGTCCAGGCAATGTCAGTCCTGTTCCAGAGGGTTCCATGTGTTCTTACTGAGCATTTGCAGCCTTGGCACAATGGTGGGTTGCCTTATCTTTTGTTTCTTGAATGCTGAGGGTGGTACCAATGGCTGGGTCATTGGTCCAGGTAATGGTTTTGATGGTTCAGTCATTCAGAGGGAGCTATTTTTACACCTACTGCCATTGTTTCTCAAGCAACCTCATTCATCCCCATTCATTCAGGAGCCAAATTATGGAGGAGGGGTAGGTATGAGTCATAGGTTACAACATACATACTTACACAACAGGGTATGGGGACAAGGTGGAAACTTGACAAACAAAATGGAAACTTGACATAACTTATGCTAATTTACATATGTAGGCCTAAATCAGTTAGTATCAGTAAAACAGTAACATATAGAACAGTAAAAATCAATATAAACATAATCATTATACAATATAAAGAAGGAGAAAAAACAAAACAAATACAACTTGCTACTAAAATAAAATGCTGAAGCTTATCCTATGTGTTAGTTCACTTATACTTATCTATAGGAAATAGAGAGGGAGATAAAAAGTCAGAAATGGTTGGGAAAGGTGAGGGAATGCATTTTAAAATAAAAAAAAAGAAAAACTGGGGGTTTTCCTACAGCTACGCTCCCCACTCTTTTCCCTGCTCTGTCTCACCCGTACACCCTGTGTCCCTCAATGTCCACTGCCCAGTTGTGGGTAGAATTCCACCAGGTTTCCATAAGCCCCACTAGGTCTGGGTTTTTGCTAGCTAGCAGGACAGCGAGTTCCTCTTGCTTTCCCCCTGTGTTTCGAGCATTTGTGTAGAAGCATTTGAGGCCTCCTGTAGGTGCCTGTGCCACCCCCTTGTTCCTAAGCCTGCCTTGGCCCCTGTCACTTACCTGGGTATTATCTGTGCACGTCACCTGGCTTGACAGATAAGTGTCCTCATGTTTTTCTGCGTGCCCATCTCCTGGTGAACCTAGTTTAAAGTTTGCCATACAAGATCAGCCAGCCTGGAAGAAAAAACCTGCTTACCTTTTGGGGAGAGATGAAGCCCATCCTGCCCGAGAGTGTCGTCTCTACAGAAATGCAGGTCATGGTCCAAGAAGCCAAGGTCTGCCTCGTCACACCAGCTCTGAAGCTACCAGTTGACCTCGCCAATGCATGTCTCATGGCGCTGTCCATGTCTGCTCACTGGAAGGACAGAAGAAAAAACCACCTGTGCTCCTTTCTCCTTTAGCTTTGCCCCTAGAGCCTCAGGGCAAAGCTCAAGGAGAAAGGGGCACAGGTGGTTTTTTTCATTTTGAAACGTTTCAAAATGAAACATGAACCTTTAAATTCTTAAGAAATATAAAATTAAATTATTTGACTAGCTAAAAGTATTTCCTTTTTTGGACAAAATTATTCCATTCTTTTTGGGAAATTTCCCCCCTATTAATCTGAAACTGCAGTCTCGGATGGATGAATGAAATATTCATTCAGTTTTTTTCAC
>NW_017729028.1:5510753-5515705 GCF_001723915.1 Gavialis gangeticus | reverse complement strand
AAACTGCAGTCTCGGATGGATGAATGAAATATTCATTCAGTTTTTTTCACCTAGTTCTAGCTAGAGCAGGGGGCTGGATCTGATGATCTCACGAGGTACTTTCCAGCTCTAAACTTCTGTGAATCTGTAAAAGGAATCTTCAAAGTGCCACGTTTGTTAATTTGCTTCTTAGTTCTTTTTTTTCATTTTTCTGTGAATTGGTGGATTACTTATGGGAAGTTGAAGAGGAACAATTGAAAGATACCCCTTCATTAAATCAAAGAAGTTTCAAGCCTTTGCATAATGTAACCTGTGTTTTTAACATGCCTGTTTCCCAGGTTTCCTGTGTCTGGGAAGCTAAATCACTGAAAGGTAAACAAATATGTAAGAACACTTTTCCAGCCAATACTTTTATATGCAACACCCACACACACACTGAGTCGTGTGTGTGCGCACGCATGCAAGATAGCCCCTGTTGTTCTAGCCATGTGCTCAGCACATGGCAAGCTGGGGCCTGTATCTGGGCAAAATTTGTAAAACCCTCTGGCCTCATTGGCCAGAGGAAGCAGAAGATCCCCCAGACAAATTGAGTAAGAGGAAGGCTGGAGCATGGGACTTCCTAATTGGACAAGGCTTGGTGCTGTCACACCAGGTATATAAGAACAACTTAACTAAAGTTTCCATCTTTTTCTCCTGGAGCTGCTGATGGCTGCACAGCTGAACTAGGATCCAGAAAACCTGCTCCCTATGGGGAGCTCTCCCCCTTACCTTCACTGCAGAGGCAAGCAAAAGCTATGGGATGGGAAAGCCTCAGGTACAGGGAGTGAAAGATTGTATTGGAGTTTGAGACTCCTATTTCCTCCCTCTTTCCCCTTTTTTTCTTAAGTGGGTTAATGCCATGAGGGTATTAATTAGGGGTGTACTGCTAGAGATTTTGGTGGCTGATACTGATAGCTGATTTTTAAGGAGGCTTATTGGCCAATACTGATCTAATTTCTGATACACAGCCCTGCAGCTTGAAGAGCTACATCCAGCTGGTAAGTCTGTTGTGGTGGAAGGAGAGGAAGGAAGGAGTGGGGCTGGGGCAGGGGCTGGGGCAGGTTCTCGCCAGCTGGGGCAGGGTGGGCACAGAATGGAGCTGTGGCTCATCCAGGAGGTGTGGGGAGAGGGGGGCAGCACCCATCACTGTGTGCACCTTGGGATGGCACAGGGAGGGTGTGTGCCTCTGGATCTGTGCGTGGGGCGGGGCAGGCTATAGCTGCGGGCTGTGGCCAGGGCTGCACCAGGCTCTTCCTGGAAGGGGCTGGGCCGGGCTGCACTTGGGGCAGGAGGTGGCAATGCTGGGAGAGGGGCTACAGGGGGGTGGCAGCCACCCCAAAATTCACCATAGCCCTCCTGTAGCTCCTCTCCCAGTGTTGCTGCCTGCCTCGCCCTGGGCACAGCCCAGCCCAGCTCCCATTGGGAAGAGCCCATGTCGCCGTGGTCCCAGCCTGCAGCAGCAGCTGCCCCACCGTATGTGCAGATCCGGAGGAACATGCCTCCCTGTGCCCTCCTGGGGTGCGTGCAGTGGCAGAAACTGTCCCCACCCCCCTTGCCGACCAGATGAGCTGCAGCTCTATCCCGTGCCCTGCCCCATTCCACCCCAACTGGGCAGCACCTGCCCCAGCCCCAGCCCCACTCCCTCCCTCACCACAGGGGCCTTGATCTGCCCCCCATGCCCCTTTCCTCCTCTCTCTCTTTCTGCTACAGCAGACTTACCAGCTTTACACAGCTCTCCAAGCAGGGCCAGCCCACAATTTTTTGGGGCCCCCTGCAAAAAATAGTTTTGGGGCCCTCTGCTGTGAAGAAGCTGGTGGTGGTGGCAAGGGTGTGTGGCAAGCAGCTGGACATGAACCTGGTGGTGGCAGTGGCGGGAGGGGTGAATGGCTGGATGCAGGGGGCCCCTTGGCTGCAGGGCCCCCTGCAGCCACAGGTTTTGCAGGATATGATGGGCCGGACCTGTCTCCAAGCTGTCCGACAGTGCTCGTCACTGCCTATGTGCTGCGCTGTGGCTGCGCACATGCACAGGGCATTCATCAGTCAAATTATCAGCCACGTGAGGCCAATTTCTGATATAGTCAATTTTCTTTATGTAGGTGCCAATCCAATATCAGACCAATGTACTGGTGCACCTCTGGTATTAATCCCTGCAGCAAACAGCCCAGGAATAGGTCCTGGCAGTTAGTGGTTCCTGTGTTTGGGAATTGTAGTGTCTCAGCATTATGGTATAGTTGAGACTGGCTGTTCAGGTTACAGCCTGGGCCCTTTTTGTTGTTTCACAGCTATTGCTTGTCAGCCAAGCTGTGTGGCTGAACCCCCAGCCATATGTTTGGTTGGCAGGTTTGGTCCAAAGTAAAGTCTGGCATGGTTTAAGCCAGGGTGAGACCTGGCATTCCTCATTGTTGATCCAGGCCTCAGTGCAGTATAGACCTGGTTAGTTTTTGCTGCCCAGTTCAGGCCCAAGCCAAGATAAGGCTGACCTTTCTTCTGAGCTCTTTTGTAGTTTTCTGCCCAGCAAAGCTGGGATTGGGACTAGGAATTTTGGAGTCAATAATGACTCCAAGATCCTGTTCCACCTCTGTGGTTTCAAGAGGGGAACTCCCCAGCCTGTATGTATGCTGTGGATTCCTTCTCCCAAGGTGCATTTATCTACGTTGAACCCCATCCTATTCTCATCTGCCCACTTTTGTAGTCTGTCTAAATCTATTTGCAGCCTCTCTCTCCCTTCAAGTGTGTCCACCTTGCCCCACATCTTAGTGTCATCAGCAGACTTGGACAGCGTGCTTTCTAACCCCTCGTCCAAGTCACTGATGAAAATGTTAAACAGTGTGGGCCCGAGGACCGAGCCCTGGGGTACCCCACTCCTCACATCTTGCCAGGTTGAGTACAACCCGTCCACCACTACTTTCTGGGTGCGCCCCATCAGCCATTTTTTTACCCATCCAACTGTGTAGGCATCAATGCCACAGTCACTTAATTTATTGATAAGGATGGGGTGAGAGACAGTGTCAAATGCAGACACCCACCCCCATGTTCTCCTTTCCAAACTGAAGATTCCTAGCCATTTTAGTCTCTCCTGGTTTGGCAACTACTCCATGCTCCTGATAATTTGAGTTGCTCTTCTCTCTACCTTTCTGAGTCTACTACATCCTTTTTGAGATGTGGGGATCAGAACTGCACACAGTATTCAATATATGAATACAGCATGGGTTTGTATATAATGGCACGATGATGCTGTGTTTTGTTTTTAATTCCCTTCTTAATGATGCCCAATATGTTACTGGCTTTTTTGGTCACTGCTATACACTGAGCTGATATTCTTCAAGATTCTATAGTGACTTCAAGGTCTTTTTCCTGAGTCATAACAGCTAGTTCAGAACCCAGGATTGTGTGCATACAGTTTAGGTTATTTTTCCCTAGGTGCATTACTTTGCATTTGTCAACACTGAAGTTCATTCACTATTTTTTTTGCCCATTCACTTAGCTTGGTGAGATTTTTCTACAACTCCTCTCCATCAGCTTGGATCTTGACTACTGGGAATAATCGGATTTCATTTGCAAACTTGGAGATTTCACTGTGCACTCCCATTTTCAGGTCATTGATGAAAATATTGAACAAAATAGGGCCCGGCCCAGATCTCTGTGGAATCGCACTTTTACCCTACCTCCATCCTGAAAAGTGACCATTTAGCCCTACCCTTTGCTTCCTATCTTTTAAACAGCTCTCAATCCACAAAAAATCTTTACCCCCAATACTTTGGCACCAAAGTTTTCTTTAAAAAGTGGTTTCTCAAAGTCCAGATATTGTATGTCATTTGGACCACCCTTGTCTATGTGCTTTTTAACACCCTCAAAGGACTCTAGCAGCGTAGTGAGGCAGAATTTCCCTTTACAAAAACCATGTTGGTTCTTCCCCAAGTGGTTTGTCCATGTGCCTGCTGATTTTATTTTTCATTATAGACTCTATCAACTTGCTAGAGATGGAAATGAGACTCATTGGGAGTGTCTGCACATGGCTGTATGGTGCCGTTGTTACTGCATTATCATTTAGTACTTTCCTTTGGAAGTACTAAATGATGATGTAGTAACAGCCTGTATTGCGCTGCGCTGGCTGCACACGGTTATTTTTAACTGCTATGTTGCCATAGCAGTGCGCTGTAATGAGTAATTGTGTTGCTATGGTAATGTAGCTGTGATGTCATGGTTTTTGCCTGTTGATGCTACATTGCCGTAGTGTCACATTTAGATGTGCCCACTAGTCTGTATTTCCCAGTATCACCTCTGGAGCCTTTGAGGCACTTCTCAGAACCTGACTGATATACCCAGTGTGGAAAACATCTCTATGTAACCCTTCTGCCAGGGCACCAGTTGGCAGCAATAAGGGCTAGGTTCAAATTTTGGGGTACCTCATAAATTATACCTGTGGCTTGAGCCCCCACCCAGAAAATCTGGAAACACTACATCTCCTGGGGCATCCTGTGTAAACAAAACCCCTTTCTTGCAATCAGTATAAACACAAAAACCCAAGTTTATTACAGAGAATAGAACAAAACAAAAGAAAACATTTAAATATAATTTTAAAACACTATCAAATACAGAGCAAAGTCTATAGGTGGCACCCTCTTGGGAAGGCTTCACCCATACCAAGGCAGTCTGGGATTTGGGGTGCCTCAGCGGGTAGCTCTGGGGGTCTGCACCACTATACCTGCCCTTCAGCAATGGGCTGGAGACGGGGGCCCACACCGGAGAGTCCTGAGTTGCTCCTTGTGTTCACTGAGCTGTGGGGAACTGCTTGAGATTGTGGGTCCTTCTGCATTGCAAGGGGCCCCTCATTGCTCCTGGAGAAGGGGTAGACTGCTGATCTTTGCTTGCACAGAGAGGCTGAGAGAGAGAGAGAGAGAGAGAGAGAGAGAGAGAGAGAGAGAGAGAGAGAG
>NW_017729028.1:5478517-5510677 GCF_001723915.1 Gavialis gangeticus | reverse complement strand
GGGTGTGTGTGTGTGTGTGTGTGTGTGTGTGTGTGTGTGTGTGTGTGTGTGTGTGTGTGTGTGTGTTGGGCGGGGGAGTGACTGTGGCTCCAGCCAGCATGCACACACCCCAAAACATCTGGGCTGGATTATATGGCCTGCTGAATTTCCCTTTTCCCTATCTGCAAATTCCTTTTCCGTCAGAGGAGACTTCACTCTTCAGCAGCCCCTAGCAGCTTCTCTTCCTTCCCAAACCAGCCTAGCTCACCTTGCATCCCCCTGCATGATACCACCATGGTCTTGTTCAGTCAGGCAGTGCCACAGTCCAATCTTTTTTCCCAACCACTCTGCCTGGAGGATCTTCTGCTTCCTCTGGCCAATGAGTCCAGAGGGTTTTATATACTTTTTCCAGATACAGGCCCCAGCTTTCCATGTGCTGAGCACGTAGCTAGAAAAACAGGAGCCATCTTGCCCACATAAAAACCACAATATGGAATAGCCAAAAGCATATACTTTACCACCCAAGTGGTAGTAACGGCCATATCCTCCAAATCTCTCCAGTTCTAGGTAGTGAAACATTTTCCTTTTTTTCAGATTTCATTACATATTTAGGTTTATTCATAATCAAGGAGTCCTATTTTTTTTATCATAAAATGAGTAGCGTGTACTCGCTGTGTTGGTGTCTCTACTTACTCTGAAAATCCCAAAGCAAAGATATCATCTAGCTCCTTTTTTAGTCTCTGTTGTAGGGCAAAGGAAATCTTTCCCAGGAGTATCAATTATGGAGTGGTCAGGCTCTTTCAGCTGTTCTGAGAGTTTCCATCCCTCTGGAAGATGTCATCAAACTCTTCCTCGATTGTTTTGATCCCCTGTTTCTCTATAGATGATGAAAACAAAAGGCTGGCAGAATTTTAACCATATAATTGGTGCTCTTTCCCCTGATCATCTTACAAATTATTGAGTTCATTTTTGTTATTTACTTGTGTGTCCAGTTGGCATATCCCTGGAGTAAAGGATAAGTTTAACACTGTGAGTTTAACTTTCACTAACTTGCAACAGTGAAGTGCTGTTTAAGACTCTTCTGTGTTTCTAGAGTTTCAGCAATGGTGGCTCTTTCAGCTCCTCTACTATCTCATTCAGGTTATTATATTAAAAGGCAGTTTAAAGAGATTATTTTTTATTAGGCCTTAGTGTTGCAACTACTTCTGCCTAACAGAATGTGTGCTTCAACAGTGTTCCTCCCTGAGATTTCCCAGGGAGCTGAACCTTTTGAAGTTAAAACTCCTGATATCATAAATTGCTCCTAAGACCCAAAGAATTTGCCCATTAAATAACCAGCCACAAAGTCAATGCATTGAAAGAGAGAGACAAGAAAGATGAGGAACAGCTAGTCCTTATGCTCAGGAAATGAAATGGACTTACAGGCCATGCCATGACAGAGAAGGCTGAACTATGAATCTGTCTCCCCTCTTTATCAGCCAGCAGAGCATGTGCTGCGTTTCTGGAATGCAAGAAGCAGCATGAACAGTGTGGTGCCATAGGAGGCACAGTGGATTAGAGTATGAACTGATCTACCTAACCCAATGGAGCAACTGTGATAGATGACAACTGAGGATCTGGTTCAATGTGTCCCACTAACCTCCCATTAAAAAGGATAGTCCTTTCCACAGTCCCTTCTTGGGAATTGAGGCTTCATACAGCTGCCAACATATGGCTGCAAATAATGGTCACTCCAGAACATGTTCCTTTTGAAGTCAGTGGCACAATGCCCATTTCCCATTGTGAAAGGTTCACTTGTAGGCTAAAATATCAATATCCCTTTAACAGTAATGTCAGTACCAGGATAGACTATCAGAAATATATAAATTAGAAGTTACCCTAATCCCGAAAGGCATTTGAACTTCTCAAAAGAAAGAGCTGCTGGTGTTTGTATCTTGGGCTGTGATTTGGGACAATCTTTATGATACACATCAGCAATATGCAGTTTAAAAATATTTTCCTTAATAGCTCATTAAAGGTGTATAGTAAATTACTGTATAGACAACCCCTGCTTAGCGCTCTTAATTGGTTCCTGAACAACCGAGCGTTAAGTGAAACAAGTGTTAAGCAAAACCGAAAGTATTTGATGACCCAAGATGGCAACCGCAGTTGTTTTTAATGACCCAAGATGGCACCCGCAAGCATTATAATGAAACTCATTGAGCGCTAAGTGAAATCAGGTATCAGTTTCAAATGAGTGTTATAGTGAAATAGTGCTAAATGAAACAGCGTTAAGTGGGGGTTACCTGTACACTGATTAAATTCTATTAATCTTCTATAAGAAACAGTTGTGACTTTTAGCATGATCGATTCTGTACTTCCATCTACCCTACAGATTTTATCCAGAGTTCTGAAGAATGGCAGCTGAGGTAGTTTTTAGGAGAAAAATAGTTTAAGAGATGAAAATGCTCAAGGTTGCAAAATGTGTAAGAAGGTCTTCTGTCCTTTTAAACCAAGCTATAATTATGATAATAACATTCATCATAACAACCCCTCCTTTATAAAACAGCTCATTTTCAACAGAACTCATCTCACTATATAGAACTATTTAACGAGAGCTTTTATTTCTGCCTGTATGGGTTTTTTTCCTAGGGCACAAGCTTAATAGAAATCAACACAGAGAAATTGGTAATAATCACACATGTTTCATATTGGTTCCCATGTGGAAAACATTTCCAAAGTGTCAGTGCCTGGTATACTGGTGGTTTCGTTGAATACTGGAGCAAAGCTTGAAGGTAAGCCCTGAGGACAGATTAACACTTGGAAGTATAAAATTCAGGTAGTAATGAGAAGCCAGGTGTTCACTGTCAAAGATTCCAAGTTTCCTAATTATGGGAGAGTATCTGACTTTAACTGCCTCTCTCAGGTGAGCTAGTAATCCATTGTTGACAAAGATTTATAAAGGGAAAAAAATAACAATAGAGAAAAAGTAAATATGTCCCAGTATTCTGATATGTAGAAAATATTATATAGCAACTCCTATTTCTAATGAAATTGAGAGGCAAGACAAAGCTGGAAGTCAAGCTGTACCCTCAACAGCCATTTTCTAAACTGCAATAAGGATCTGAAATTTCATGTTGATTGCATTTTATTTTAAAGGTACTTCATTCAACAATATTTTTCTAAGGCAATTTGTGTTTGACTCTGACTTTGTTATGCAGATGTAAACTGGGATATCTCCAGTGAAACAGTTGGAGTTTCAGTGGTGTAAAACAAGGAATAAGTACAATTAGAATAGCCCTCTAAAACTCATAGTATTGCTGGTGCAATTAATTTTTTGTTTAGTATTTTTTTATTGGTAGAAATGTACCAGGATGCACAAACTTGGCATTGACTGTATTTCTAACCCTGGTTTTCAAAATGTGACCTAAATATGTCTACAGATTTTCTGTATGCATGTATTACATACACTGTGCATACATAGGGACATGCATATATACATTTATCTCCTTGTGTATGCACTATGGTTTTGTGCATATCCCGGTTGCATATTCAGTTTCTGAAGAGTGCAGGTTAGGAGGCTAGCTTGGGAATTTGACTTTTTTTTGGAGCACAGGGCAGGGGGGAGGATGATGTTTTCTATGTCATTAGCACAGTAGCCTGCTTCATTGTCTATTGTCCTTATATTGGGATTCATTCCCTGGGAAACCTTCTATTGATTTCATTAGGTGTTAGATTACATTGCATTAGATTAAATCTGATGTGTAATGCCATCACTGACTCCCTTCCCAATAATATTGTTTGAGAGATACACAAACACACACACATACACTATTTCCAATAATTGCACATGAAAGTATTGTGCTTGAAGGTGCCTGATCAGCTGCCACTCTCCTTCACTCTAGATTGCCTCCCCTAAATGCTTTCCCACCACGCCTTGTTGTTAAAGGAAGAAAGAGAAATAAGGAGAAGAAAAGTGTTTGCTTACTTTAGTGAGTAGGGTGGTTTGTGATCTTTCTTCACAGGGTTCAGTCTCCCCTACACCCTGCTCTTACCACACCCCTGTAGGCATTGCCATGTGACCCTCCTCAGGGTCTCTCCCACAGCAGAGGATTGAAGCTGAGCACCCAATCAGTTTATTCTTATGATCACCCAGTTTATTCTGACTTCAGTTGATTGAGTTTTACACTTTCCTTTGACACCCTGTTGCCACACGATGCAGCAAGGGAACTATATTTCCCTGGGGAGGGGTGAGCACCAGCCCAAATGGCACTGGTCCATGAGAGAGAATAGCCTGGGAAGGGCTGGTGATGGGTGAAACTTACCTGCAGGCACTGGAGTTGGAACACTAGAATGGCATGCAGTGCTGCTGCGCCACTTTAAAAGTATGTGCTCTCTGCACATAGGAGGGTGTGCAGGGAGTGACACACAAAAGACATGCCTGGAAGAGCTGAGGAGCTGGGTGGCAGAGATGGATGGAGGCAGCCAGGAGGGCTCCCTTACTGCGGCATGGCCAAGAGCCTGCACTGCTGAGCTGGGTGAAGACAACAGGGAAAGGTCCCTGGTTCCGGTGAGCCCAGAAGCATGGGACACTGCGGACCGATAGGGGAGCCTGGAAATAGAGAACTCAGAGGAGTTCTCTCCTACAAAGCTGGTATACCTGAAGAACTGGGACAGCAGGGGAACTTTGCACCAGGAAGGAGCATCCTAAAAGGGGATGTGTGAGTGTGAACCCCACATAGCACTGGATGGAGGGTGCTGCAGGACATTTGCTTTGATTCTTTTTTTTATTCTTGTTTGTGTTTTCTTATTACATGAAGGCTTAATTCTTTTGAAGCCTGGACACCTATGGTGCCCATGCCAGTAAGCAGCAGGGAGTTCAATAAGGAGGACACGTTTGGCCCTGTCCCAGTGAAGGAAATGTAAAGTTTTGTATTATTTATGTTAAGAATGGACTCTGAAATAATTCTGATACTGTTGTTGAGAAGAGATTGGTGAGACTGATTTAGTTGCTTGAGAGGAACCACCTAGGACTCTGGTATTTACAAATTATTGTGACAGTATATTTTGAGTTCTGTGTCTGATGGCCAAAGGTTCCACAACTAATCCTGGGTTGTGAAGTACCATTTATTTAAGATCACGTCTGGCGTATGGCAGGGGGTTTCATAGCAGTAGGGTTGGAAGGGACCTTGCAGATCATCAAGTCTGACCCTCTGCTCTGGGCAGGAGAGAAAACCGGGCTCAAATGACCCCAGCCAGGTAGATGTCAAGCCTCCTCTTAAAGACCCCCAGGGCAGAAGCCAGCACCACTTCCCTTGGAAGTTGGTTCCAGATCCTACCTGCCCTGACTGTGAAGTAGTGCCTTCAGGTGTCTAGTCTAAACCTACTGTCTAACAATTTGTGGCTGTTATTCCTTGTTACCCCAGGGGGCTCTAGGGGGAACAAGGTCTCTCCCAAACCCTGCTGGTCCCCCCTAGTGAGTTTATAGATGGCTACCAGGTCCCCCCTCAGCCTTTTCTTGTGAAAGCTGAACATGTTAAGGTTCCATAGCCTCTCTTTATAGGGTCTTCCCTGCTGCCTCTAGATCAGGTGGGTGGCCCTCCTCTGGACCCTCTCAATGCTGTCCACATCCCTCCTGAAGTGCAGTGCCCAGAACTGAATACAGTACTCGAGCTGCAGCCTGACCAGTGCCGCATAGAGGGGGAGAATCACCTCCTTGACCCTGCTTGAGATGCATCTGTGGATGCACGACAAGGTACAGTTAGCCCTACTGACCGTGACCTCGCATTGTCGGCCCATATTCATCTTGGAGTCAACAATGACTCCAAGATCTCTTTCTGCCACCGTGCTCTCGAGAAGGGAGTTTCCCAGCTTATAAGTGTGCTGCTGGTTCCTACTGCCCAGTAACCTGTCCAGGCCCTGCTGTAATCTGTCCTTCCCTACTAGTGTGCCCACCTCACCCCAAATCTTGGTATCATCAGCAAATTTAAACAGGCTGCTTCTCCCCCCGTCATCCAAGTCACTAATAAAGAAATTGAACAGTGTGGGCCCAAAGACCGAGCCCTGGGTGTAGGGGAGATGGAGCCCCAAGAAATATGCCAAGGAGAATCTCCTGAAGGGAAGGGTAGATTCCATCATTGGAGCCTCCCTCCTCCAAGCATTTTTTTTTCTCCATCAAGTCATGGTGGGTGAGTAAAGGGGGACCTTTTTCCCAGCACGAAATTACTCCTAGGAACCAGAAGGGAGGGGAAACATTGAACGCTGCACATGACTGAGTGATGTGGATAGACAAGTGATTTCCCTCATGCTTTCCCCCTTCCTTGTCCCCCCCAACTGGGTACATGCCTTCTGTCACATCATTGATTCTCACCTGAGCTGTATCAATTAACAAATGTCCCATCCATGTATCACATTCAGCTCATCAATCCATTTTGTATTGTAAACATCCCCATGATGCTTGGCTCTAAAGTCTGTCAGCATCCCATTAATCAATTTTCTATATATCTGATCAATGGACCAGCTTACCAGCCATAATTAATTAAGTTCATTAAGTCATCAAGTCGCATGAGAGCCGGTTTCTTATTTAAGTCTAATAGACCCAAAGACCATTACTTGCCAGCTCGTATCTGCCAGCCATCCCCCTATCCCAGGGCATAAACCCCTTTATTTTTTACTTTATCGGTCTAGGTGGCCTTTCCTTTCACTGTGGCTTTAAGAACCTTCTCACTGGTGGGTGAGTGCAGGTCTTCAATGCCCTACTCCTGTTCATGTCGTTTCCAGTCTGTCAGTCTGGCTCCTACGATCATTTCCACGTTTCTGTGTGGCTCACAAGTTGCATCCTGCTTGTGCTTCCCCTCTCCAGGGAACCCTACTTTTAGCCAGCCCTGCTTTAACTTCTGGCCAGACCTCTTCTGGCCAACAGGGGCTGGCTCCAGAGTCCCATGTCCCACCCCATGCTGGGCAGGTGTGCTGCAGTATTCATTCCAGACACCATAAGTGCAGCCCTCTCCACTGCTCTATCTGCCTTTTTTCTCCTGTAAGTTCTTCTATGTGTCCAGGTCCGGTGGGACTCTCTGGACCGTAACTGGGCCTGTGGCCAGTGCCCTGTTATACTGCATATGTTGTAAAGGCAGCTTTTATAATTGCATTTCTGAACCCCGCCCCCCATCCCAGCATATGTAACCTAGTTATGTGACACTTGAGCTCAACATCAGTGTTTTACAATGAATCTGAGCACATGATGGTATATCAATGGCATTAGGAGAACAGGCTATTTGAAAAGGCATTATTACAAGATTGCTATTTTCACCTACACAAGATTTTCAGCAGTAATACAGTCATATATATATACACACACACAGTTCATAGATAGATAGATAGATAGATTCAGTATCAGTCCTATCATCTGCTACATTTGAAGAAGGAGATTTTTCAAAGGCCTGTGTGCCATGAGGTGCCTGACTTTCACTGAACAGTCAGTGGCCTTTGGGGGCTTTGTGCCTTTCAGATTCTCAGCCTAAGACATTAATTTGGCGGTGTTGTGTTCAGAAATAGTTCCCTAGCTGTATGTTAGTGAGTACACTACTGTCATTCTGTGATTGGAGGCACCGAATTGGTTCCGAATTGTTTGTCACAATATTACTGCTAATGTATTTTAAAAATTACAGTGTATTAGCTGTTCCCTTTCCTTGTGCCAATTGCCGCTCTCACATCTGATGATGAATTAGAAGGGATGCAGTGAAGGAGGTGGACTCAAACAACCACTGCAATCAGTTTGGTGGGAGGAGGGAGGAGCAGAGTCAGAGTCACTTTTACACTGTAGGGGTTCCTTTTCTTTTACATCCACTGTCTGGGAGCCTAGTCTTCATCACCTCCTGCCTAGACAGAAAAACAGCACAGAATCTCAAGTAAGTAAAGAGTTATGAATTGCTTTAATGAGGCAACTGTCAGGAGTCACAGTGGGCTAGATTCTGATACCCTTCCTCTGAGAACCAATCTACCCCCATGGCTTTATTTGTTGGGTAACCTGTGCCTCAGCTTCAGAATTTTTCCCAGACACAGGAGTTCAAAATGACCTACCACACACAGAGGCCATGTAATCAATCTCCCAGGATACAGAAATCAAGGATCCCTCTGTGTGTCATAGGAACCACGTCCCCTTGTTCACCCTCCAGACAGACACTTAAGGTAGTATATTTATCATTTACTGCAAGCCCGATCCTGGTTCTGCTGAAGTTGCATAGGACCTGATTTCTGTCTGGGTTCTAGGGGAAAGGAAAGAGTCCCTTTTTGCCTGGCTAGCAAGGTGGTTTTTTGTTATTTGGCGTTGATTGGGGTTTGTAGACATATAAGTGCAAATAAGTTTTAATAATTGGTACTGGTTTTGTTATTTTGTATAAAAAGGAGAATAAAAGCAGATGAAGAATAATATTGTACTTTGCAGTGCTGTTATACCTTTCCTAAAAGCACCTGTATGCATCTTATAGCTGGTAAAAATGAAGCTTTACTATACTTCTGTGGTAAAAGTGTTATTATAAATAGAAGGAGAAAGGTTCAGATCCTCCCATCAGTGGGAGCTGGGCTGTGTGCAGAGTCAACAATATACCATTTTAAAAGAGGGGAGGAGGGGATTTATCACCAATGTAATTATTTTCTCTGCTCATCCAGTGGTGTAAGTGGAGCTAATTTGATATTTGGATAAAACTATTGTAACAGAAGGAGAAGTGGATAAATGGAATAGTTACATTGATTCTGCATGACCTGCAGTAAAGCAGTTTCATTTGAAACCAGAGTAAGCATTTTGTTGTTCACATACCTTAAGTATATAAATACATTTAAGGATCTAGAACTAAGTGGTTAGGGACAAAGTTTTCACTAATGGTCTTTTAGTTTTTGTTTTGTGAGACACTTAATTGTTGAACCATCATTGGTAATCCATTGTAGTCAAGGATGATTGTCTTCCATGACTGTCTTATCTGTGGATCTGAAGATGGCTGACAAGGCCAGGTTGACAGGTTCTATTGCAAGTCGGGCACTTGTTTCCTTGTGGAATTGATGGCTCTGGATTCCTGATTTGGCCCACAACATGCCATTTCTTCCACTCCTGCTTTTCCATCTCCTGTTGTTGTTCTGAGCTTTCAAAGCACTACAATCCTCACAGCAAACTCTTCCTCCATTTGGAGTGGTCCTGGGTGATAGCCTCCCATGAGCTGATGTTGATGTTGCTTTTTTTCAAGTTTGCTATGAGGAGATCTTTGAAGCACTTTCTCTGCCCTCCCCTTGAGCATATGCTGTGACTGAGTTGGGAGAATAAAACTTGCTTTGGGAGTCTGGAGTCTGGGAGTCTGGCTGTTCATTCCCGTCTAGAGAAAGACATTAGGTTCTTCTAGATTTAATCTGAACTAAAACTGGATGGTCATATACTATATACACATGGATGTCTGTAGTTAAATTGGCTCCAGTCCAAATTAGCTAATCCTCATTGAATGAGGATTAAAGTTAATGCAGACTAGAGCAATTTGAAGTAGGTAATTTAAGCTGTATTAATTAACATGTATATATGGTGTTGCTTTTAGGAAAAAAACAGCTCTTCAGGATTTGGCAGTTAAGCATTGCAAATAGCAGTTCCCCCAACTCAGCTGGGTTTTTGCAACACAAGAGAGGCTATCAGGCACAAAATAACACTTTTACAAAGTTAAATGTGCTAACAACACCTTACTGGGTGCATCTACACATGTATTTGATCTGAGATCAATTTACTTGCAAGTAAATTACTTGTGAGTAAATGCTCCTGTGTAGTCATCTACCTGTGCAGGGACTTGGCAGAAGATTTGATGAGCACCAAACTGCTGCCACTTCTTGCAGCCTTGCAATGGGCCTCTACTGCCTCTACTGCCTCCAGGGGAAGCTCCAGGCTCTGGCTGCAGCTGTCAGCAACCAGTGGCCCTCTTGAAAGGTCATCTCCACTCTTTGCTCCCTGGCTTGCCACTTCCCTGGCCAGGAGCAGTATGCACAGTGCAGGGGCAGCATGTGGCAGCTCTCTCCTTATGGCCTCTGCCTTTCTACACTATGGCTGCTCCAGGCCCTGCCCCTGCCTCTGCCCCTGCCAGTATCAATCTGTGCCCTGGGCTCCTTCTGGCTACTGTGCTGTCCCTGCTGTCCCACTGCACCAACTCCCAGTTGGCCTGTGGCTGTTTGGACCCTCCTGGCTCTCCCATGTGCAGTGATCACCTGCCTGCCCGCAGCTCGCCATCCCAGGTCTGCCATGACCACGCAGCTGCCTCATGGACACCGTCTGGCCGGCCAGACCCTGGCCAATGATGTGCTGCAGGATGCCACTGCTGGGGCCACCTTTGTCTTCCTGGGCTTCCAGGCTTGCTGCCTCTGGGCCTTTAGTGCCAGCCAGGTCTGGTGGCTGCACATTGTCCAGTAGACCTGGGATGATGAGCAGTGGCTGAAGGCATTCCAGATGACCTGGATGACCTTCTGGTACCTTCTGGAGCAGCTCTAGCCACACCTGCAGTAGTAGGATACTGTCATATGGCTATCCCCCACATGCAGACATGCAGCTGGCCTTTGCCCTTCTTAAGCTGGCCACACCTGCCAGCCCCTGCTATGTGGGGCATCTCTTTGGCGTGGTTGCCACCACTGGGGAAGCCATTGTGGAGGTGTGTGGTGCCCTCCAGGATGTGTTCTTGCACACTGTGCTCTGCATGCATGACCCCCTGGTGATGGCGGTGGGGTTCTATGCCCTGGGATTCCTACTAAAACAACAAGCACAACAACTTATAGTACTACAAATAATATACAGTTATGGAACCCAACACCAGTCTGTCACCGTAGGTGGCAGACTATCGTACCCTAGAGGGCTGACAGGCAGGGAAGTCCTGCTGTGAAGTGTCTCACACCCCTGAGGATTTCTATGCTGTTCCCTCACTCTAGGTGGGTACTAAGCATCTCAATGAAGGGTAGGTGATACTTTATCCAACCAAAGCAATGCAAGGAAGCAGGTGAGTGGCCGGCAAGTGCCCAGATGATTTGGACCATCTGTTGTGGGTTGCTCCCAAACATTGTTGTAACACACCCTGTTCTCAATTGCTCAACAGCCTCACCAAGAAACTATGGGTTAAAGATGACTGCAAACAAGCACTAGATCAGTTCTATATTAATTACACTTGCATGCTCAGTCGTGCGAACTTCTCCCTAAGCCAAGCTCTTGCTCTGAGGTGTCAAGCTCCCAAATGAAAGAACCCCTTTTATCCTAGAGAAAGAAGCCCCCTACACACTGACCCAGGACAGGTTTTATAAAGACTAAATCACACCATCTGTCCACCAAATGGAGGTCCAATCATTCCTCTCTTACTTTCATCAATCAAGGTTAATCATAATAAGGACCATACATATCAAACTATGACAACAGCTCATTATCATAATGGTCCCAACTGTCCTATTCCATTGGTTACCAAAACAAACAACTTGGTCTCAAACAAACACTCTCTGCACATGCTCAGCTTTAAAAGTAGGTCATGACATTATTTAGGTTAGAAGTTCAGATGTTCCAGAGAGTTCCAACCTCGAGTCATCCTCTGTATGTGTAATCACATCAGGACTCCACTGTCTCCACTAGGTTGCCACAGATCAGGGAATCATAACCAGCTCCCGGAGTCCACCACTCTCCACCGCCTTTCTGGACTGCTGTGTGGAAAATTGGGGTAAAAATATTGCCACTGAAAAAGGCACATGGCAAAGTTCAACTGAGTCTGGTTGACCAATGCAATTGTATGCATGTATTCTAGGAATAAACAAAGAAGAGTTAATATATGTACTTGCATCACCACAATTACAGGGTGGAAAGGGAGGCAGCTACCTCTATAGAACCCACCCTGAAGGTAAACTGGTAATACAAACAGTGATGAGCATGAGGCCAATACAGAAAAGGCTAGTGATGTTATAAAAATAAACAACAGGGTAATTTGATTGTTACTGGGAGAAGCTGAACACAAAAGGCAACCTCCCCCACAACCAAAAAAGTAAAAATAATTGAAATAAGCAGTATAAGCCCAATTCTGATGCCTTAATTCACTTGGGACAACTTTAGAGTAAGATGTCATTCAGAATCTAATACAATGTGGAAACGTTTCAATTCTTATTCTCTCTCAGGCAAGCATAGAAAAAGGTTTGTTGTCTTATTAATTTTAAATAGTGCTTTATATATCATTGTAGTAATTCTGGGAGAGATTTTCCAAAATAGCTAAGAGAATTAGAAATAGAAAACCTAACCTTCAATGACTCTCCACTCCCTGGCCTTAGGTGCTTTACTATTATTATAATGTGTCTATTACTTTTAAGATCCTGAAGAGTATTGACACATTAGCATTTTCAGGTCAAATTTGTTGCCATCTAGAACTCCCAACAGGTATGAAGTTCAAACAGATGTGAATTATTGAGCTTTAAAATTGTACTTTAAATTATGCCGTTCTTATTTACATGAGTCTGTCCTTTCTGAAGCACATCTGGTCTCTGTACTGTGTACAGACTTCTTTAAAAGCTGACCTGAGAATATTTGCAGTTAGTTCAGTGTGTCAAACACAGGAACAGAATCTAGCTCTATTCTTCAACTGCTATTATTTATGTAACAGGCAAGTTGGCCAATGAAAAAAATGAAAGCTGACTGGCATGAAAATAGCCAGGCTGCTGGTGTTTGAGTTTTGCTTGCAGTGATCCCAGCAGGAGCTTGAGGAGGACTGTGTAAATTGTGAAACAAAGGATACAGTCAGCACAGATCAGGGATGACCAGTTATGGAGTTGTTAAACGCATCAAATCCCACCTGGTGGTGCTGTTGTGAAATGACAGATATGGAGCTTCATGTGCGCACATACTCATGGTTCAGCCACATGTACACACATACTCTTATATATACTATTTATAATTAGTGATGTGACCTAAAACTTATGCATGTGACGTAAAGGCTAGGGACAGAAATTACAGTATAAGTGATCAGAAACTGGTTCAAATCTGTAACACAACCGAAGTTCAGTGTGGATAAACCACTTTCAAAATAGCTGAAACCAGTTTAAGATAAACCTGGATGATGTAGTATCAGACTTAACTGATTTAGGTTAAACTTGTTTATTGAACTTCTGTCTCAGATACCTTCCAGATTCAAGTTAACTCACAGTCCCCCAGCATCCCAGGATACTTTGTAACTCCTTCATAAATCCTTCCTTGCAGGGTGGGTGAGCTAGCCTTGGCCCACACTATCTGTTCCAGTGGAGCAGGGAGGCATGTTTAGGAATCCCCTGGCTTCTGGCCTGGGCCAGTGCAGGCATATGGCTGTATTTTTGGAATCAAAAGTGAATATGTATTCACTTGCTTATTGGTTCAATCTATGAAGCATAGATTAATGTATGGAGATTAAATCAATTCAGTCTTTGTCTTTTTGACTGTCTGTACTCACGCCAAGAAGTTTATATGGAAGTTTATCAACAAGCTATGTACCTATTTTGAATGTGTTTGTACATAATTACACACACCCACTGTAGAAATCAAAGCTGCATTAAAGGAATATTATCAACCTTGCAAAATGAAGCATTCAAAAGTTTGTAAATGCCGTAAATACGGTAGCCCATATTTTAATTTGTCCTCCTGAATATGTGCATTATGAGAGTTTTACAGGCTATTTTTTTTTCTCATGGGCCATTGCATTGTTGAATGTAGAGCATGGACACTCCTCAAATGAGGCAGCTGTTCAATATTTCTTTTCCTTCTTTATTATTCATAATATAGTCACAGGCTTTAAATTAAAATACAAACTAAGCAAGCAGGAGCAGCAAAACCCACCAACTGCCAGACACATAAATAAAACCTGCACTGCATTTATGGTTACCTCATGGGTTTTCTTATGACACTTACTATTATTGCAGTTGAGCACCTCACATGTATTAATGAATTAATCTTGACAACAGTCCTGTGAGACAGGTAGGTATCATTCTCTCCAAGTGTGGGACAGGGAGAGTTAGGCCAGAAGTTTTATTAGGTGTCCACTTGTTTTGGAGCCACAATAATGGAATGCCTAAAATGAGATATGAATAGCCAGAGTTTTCAAATCCCTTTTAAGTTGAACTCTCGGCATTTCACAAAAATAAGCTTTACATGTCTCAGGTTGGGACCCATGAAATGATAATAACTATTTCTGAAATTTGTTGGGGAGAGGGATGGTAAAAGGCCCCACTTAATTGGACAATAAGATATTTGTGAAAGAATCAGAAGTAGACTCTAGATATTCTGAGTCGTATGCCAATATACTTAATCTTTCTCTCTCTGTGGCTGCCTTCCTTATTCACTACATGCTTTTTTTACTGCCTGCAGTAAATGAGACAGGGAATCTTTAGTCAACAGCCTCATTTGTTATTATGTAACCAAACCTTGTTCACAGCATGCCATCCATCTTGTGCACTCAATGAGGTGTGCATTTTACAATGCAGCTTTGTGCACTGCGATGTTGCATGGGTCATAACATTGCACAGTTTGTGTCCTGTTGTGTGATGTGATCTCACTTCTTGTAAGCCCACTTGACTTGACAGAATGCAATGGATTGAAATGGGGTGGGGATGAAAGACATGGAGAATACATTATTATATTTCCAATACATGGTGGTTATTGTCTAAAAGTGAGAATTTTGGCATTGCACTTAAGAGAGCATATAGAACAGCTCAAGCTGCTTAATATCAAGCTCTGATGAGAACAATTTTGTTGGTTTCTCACCGTACCTCTCTCTCCTATCCTCTCATTAACACACATTTTTATACTCCATGTTCTTCAGGACTCACACAGGGAGTCTGAGTTTATCAATAAATTGTGGAATTTATTGATATTCAACAGTGTGCCTTTATATCAAGTCTTCTTTTTTCTTTCCTTCTTATTTTTCCACCTGTTTAGGAAAAATTGCCAACATACATATTTCTCTGAAATAAGAAAAAAGAGAATAGGATTAAAAAACTGTTTGAAAAGATGTAATTGAGAGGGTAAATTTTTAAGTAGAAATTTAATAGGCTGAGCCCACAGTCCAGTCCTGTATGCCCTGATAGATATGGTTCATTGTACTGTTGTCAAGGACTGTTCATGTGTGTAATGCCCTACAGATCAATACACAAATATTTAATACATCTTCACACCTTCTCAAAATCTCATCAGCTCAAAATGACTAAGGTTCATAAAATATTTTTTTAATTATTTTGATCTGTGTATAATATGAGTTGACTCAGTGGAGAGAAAGATAAAGGTGTGTGTTAGAATCTTGCCAGCACATAAAACAAACAAGCAAATCTTTTTACAACATAGATGCTGAGACTATTCCAGTATTCATATATGCATGATAGTAATCTGGGTAGCTATAGCATTAAAATGAGGATTTCTCACCCCATGTTGTGCAATTATCCGTAGGATAAAAAATTATGTACCGTATTTAATTAAAGAAAAATCACTCTAACAGCAAAACTGTAAAATCTTGTATGGTAACATAACTTTGTATTCATGGCTGATTTTTTTTTTTAACACAGAAAAATAATGTGGGTTGATGCAGTGTCCTAACACAATAGGGGCTAATGAATAGAGCTTGCTGCACTCAAGAGACTGCAGTTCAATTACTGGTGGTGCCAATCAAGTCAGAAATATTAACCATGGTAACAACAGATTTCTAGTTTTGTAGTCACTCTGGAGTAGTTGGTTCCTTGTGAAGGAAAGGCATTCCCTGAGAACCACCGAGTCCGAGAATACTCTTACATAGCAAAGATGGGCAGAGGCTAGTTAGTGTTTCTGGGAATCTTGCTCTGGATACTAAAGGGTGTGTCTACACATGGTCATATGGCAATGTTGCTACACCACTGTGTTTTAGTTAGTACTTTCTTTTGGAAGTATTAAAGCATGGTGCAGTAACTGCCTGTACTGTGCCGTGTGCATGGTTGGATTTCACTGCTATGTCACCAATGGTGACTCACTGTAGCGGTGCACTAAAATGGGGGAGCATGTTGCTATGACTGTGTAGCTGCCAATCACATGTAAAACCATGTGATTGCTACATTGCTGTAGCGTGCTGTATGGCAACATAGCAACATGCTATGCTGCTGTATGGCGCACTACAACAATTTCTAGGTCAATGTATAGACATGCCCAAAGTGTTACGTTAGAAAAAATATATGCAGGTTGAAATTCATTTTCAGAGGTGCTGAATATCCACAGCTCTTATTGACTGTGTAGACAACTGCAGAGACTCAGCACCTCTGCTTCTCACTCTGTTTTTAATTCCAAACAGTCTAGATCCTTAAAGTTACTATTACCATACTAGATACATATCATAGACCTGTATAAGCAACAAAGGTATATGTACCATAGATAAGTACATTGTAATAGTCAATTATCTCTGCTAATAGGAAATACTAAATAGCTATATCAAGTATGATCCTTATCTGGTGAAAATCTATATAGTTCTGTTTCAGTCAACGGAGCTATACTGATGGATGTCAGCTGAGGGTCTAGCCTTCTCTGAATTTTGTTATTTATACTTCTGTTGATTTTATATGCTTAGAATCTATGACCTGGACTTGATACAGATGTAGCAAACTTTAAGCCCAGAAAGCTGCAGATATCTTAAAAAAGTATTTAAATGTTTGTTGTAGAAATATAATATTAAAAGAAAATAAAAATCTAAGGAAAACAGTGGCTCCAACCAAAGGCCTGATACTTAGAAAGATGGTCATTTAGGCCTTGTCTTGTGAAAATATTTGAGATGGCTAAGCCACCATTTGAACTTCAGTCTGCATTTGCTTTATTTCCCATAATGCTTTCCCAGTATATGTCTCCTTAAATATAAGAGATACAAACAGCTGCAGCCCTCAAGTAGCTATTTTGCACCTAATTGCTCAATCTCCTTCTCCTCCAGCTGGTGAGTGTTAGTTATGCTTTTCTCTTATTCATGAAGAGATGGCACATTTTTATGGCCTATGTCATTGAAATGTGTCTTACTGTCTACATTGTCTGCCATTAAAGAAGCCAGCTGTTAGAAAAGGTTAGTTTTTAGTGGTATCTTGAATATGGCTTTATTTCTCTAAACTTAAAGATCCTTATTTAAGATAGGCTGATAAAACTTGGAAGATCAGTAACCACTGGTAAATGCTGATTTTCTAATGGAGAACATTGCACATTAGATATGCATTAGAATATTTGAATGAGACAGATCATAAAAGTAGTAATTGTTTGTATTTATCATCTTTTTCTCTGAAGATTTCAAACACATTATAAATATTATGGAAGTGTTATGGTTACTCTGTTAACTATGAGGTCAGAGTTATTACACTTACAGGGAAACCAAGTTACAGGGAAGTTATTGTGATTCCTTGGTGAAGTGCTTTAAGTAGGAGAATGCAGGAGGAGAGGTAGGGGAGACACTATCACCTGGTGTCTAGAGCTGTGCTAGGGGCTTCAGGAGATTTGGGTTCTGATCCCCATCTACCAGTGACTGCTGTTTGGTAATCTTCCAACCTTGACACCTTTGTTCCTCCTTCCACACTGTATCTGTTTTGTCTATTGCTGATTTGTTAATTATTCAGGGTAGGGGATGCCTCTCACTCTATATTTAGTACCAAGCAGTCTAGATCCTTAATGTTACTACTAAAATGTAAAGAACAACAGAAATCCTAACTAAGGCTATATGAATAGGTGAGGTTTTGGTTCCCTCCCCAACGAGAAAGGTTTGATCTGAGCCAAAAGGTCTGGTTTGCCTTAACTAAATGTAAAAACATTTCCATTTAGTCTTAACTTGGGTACCTGTAAGAAAAGCAAAGGCGAGGATGAGTTGTATTCACAAAACTGAATGAGAAACTGTGCCTCCACCAGATCTCATTAGCCAATATCCCAGTGGTTATAGCAGTCTCCAGAGTTGTAAACAACCCAGATTCAATTCCTTTCTTTTCCTGAAGAAGTTTGCACTCATATCTCTCACTTTCTAGGGGACAGCAGTAGCCACCAGCATAAAAATACTCAGTGGTACACTTGATCCCTGCTATTCCATTTAGCAAAGATGGCTAAATATTTGCTGGAGTTGGATGTGCTGGAGGATGTGCTTAGAATCCCTGGAGGATGCAGGTTATGACATTCGTATGGGAAGTGAGAGACTCAGATTCCAGTTGGATCCTGCCTGGTCTGGAGCAGCACTGAAACAAAAGTAGCCTACCTATTACTGAGGGGCCTAACCAGCTCAGCTAGAGAGTCATTTCTTGCTGATTAAATGAATAGTAAAATGATTTTTACAAACTGGGCCAGAATGAATGAGAGGGACTGGTATTGAATCACTGGAGCCTGGTGATTAGAGCAATGTCCTCTCAGGTGGGAGAGGTGGATTCACATAATCTCAGCTAGAGGAGGGAATTGAATCCAGGTCTTGCCCAGTCCCAACCAGTGAGCTGAGAGATAAGCAGGGCTGTGTTAGTAGTGCCATGGATCTAGTACTGATTTTTTTTTTAGCCAAGTTTCATGTTGCCTGCAAATCCAACCTGAATTCATGAATTTAGTATTGACCAACCTCTCCCTCGCAAAAGTAATTAAACAAGCTCTTGTCCTAACTTGTTCCACTAAATTAAACAGAACATCTACCCAGTTTGTCAGTGTCCATGTTATGTTTTAGCAGACAGTATGTAAAAAGTATATATATAAAAAATGGAAATTATTCAGTACTAGAAGCAAATCCTTTGCTGGTGCAAATTGACCTTGCTTCTTTGACTTCAGTGGAATATGCTGGTTTACACCAACTGAAGATCTGAGCCCATATTTTTATTTCATTGTCTTCTATTTTTCTTTCCCATTTTATAAACTGTTGCTGTATCATGATCTTTCCAGTAATTTTTGGACAACTATCACCAGACTATTTTCCATGTACATGACACAGTTCTACAATAGAGTGCAATAGTCTAATAATTGCAAATTAGACACTCTCCAGGTTTTATTCTTTCTTTGAGAGAGAGAACCAGAGAGAGCAAGAGAGAGAGAGAGCACAATTGTTAAATAGCTGTTTTTAGGAATTCCTCTCCTTCACCTGAATGGAAATGTAGAAAGGGAAAACTATTTAATCTTTGTTCCCATTGCTTCTTGCCTCACCCGGCTGGTCTTAGGAATTTAAAGGAAAGCAGTTTAATAATGTAACAGAGAACTACAAAATTACCTATAAGCAATGTTTCAGGGTAAAGGAAATTCCACTGATATCACTCTTCACCATTGCCTCCCTTCAGTTCTTATGTGCCTTAAGAAGAAACTCAGTGCTTTATTGACAAAGTACTTATGACAGAATATGGATTTAATCATAAGGTATATTTTGTTTCCAACCTAATAACTAACCCTGACTAAATGATATTCAGACCAGTTTTAACAGCAATGAATCTTCTTTTTTTATCCTAGTTTTGCAATTTGTTTAAGCTAAAAGCAAACCAAAACCTCAAATCCTGAAAAGCTTAAGCTAATGCCAAACCACACAGAAGTGGTACAACTTGATGCCATCATTCCTTTTTCACCTCCTGTCTTAGCACATTTTCTTTGTATTTGTAGGTATTATATGTTGCTATTCATGCCTCCAGCTTTTTTAGAAGTTTACTGTGGATCTTGGCGTAATGGTCCCCAGTCAAAAGTCAAATGCTTGCCAACAAAAATCATGTAGCTTTTATAGCTATTACTTCTTCTAAGTATAGGACCAAATTGGTACCAGAAACCAGTTTGTTCTGACTGTTGATAAATAGTAACTTCCTGATGGTTGTGGGAAGCAAACCATCATTAAGACATATCTCTTACAAAGGTCTATGTTTTTTTCTCAGTATAAGAAGCTATACATAGTTTAGTTTCTTATCTGGCATATGTTGCACCAGGTTCTCAACTGCATGGTATCTTGTGTAGCCATTTATACAAGTGCCAGATAAGAATGGCAACATTGTACACCTGCTTTGGGTAGGCATTAATAAATAAAGCAAGATGCAACTTTCTGGAAATTTTCAGGAAAGCTGATGGTTGCCATGGGACTAGTTACTGGCAATATCACCATTCTGTTTTTCATGGATGTGCACAGTCTTCCTTCCTCTGCCTATAACAAGTACCATGTTCAAGATGACTCAGGTTCGTATGGTGTATGGTTATGCTCTTTGTCAGACACATATTGTGCAATCAACCTCCAGTCTCTCCTTCTGTGTTTGTCCAGCTCTATTTTAGTTTGCCCTGCTGAAGTTAAATGATTACCATGAGGGGAGCTTTGTGCCTTGCGGGCTGTCTTTTTGATATGGAAGTGTAATAGGAGGAACATGTGACACTTAATTTTTGCCCATCCTTGTTCAGTCTGTAGTGGATTGAACCCAAGGGACCACCAACCATTCTCTCTGGTCTCCTTCACACCTCTGGAAATCCCACGTGTGGGTTTAACATTGAATTTTATAACTGACCTAGTATAGAGGAACCAATGCAAATACAGGCAGTCCTTGACTTTAAGATGTTTCAAGTTACAATGAACAGCACTTATGATGTTTATAAATTGACACCCTGTTTTGACTTTCTGATGTCAGTTTCGACTTTATGATGCTTGATCTGACATGACACCATGCCAGCCAGAGAACAAGTTTGCTGTTTCACCCATCTCCCTGGAGAACATCTGTCCAAACTTCCTTGGACACTTTCTTTAAGAAATTGGGCAAGACTCCAGAAAAACCTGCAGCCAAGACTCCTGACAAGACTCCATTCAAAAAGTCCAGCAAAGTCACCTCAAAGAAGCCCTTCTAAATCAATATGATTGCTATTTACAATATAAATACATCAATGTAGCTATATTACTCATCTATAATTGACTGAGTACAAAATTCTGGGTTATTTTTGGGCAAAATAGGATATTGGGCCTTGGTTCAGGAACCAATCCCCTATTTATAATATTGTTCCTATGAGAAAATTGGTTCCAAGTTCAATGTTTTGACTTAAGAGGCAGTTTTCAGGAACCAATTGTGTCATAAGTCCAAGGACTGCCTGTAAGATGAAAAAATGGCATATAAGAAAAGAACAGAGCACAAGACAACTGGCAGTCAGCACAAGTCCTTCATTTGATGAGCAAGATACTGGCTGCTCTCATTGCCTCAGTTAATGAATTCTATCAGCGTAGCATAAATTCCAAAGCCTCACTCTTCTTTGTTAACTAGCTAAGAATGGAATCAAGGCCCTGAGGGTGATAGATTGGATGATGGAGAATGGATCCTAATGATAAGAATATATTCACTAAAATCAAATAAGAATAGGAGTCTAGAAACAGGTAACGCTTCCTCAAGACAATGTAGGTTTTGATTGTACAAATACAGGGTAGAAGACTGTGAATATCATTATTTTGTTTGATGCTTGGGGTAAGTCAATCTCTTACTCTAACATTGATCTTGCCAATGCATGAAAAAATATAGGTCCATGATTCTAGCCTCAGAATCAATCAGGAATAACTGATTGAAGTGTAGCAGGCTTACCTTTCAGAACTTGGGTTTCATAGTTTCATAGTTTCTAGGGTTGGAAGGGACCTGAGCAGATCATCCAGTCCGACCTCCTGCCATGGCAGGAAGAGCACTGGGGTCAAATGACCCCAGTAAGGTGGTCATCCAACCTCCTCTTAAAAACCCCCAGGGTGGGAGCCTGCACCACCTTACTGGGAAGCTGGTTCCAGACTCTAGCCGCCCTGACCGTGAAGTAGCGCCTCCTGATGTCCAACTTAAACCTTCCCTCCGCCAGCTTGTGACCATTGTTCCTGGTCACTCCTTGCGGCGCTCGGGGGAACAGGGACTCCCCCAGCGCCTGCTGATCCCCCCTAACCAGTTTATAACAGGCCACAAGATCCCCCCTCAGCCTTCTCTTTTGAAGGCTGAACAGGTTCAGGTCCCGCAACCTTTCCTCATAGGACCTACCCTGCTGTCCCTTGATCATACGAGTGGCCCTCCTCTGGACCCCCTCGATGCTGTCCACATCCCTCTTAAAGTGCGGCGCCCAGAACTGGATGCAGTACTCCAGCTGCGGCCTGACCAGTGCCGCATAGAGGGGGAGTATCACCTCCTTGGACCCCAGGCTTGAGATCCTGTTCTTTTGATTGGTGGAGCCCATCCAACAATCAGGAGGCAGCAAGAGAAATAACAACATGCCCCTTTTCTGAGGGGAGGGGGAGAAGAGCTCCCCCGGACCTGACTGAAGACTGCAAATTGTCAGGTTTGGAACACTTCAGGGGCGGAGCCCTGGAGCATATAAAAGGAGCTTCATGCCCAGAACAAGGGGCAGATACATCAAAGACAGAGAAGAGAGAAGAGCCGGGTTTAGAAGAGCTGAGGAGAGCTGTTCAGCAGGGCAAATCAGGAGCCCAGGAAGAGCCCCTGAAGACTTCTGTCAGTGGGGAGTGGGGGACAGCTCCAGCGGTTAGGTTCTCAGTGTGCAGCATGGTGTATGGTGTCCAGACCCTGGGAGCTGCGTGAGGTGGCTTGGGTCTGCAACCTCTGGTGTGTAGCCAGAGACACAGTACACAGGCTGGTGCATGGAGCAGGATCTTTGGAGCCCTTGGGGTGGCTCAGGTCCTCAACCCCCGGAACGAGGTTGGGAGCTCGGTGCAGGAGGCGCTGCACGGAGTGTGAGAGACCCTGGGAACTGCTTGAGGTGGCTCGGGTCTACAGCTGCCGACACGGGACAGCCGTTCAGTGCAGACAACACAGCCCAAAGGGTCCGGGAACAGACCAAGCCCAAGTGCTGCACAAGGCTGTTCAGGCCTCCAACCCCTAGCATAAGGCGAAACATCCACTACACACAGCAGTGCCTGTGGCCCTAAGCCAGGACAGTGGCAGCAGAGTCAAGTGGAAGGAAAACCTGGCAGGGATAGAGCTTGACCTGGAGAACAAGAGGCAACCCTCTGGGATTGCAGAGTAGTAGCAAGATACCCTGGAGAGAGGGTCCCCACAGGGGAGGCCCCCCCCAAACTGTGTGTGGTATATCTGTATATATATATATATATATATATATATATATATTATAGGGTTTATTGTTTTGTAGACTTGTACATAGATTATATATATATGTCTTTACCCTTTAATGGTTGTGTTGTGATAATAAAGCTGTATATAGTTAAGTAATTGATTGACCTGACCTGGACCTGACTCTATAGGGGATGGAGGTGGCCACTGGGCTGTTGTGTCCCTCCACAGCACACTGCCCTGCCAATAATTCCCTCATTTGGAGAGGGAAGTACAAACCTGTGTACACCTGGGCTACAGAAGCTTTATGGAAATATAAAGGGGTATGAAACTGGTAAAAAGAGAATTAATGTCAATGATTCTACTCTTAGACATATGGTGAGACTATTTTGATTTTTGTTCAGACCTCTTTTCCTGCAGCTACCTCAAAATTTGCATGTCCACACATGTTAAACTTTAGCCATTTGTCATATAAAAAATTCTGGAATGTGGACAGTTTTCTGTGAGATGCATGATTAGTGGTGTATGATGAAGGATAGGAAAGATTTACTTTAAAGAAAGAAGCATAACTGAGTTCTTTATATAAGAATGAAATGTAGACACTGGACTGTAAATTCTGTGTCTCTGCCATTGCTGCTCTATGTTATGTTGAGGGATAACAGCCCAAACAAAATTTAACATGTACAGTGAATGTAATTTTTAAGGTGGAAGCAGACATTCTAGCATCACTAAACCCCCAACTAATTAATATTCAACAACATATCTGACACAAGCTGGATTATGCTCACAGAGTGTTTAGAGTATCTTTCTTTGAGCAGGAGATTCATGTGGAAAGGAACTTTTCTGAAATAAAAATAAAATAGAAGCTGTAGTCTGGGAAGGTGAGAGTTCTGTAGAAGGTTAGGCAATGCTACCAATAATACCCATCCTCCTGTGATTTGAATGTCTTCTCAAATATGGTTATCTCCTGGAAGTAAAGGGTGGTATACATATCACACCTTCTTATGAGGTTGAAGAGATGAGGTCCACATCTATGAGGTCCAAGGGATTTCAAAAGGAGTAATGTGGTAGACAAAATGATTCATGTACAAATAAGAATTTTTCAGTAATTCTCTTGGCTTGGGTTAGGTAGCTTTTCATATGGCAGAGAAATAGCAGGAAGAAGAAATCTCAGGATTGAATTTTGGATTTTGGGTAAAGCTAGAAGGAAGGGAGGTAGCCTGAAACATGACAAAGCATTTTTGTTAAGAAGTAAGATCAGGGTATAAGGACCAAGGAATATGCAATCTAGCCTAGGGGATAGGCCACCAGAGGAGGGCCAGAGACAGTGGCAGGGTCCAAAACACAGGCCAAGGGAGGGGTCGGGAATCAGGGACCAAGCACCAGTTCAGAAAGGAAATTCAGTTGCAGTCTGAGTCACTAGCCAGGGTTCAGGAGTCAGAGACTTAGGCTGCTGACAGATGTGGAAAAAAAATGCTTTACCAGAAGAAGCAGTGAATTAGTTTGACCTGGCTCTGCAATGTCTGTATAGATCAGGTGCTTCACTGTGGCTTTTTGGCACTTTTATCTGAAAGATTCAATCAGCTATTTGATAAAAGTACCAAAAAAGGCCCACTAAATCCTCTGATTTATACAGATATTGGGTGAGCCAGGTCCAGCTAACAAAATGCCTCTGCTGGGCTTAGCATGGGGGTATGCTGAGTTTAAAGTAAAGCACCATTTTTGGTTTTTTTTAATGTCTGTGAGCAGCCTAAGCTACTAGATCCAAGGGGACTTTCCAAAAATCCGTTGTTTAGGAACAGAGCCAAACAGTAGGGGTGTGCAAAATGGGCCATATTTAATTCAGATTTGGATTTGGCCTGAATCAGGGGACAGTGATCTGATTCATTGATTTGGATCATTGTCCCAATTTGATTCAGCCGAATCCAAATCTGAAGATTCAATGCTGATTCAGAGAATCAGCGATTCGGCCATAGACACAGCTTGAAATGTTTTTTCTACATAGCTTGAGGTACCAGGTGTGGCTTGTGAATGCTACAATGGTGGGGCAGATAGAGTGTCCCACAGCAGCATGGCGGGGCCCCCTGCATCCTTGGCGGCAGATCCAGAAGTGGACTGGAAGTACTTCTGGTCCACTTCCGGGTCCACTGCTGAGCGCATGGGGGACCCACCCCCCTGCACCCCTTGGCTCAGAGATCAGCCTTGGAGGGACCCTGGGTGCACCCCCAGACCCAGGAGGCACCAATCACTGAGCCAGGGGGTGGAGGGAGGGTCCCCCGCGCACTCTCCAGCAGACTCGGAAGTGGACCAGAAGCACTTCTGGTCCACTTCCGAGTCTGCTGCTGAGTGCGCTGGGGACCTCCTCCCACTCCTGTGGGACGCTCTATCTGCCCCAGCATCTCAGTGTTCACAGGCCACCTGGTACCTTGAGGTATGTAGAAAAAACATTTAAACTGTGTCTATGTTCGAATCATCAAATCTCTCCAAATCTTTCCAAATCGATTTGGAGGGTTCCAATTTGATTCAGAGAGATTAAAGGGTCTCCTGGTTCGATTTGAATTTGGAGATTCGGCTGCCGAACCGAGCCAAATCTCCACTGAATCAAATCCATGACAGAAGCTTTGCACAGCCCTACCAAGGAGGGTCAGGAACCAGGAAACCAGAGAACAGGATCAGAGCAGCTTACCATAGTAGACCTTCAGAAGAACAGTTGACTGACCTTCAGTCCACTGCCACAGGGGGATCTAAACGGAGAGGCTGCTGTTCCCTGTAGCCAATCAGGAGGCCCAGACAATGGCCAACTGGTTCATTAGTTGGGGTCGGGCTGCCAGTCAGAGCCCCCAGGGAAGTGTGGCCAAGCAGAAAACTAGCGTAGGTTGGGCTGCCTATTATGGTCCCTGCACAGTATATGAAGGAAGCTGTGTAATCTTGGACATATTTTCTGGAATTTATGCAGTCAGCTTTTCAATAGTTGTTAATACTGATATCACTTTTGTATCATTGTCCCAGTGGTACCAACTGTCACCGTTCTGAGAAATAAGATTAAATTATAGCAGCAACCTCTGTTTTCCAGAACAACTGCACGTAGCAAGCTCCTAACAGATCATCATTCTTTGCTCTTTCTCTTCATATGGAAACATCAGCATTTCTCTTGAAGAAGTTTGTACATCCACAGTGAATATACTGTATTGTTTTGCAAGGTTTTTAGTTGTGTACTTTAGACAAAGTGAATTAACTAGGTAGGTATGTGAATAAATATTCGTTATTACACTAGAAAATAGACACCTCCTCTTAGAAGAACCTTTAGATAAAGCACTCTTCCCCATTACCCTCATAGATGATTAAACCTTGTCTTATGTCAGCTGGCTATTACTCAAACAAGTTATGTCTTCATAGGGACTGCTCATGTGAATATGTGCTTGTAACCATGACTAAAGACTGCACAATCTAGCCTGCAGTGATGCAGGTCTTTGCTGTAGTGGTGAATAGGGAAGAGAGAGCCTTCTTTCCCTTTAGCCTGTTATAATTATCAATAGCTGTGCTCATAAGAAGAAAAATTAAATCAAATGCATGCCCAGTTTGTGATAAGCCAGGTTTAGATTTAAACTGAGTCATTCCTTGCAATTAAAGACAATAAAAAGGTACACAGAGTGGTAAAGCAGCCATGTACACCACTTTAGTCTGACAGCATGAAAGACATATTGACTTGCTAAACACTTTAATATCTTGATAGTGAAGTGGAGATGCCTTGCAATCAGGCATTATTTGAATAGGCAACACTCCTTGTACAGTACATAGCTAGAGAGTTGCTTTAAATACAATAAATAAAAGTAAAATCTTATACAAGGCAGCACAGCTCAGTAATTGCTGTTTTGGAGCTCACGTCTCTGCAGTTATTTAGCTCAGCATTTCATCTCCAGCTGCAGCACAATTTTTGCCAAATATAGATAAATGAAGTTAAAGTTATTGGCAACCACTAGTTCTGTATCCCCGGTTTGAGTTCATAGATTTCATAGGAATGGCATTACTTTATTTCTGTAAAAAACAATTGTTCTGTAGTTAGAAGTTTTTCAGGGTTACAGTATATATAGCATTGTCAATTTGGTTTTATCAGACAGATACTGGTAAAGCGACAGAATGTACAAATTGTAGACTGCATTAAATATGAGGGAGGGCAGGTTAGATTCTGAACCCAGTCCAGCACATTTTAGGTGTTTAATGTAATCTCAGTACAGAATCTGCAGACAGTGTCTTTCAGCATTGGGAATCTAACTCCTCCATTGCATGCTAATTTCATCACATTCTGCATTACACTATATAGCCATGTAGCATAGGCTACTTCAGCCAGACTCTCTCACAGCAGACCCACAAAAAATTACTACTTGGTTTCCTTATGTGTTCTCTAGAGAACCATTCCACATAAAAGTAAGAACAAACAAGAGATATTAATGCAAAAGGGCAACACATATATAGTACTTCATATTTTCTCAGTCACTGAATATTAATTATTACAAAATTGATACTATTACAGGATATAGAAAGACACAAGTAAGTTAAATGTATTTCTTTTCTCTTTTAGTCAACTTTTGTTCTTCTATTTTACAGCTCTTCCATGTTTTTTCAGTAAGTTAATACATTAACATGCTGGAGTATTTTCTATTGACACAGGAATGCTTTTCTTTTATCTATTGACCGTGTTATTTAAAGACAATCAGGAAAGTTTCTTACTATTAAGAAGGTAAACACATTGATTTTTTTTATTTTGAATGGATATGCAACATAATGTGAAAACATGTAGTATAGTTTGGCATGAAACTGTTTAGAAATGTAGATGTGAAAATGAAGAAACGCTTGCTTTTTATGTACTGGCATCTCATTCATGTCTACAGCATTTTTTCAATAGTAAGAATCTACAGATTGTATAGATAGTGATATTTCACCATTTCTACATGTAAATGAAACTACATTTTGATAACTTCATATGTGGGACAATTTTGCAAACTTGTCAAGTTTTAGAAACAAATAGGGCATGCATATTAAGTTTGACAGTGAACAGAGATTTCAGAGAGACCATTTTCTTGTAGCTGGGAGAAAGGTCATTTGTTTCACTTTTGAAATGTGCTTGATTCACCCAAACAGTGAAAGGTTTTAACCAAATCAAAACTGTTTATTTTTGTTGATTCTTCTCTTTTTTGCGGCATCTCACCAGCTTCACTGACACTGTGAATTTCTTTTCACAGATTCACTATCACTCTTTCCCAAAATAAAATTTCATCACTTGGAGGTTTAATGAAGTCTGAGCTTTCTAACTGAAAGGGAAAAAAAACCACCCGAGAAGATATCAGCAAATGAAGAACAGGCGCATTTATTTATTTTGAAACAAAGCAAATATTCCTTATTTTGTAATACAGAAACATTTTCAAGGCATATTATGAAATGGTCACAGTTTTCAGATTGCAGCGAATCTGATAGTACTTTGTCATAGCAAAGTTCAGCTAAGAATATACTTTGAACCAAAGTTAGTCCTCTCATGAAATCAGCTGGGTCCCACAACGGAGAGTGTAGAATTCTTTTTATACTATCACATCTAATTATAATATTTAAGCTAGTGCTGGGATTGAAGGAAATCAAAACATGTTACAAGCAGTTTGGCTGAGGAGTGATGGCTTTTTTTTCCTGAAAAAAGGTTAGCAAATGCAATGTTTCCCCCATATTTTTATCAATATCAGCATTTTCATTTTTTGTATTATATTGCATTAAAAATGACTCCCCTATTCCCCCCCCCACAATAAACTTTTTATTTCAGTGGGTTTTAGTTTGGAAAACAGGATTTTCAGTTAAATCATTTTTTTCATGAAAATCCATTTTACATTGATAAAAGATTTGTGCATAAAATTAGCTAGCAGCACTAATTACAATTATTTTATAAGCCTCACAGTCTTTATGTGATGCAGGTATTATATCCTTTGTATAACTCAATAAACCTAGGTTCATAAAGGCTGTAAAGTTATAGAATGAAACAGCCGCAGTCAAAACCAGAATCTAGGGGTATTCCTTCCAGGTCCTCTGCTCCACCTACGCTAAATATAATCTCTAATTCATATTACTGGTTATCACTAAGACAGCTGAGAATATCACACGAGTGTCTGAGGAAGAGTGTTTGTTTTAGGACATAGAATAAGGCACTGATCATTTCTTCCCATTATGGAAACAAATAATAATGAACTGAGGTTTTGTAAATCCGGCTAATACTTACAGCATGGTTGTCCCTGTTATATCTTGGGAATGAACTCTTCATTACTGAGCTGAGATCATTATTCTGATCTCACTCACATAAATGTAACTCCATTGACCTCAGCTTAGTTTCTTCTGATTTACACCACTATGGAAGAGAAGAATAGTGCCTTACTCAGGAATGGCTAAGCAAGGGCTCCATTCTCACTGGGAGTGTTCACTTACATGAATGAGTCCACTATTTTCCTGGCTCACTAATGTACATTTCACAATTTCGCTAGTAGTTGCATTTTTATATATATAATCCCATTTTACTTTTGCATCCTTAGTTTTAGGATGTCCTGCTCCTCGTGTCTTCATAGAGCAGTGAGTACGTGAGGCACATTTTGAATGCCTTATCTGTGGTGGGAAGGGGAATTTGTCAGCTCTGGAGTCAAATGTAACAAGCTCACATGCTGGCTACTTTCCTCATGATTAATCTACCGAACTAGCACTGTGATCTGCACCCATCATTTTTATAGCTAAAAAGTGGAGAGAGAAAACAGATTTTTTCTGATTTGGTGGCTGCATTCCTTCTTCATATCCCTCCCACAGAGTGGCTCACCACACAATCTCATGTTTTTGCATACAGTACTGCCCTCCCCCTCTTGAAAGATGTAACAACAACTTGATGTGAAAACAAAGCGATAACCTCAAAAGAATGTCTCTCTTGTTCTTAAAAACTGCATACACATGGGCATGCACATGCAGACAGAAGGATGCTTGCACACACATGCACACACGCATACTCGGAGCAGCGGCTCATGGGGTTAATAATGCCAATAGTTTCAATAACAGAAAAATGTTATATTACTGACACTTCCTTTGGCTGTAAAATATTTAATATTTGTTTAAAACTGTGAATAAAAAGGTCAGTTTGTATACCGAGCAACGAGAAAAAAATATCCCCTTTTTATTAGAAAACACTTGAAACTTATCATGTGCAGCAGATGGGAGTAGAAAATGCAGCTCGAAGACAGTTATATAAATATATCCTTGATGTCTGTTTTGCTTTTCAATTTGCAGTGAAAAGTACAAAGGTAGAGTGGAGCGCCAGTCAGGGCTGCACTGTGTCTCTTGATATCCATTCCAGATGTTGGCTAGACTTTGTGGAGCCAGGCTTATGGCACTGGGGCTGGAGCTAGTTGTCTTTTCCTCCAGGTGTGATGCTTCATGCTGATCCCCCCACATGCTAGCCTGTCTTATCCAAACACACTAAGCTCTGTGACAGGCATCCACCACCTTTTTGACCAAAACTCACCTCCCCCCCACCCACACTCTTCTCAGCCTGATGGGTCCTGCAGACAAGTCCACTTGTCCCTGCCTATCATTCTGTCACTTCAAAAGCAAGAGCCCATAAAAAAATGAGCTCTGACGTTGTTCTCATATAATGTTAGTCAGCTAGTAGGTCCTTTGAATATTCCTTTTTGTGTTTTGAGAGTGTCTGGAGGTACTATTTGACACCAAGTACGTCTGCCAAGCCTCTAATGGTAGTTCTCTGTTTGTGCATGCTTGTAAAGGATTTTACACTGTAATATTTTAACTCCCTGATTAAACATTGCTAAGCACAGAAGTATATCATAAATCTTGCAGGCGCCAACTCCATTTATCTGAATGTTAGTTACTGTCTACGATGGGTAAACAAATTACAGCACAGTTTATTACAATATACAGGACCACAATGTAGCTCTATTAATATCTTGTACCCCCTGGAAATATAGTGTTGGCTCACAGTTTGAATTTTTTCTCCTAAACAATTAAAAACAAATTCTGAATGGATGGTGGGAGGGTAAGGCTTGGGGAAAGCATCAGGCACTTTCAAGGGGAAATTTGCTGGGAGTAACAATAATGAGTTGCTATATCAAGTTACTACTATCCTGGGTTTGAGGTCAGTACATATTGAGCTAGTCATAAGATATTAAACTAGACACTTTTCTAGTTTGAAATGTATTGGTGCTGTTAAAGCTGCCAGTAAAACATGCAGTGAGCAGTTGGGTCGGATAGGGTAAAAACAAAAGAGGGCTTTAATAAGTAGGGGATCAGAAGGCATTCTTTTGTCTTACCCACAAACACAACTTTGCATTGATATAGTGGGTTTTCTGCATTTGTATTTTCCGCATATTGAGGGGAAATGAACACTTCATGAGTTGAGCTATTTGTTAGGCCATTTACAAAAACTAAATAGTCACTCCTATTTTTTAACAGTTTGCTTAACCTTCATGAACAGTCCTGTTTATCTAAATTTATTGCTATCAGTAGAAGTTTGTTTCTCATGGAGACTTCTTGAAGAACAAATAACTGGCCAAAGCAAACATATTGAAGGACTAATTTAATCTCATTTTAAGTGGACCACAGTATTTTTAAAAATAGAACTAGCAGCAAAGGAAGCGCTAGTGAGTTTTAAGAAAATTCATAGAAGCTATTAAAATAATTACACTTACATAAAGTTGAAAAAAGGTCAAGATAAAAATATAAAGTGTATAGAATGAATAAATGGCTGATTTATTCCTATTTGTGTTCACCATTAAGAAAATGATTGTTTGCCCCAGTAGATGTAATGGTGGCTAGCAGATGATCTGCAGTTGAGGATAGAGAAGTTGGACATTGTTTACTGTGATGCAATTATTGCTTTCATTTTACAATCAACAAATGTTTAGGATTTTGCTTTGCCTCCACTCAGCATTGAAGTTTTTCCTGGCACTTCCTGGCTTGCCCCAGCAAGAAGCTGTGGGGAGTGGAGGGGGGACATCACATGTGTCTTCTTGCAAGTCCCAGCAGCTGCAGGCAGGTAAAGCCAGGGCTTGGGGATTGTGGGGGGTGTGTGTGTGTGTGTGTGTGCATGTGATGGGGGCAGATGCCCACTAGTGCTGGGGCTGCAGCAGGGTTGGGGGAGCAGGGGAGGTGCCTGCCCCTCCAGCAGGGGAAGGGGGT
>NW_017729028.1:5475778-5478242 GCF_001723915.1 Gavialis gangeticus | reverse complement strand
GTGGGGTACTGTGGGTCAGGAGTGAGGGGTAGCAGCAGGGCTGGGGGTCTGTGGCTTGGGAGTGAGGGGCAGGGGCAGTGTACAGGCATATCATTGTCCCCCTCAATCATATTATACCCCCACAGGTGTACTCTTCTTTGAAACTGGAAATATGGTAACCTTAGGAAAGGATAATGTTCTGATGTTCTTTGCCCAGCTCCAACGGACAGCAGTACAAATACCATTCTTCATAGAGGTAATCTGGTAGGTAAAAATAGAAATCCAAATATTTGGAAAGATTTTGCATATTGTCAGTACCATAAATCATCATGTGGAATTTTTTAGCAGTTTGTTTGAATGAGACTATAGCTAATAAAATTATACTCATGAAATTTTACCAAAGCAATTACAAAATTGGTTTTATAGGAAGGAAGAAAAAAGCCACACACCAAGGTCCAAATTTATCACTGGCCTTTCTTTGCTTGATTTATGCCAGGGATGAACTTAGCCCTGAATCTGATTTAGTCTTAGACAGATTAACATGAGCGGTATTTTGTGTCATTTTTTCAATTATCCTTTTAATATCTTCTTTGAAAGCTCAGTTCACAAAGGTGCTGGGCACTCTTGGGCCTGATCAAAATATTCCACTGCCTATGTAAGATTAAGCACACAAGGGTTACCTTTCATGTATGTCAATTAGAGTACTTGTGTGCTTATGGCTGAGTGAGTGGCTAAGTGTATGGCTGGATCAGAGTCAGAATGCTCAGCACAATGCAAGATTGGGCCTGAAGTGGAACTTTTTTCACATGCTGGGCAGGGAAATAATACAATGTACACAAGCACTGTTACAGCATGTGCTGCTAATTATTATGTAGAAAGCCTGTGGGTGCTAAGTGCCCTTCTGGCCTGCTCCAGTTGATTTTAATGCATGTGGAGGCTTCAAGTATCTCCTTGGAAGTGTTCAGCAGTTTGCAGGATTGGGTTCTTAGCAATAGTGTATATACTATACCACCTCCATTGTTCCACTGATGCCAAGAAGTGTGAAGCCAGACTCTAAGGTGCAATTTCTCTGTCCTAATCATTTGGCTGTGCTTCTTGGTGGCTGGGGAATGCCACAAGGTATTGTAGCTAAACTCCCAACTGTGACTCAGAGATGTCATGTTTTGCTTGTGTCCCATCTGATGTTTTAGAGTGGAAAAAGCTCCTGCATCCCCTTTATCCCTACAGAATAAATACTTCAAAAACAGACAACCTTCAGCCCCAACTGAGCAATGCCTTTTGCCAAAGGCTATTCCATATAGCAGAATTGCAAAAGGTGTCCTCCACATAGTATGTAGTTGTGGCCTTGGGCTAGTGAGTCTTAACTGGGGAGCTGTGATACCTGTTTTATCAGTGCTAGGTGTGTAAACATGGTTGACATGATAAAGCTAATGATTTCAAATAAGAATCCAGCGTTAAAAAAATCCTGACCTGTTGCAATCTTTTTAAGTTCTTTGCAACAGAAAAATTGCTGAAAAGAATGAAGGGCTGGCATTTTCCAAGGCCTTGAGCCTAATGAGGGGTGTCTTGAGTCTAAAAGTGTTGGGAATCACTGCCTTAGGCTGTAAGCTGCTGTCTCGTTTGAAGCAGTATGGATTGTATTGGGTTTAAACCACGATCAAAACATGAGTGGCACAGTCAATTATTAGGCCTATGTGAATAGGGAGGTATTTGATTTAGATTTGGATTAGGCCGATTTGGAGAACAGTGATTCGATTCGGAGATTTGGATCACTGTCCTGAATCGATTTGCCTGAATCCGCTTCGGGAGATTCGGTGCTGATTTGGACAGACTCAGTGATTCGGATCGGCAGTGCTGAGCGCTGGCTGACAGGTGGAGCCACCCCAACTCCCAGACAGCATGCGGCACCCTGCTGAGCTGCAGTGCACCCAAACTGCATGGGGGGGCTCTGCCACAAGCAGCTAGAGGCCCCAATTACTGCTCCTGTAGCCGGTGAGTGCGGGGCATTGTTCTTGTTTTGTTTAAGTGCTGGGATGCTGGGGCTGGGCTGGGGCTGGGGCTGGGCAGGGTAGCCACGGGAGCTTCTCCTGTGGGTACTCCGGCTGTGCCTG
Organism: Gavialis gangeticus; assembly: GCF_001723915.1. Taxonomy (NCBI): domain Eukaryota; kingdom Metazoa; phylum Chordata; order Crocodylia; family Gavialidae; genus Gavialis; species Gavialis gangeticus. The sequence goes on along the minus strand of NW_017729028.1, from coordinate 5,476,152 downwards.
CCTCTGCCCCCGTGGAGGGAGCTGTAGGGGCTATGCCCTGCTGCCACTTGCCCGGCTGGCACAGGGCGATGAGATGCGGGTGTGGCAGTGCTTGGAGCAGGGACTATACCCTGCTGCTGCTTGCCCAGCTGGTGCAGGGGAGGGGGTGTGTGATGCAGGCATGTCTCACTCTGGGCAGCAGCAGGGCGGAGCCCCTGCTCCCAGTGCTACTGTGCCCACATCAGTGCTGGGAGTGGGGGCTCTGCTCTGCCGCTGCTTGCCCACTGGCACAGAAGGCATAGGATGTGGGTGCAGCAGCGCTGGGAGTGGGGCCTATGCCTTGTTGCCACTCGCCCCCTTCTGCCTGCAGTGAGCCATGCCCACATCCCACCCAC
>NW_017729028.1:5469394-5475595 GCF_001723915.1 Gavialis gangeticus | reverse complement strand
CATGCCCCTTCCCTCCCCCCTCCCCCAGCCCCAACAGACTTACCAGCTGGAGGCACCTGTTAGGTGCCTGTTTAATCTATGGTCGAATCTCTGAATTGGCCGAAGCCTTTCTGAAGCTTTTCCGAATCGATTCGGATGCTTCAAATCAATTTGGAGCTTTTAATTGGTCTCCCAGTTTGATTTGGATTTGGAGATTCAGTCTCCAAATCAGGCCAAAGCTCCTTCGAATTGAATTAGCTACCAAAGCGTTGCACAGCCCTACCAATTATGTGTAGCCCTTCTAAGCTGCAATGCTGCCCCTCTGCCAGTAGGTGGCCAGTGAGAGCACATTGCCTGACAGGCTTGTCCCTGGAATGATTGGCAGGGATTTTGAATGACCCACAATTAACTTACAGATGGGCACAGCACTGCTGTAACAGACAAAAATTGTTAGCACAATTTCTCTCTCATACTTTGCTGATAATTAAAGCAGGGCAGTGGATTGATACCTCCGCAAGATACCCCAGTGCAAAAGGCTTTCTCCTGCGAGAAATATGACATCTGTTTACACTCTTAGGCTGTGTCCAGATGAGCACAGATTTTTTCCCCAGGGACAAGATGCAGCAGCCCACTTTGTGCCACTGCTGCTTGTCCTCATGCAGTGCCTGTGCCACGCGCACTCTGGCATGTGGCAGGTTACTTTGGGTAGGGTAGGGAAGGCTGAGGCAGGCAACAGTGCTGGCCCCAGCAGCCTTGCCTGGGGTCCTGGGGGCTGGGGAAGCTGTAGCCATGGCACTCTTGTAGCTGGGAGCCTGGCCAGCAACCAGAGTTGGCTCCAGCTGGCCAGGCTCTGGTTTTGGGTGACACGTGCTGCTGCCACATGAGCCAGTCCGCTTTTTTCCACATGGGTTTTTTTGACCCTGGGATATCCTGGGGTCCAACCCCACCCCCCGCGCTACAAGGTAGCAGTGCAGTGAATGCCTAAATATGTGGCGTGTGGTGCTGCAGACGGTGTCTATGGTACCTCATAGCACATGGCTGCACTTGTCTGGACACAGCCTTAGAGTAACTATTTGGATTTATTTGTCAGAACTGTCTCAGACATCTGTAGTAAGGCTCCTGCTACTGAACAATTTCCAAACTGCTACATTTGCATCCAGGGCCAGACACAGGCATGGGTGAACTGGGTGGTCGGCTGGGGCCTGGATAGAAAGGGGGCCCCAAAATGGTGAAAATAATGATTATTACTATCATTAGCTCTGGCAAAGGGGGGCCTGATACTAAACGTTTGCCTGGGTCTGCCAAAAGTCTAGGTACGGTGCTGTTTGCATCCCAACATGCTGGACCCATATGTGTGGAGGTGTTTTTGCTTGGGTTTTTTTAAAGCTTTCCTAAGTCTTAGTAAGCTCCAGATTCCATGTCTGATTCCAGTCTCCCTGTTAAGATACTGTCTGTCCCGGGACAGGGTAGCTTAACTGTCTACCCTGGGACCCTGTAGCTTAGCTGCCCTCTACAAGTACTGAACCCAGTGGCTTGAGACCACCCTTTCCTTCAACTTTTAGTTTACAATTCGTCTCTTCAGGCTCACATGATAGTTGGAGCAAACATATGCAGGCATTTAAGAGTTTTAAATTAGCCATCACTCTACTTCATCTAGCATAAGAAAGACACACACACACAGTCATGTTCCAAACACACACACACACACACACACACACACACACACACACACACACACACAGAGCTTTGGACAAAATAATAAATGCCTACAAGCAATCCCATGCATCAGTTTCATTCCTGCTCTGGAACATGTTTTAGGCTTAGGCCAAAGGCTACTGGAGTAGCCAGGATCGACCTCCTGCACTTCAGGTTCTCCTGTGAATCACAGAATCTCTCTCACTCCTGCAACCAGCTTTCCCTACCGATTCTCCTCCTGCTTTGTCTCAAATAGCCTCTGAATTATTCTATAGTCTTCAGTCTCATTCATCAGATGAACCTTGGATCAAACTCATCATGCAATCAGAGTCCTCAACCATATGATCTGTGGTTTAGTTACTGTTTTTCTTGGTTCATGTTAGAAAACTGGCTTGCTCTAGGTGGTTTCCATCTCTTTGTCCATGGGGGCTCCATTTGAATAGATGATCATCAATGTTTATTATTAGCCTTCTATTATTAGCCATGTGCCAGATGCAAAAATTTCCTCTGAAACATACTGTGGGTTTTTATTTCAACAGCAAGAAGGCAAAACAGTTTTAACATTCTTAAGTAGATTCTGCAGTCTTACCCAGATATGCATAGAAAGATTCCAGTATCAAACAGAATTTAGAGATGGGTTCCCCAAATCATCACAATTTGAAACAATACTTAGCCAAAAACATAATTCACAGTTCACATAGATGAAATATAAACATTCCATGTTAGAGCTGAGAAAACAGCCACTTTGATGGGGAGCTTTATGGAAATCTGAAACATCTTCCTGACCTTGGAAAGTGACTGTCCCTGCCAGTGTTCTGGAGATTTCCTCTCGTTAACATTTTTTGATCCAAGCTTGACCTAGAAGATCTGGTTATTGTGCAGAAAGTGAAAAAAAAATCCAAGCCAACAATCCAGCAATATATAGATTCTATCTATCCTGATATTGAAAAGCCAAGAATAGGCCTGAGTCTTTCTCCCACAGTATCAAAATTCCTGTCTTTTGCCAACCTGGCTTTGGGAGTCATGTGTTGTCAGTGTGATTCAGCTTTTCCTAGATGAGGCTTTACACACACTTTACACTTCTTTGTCCCAGGCATATGTTCTATGGGTGTCATTAGATCATTTAGCCTGCTTGATAGGTCATTTAGACTGCTAGAGCTGGACAACCTTTTGCTTCAATGAAGGAAATCTATTCTGTTCGTTAACTATTGGTTCTTGGGATGCCTGAATAAAATCAGATATTATTCCTGGGAAACAGAACGATTTCATGTGCTTTAGGTGCCTGGCTTTCTGTAAGTCCTGAAAACATGTGCTATCTGGACAGATGATTCATCTGATCACCTGCAAAACTGAGACACCAGCAGGGAATTTAAACTGTTTTGGGGCCAGCTCTTCTGTGGTTTTCTGAGAGAGCTGAAAGAGAGATTGAAATTTAGAAAGTTTGGTGGAACAAGTCGTGACTCTGAAGAATATTTCACCTGAGGCTTTAGCCTAAACCCATAAAGTGGATTAGACCAGTGTCATTCCTAAGTAAGAGGTGCCTTCATCTGATGATTCATATGGAATTAGACATAAATATCTGACAACTGCAGCACGCCTCACCCAAAAACCCATCTGTTTAGCTGAAGAACAAAAATGGGGGATTCATTAATATATAGTGTTGAATAAATTAGTCTTTCTGCTATATGTGGTAAAATGTGTTATAATACTTAGTACTGATTTTCTTTTTTCAACTGTATCTTAAAAAGACTGCTGTATTTTCTTGTACAAGAAACCAAACAACAAATTGGATCTGCATCTAACAAAAGAAATTCATTTTTTGAAGTCACAGAGTGGTGACTGACCACTCATATGCATGGGCTGCCTAGAAATGTTGCTTAGAAACACCACGTTATCAAAGGGAACCCAACATCAGGTTGGAGTAGTTCCCAGACAGCCGGTTAGTGATGATAATTTCCAATAGAAAATTCTAATATCTGTTCCAAAACTTCTTTCTTTTCTAGATCTTCTTACTTTTCATTCTTGAGATTATTTTCCATTTCACTTCTCTTTTCTTTGAACATTTGTCCCTCCTCCTTAGAGATGGAAGATGACATAGATGTGGACAAATCTCTTCTGCAGTGGGTGAGTGAGTGGCTTAACCAAGTGATGATAAAATGTTGTTCATCAATATGGGCTGGCATAGTAAATGTAGGAAAAGCTACAGGAATCAAGAGACAGAACTGAATTAGTTCAGCTGACATGGACAACTAGTTAACTTTCTTTAATTTTCTATCTATAAATAAAAATATAATAATAACTTATTTGACTGTTTAACTCGATCACAACTGATTGCATCTGATCACAACTGCCATGATTGAAAGTAGAAGAGAATGGGTCACATTGGGACATCTGGAGAAAGGCTGTCTCTGAAACAGCTGGATCCTAGACTGTTTAACACTTATATATAATGACAAACTTCAGTTGTATATTCTAGCAAAGACTGTATCACCCCCAGCCAGCAAAGGAGCTTCTAACATGAATATAAACCATTGTGCTGGCTTGAGGAGTGCTATCTATTACATTTCCAATGTAACTTCATGTATGAACTTCATGCTGCAGCTCCACGAGGCCCCCAGGACCCCACCTGGGGTAACCTGCTGCATGCCAGAGGGCATTTGACTCAGGTATTCCCCAGGGATAACTAGCAGTGGCCAACAAGGTGTTTCACTGCTGTTTGTCTCTGGAGAACCAAATATTCACATTCATGTGGATGCAGCCAAAGAGGATAGCTAGAAACAACATAGGGCAGGAGTTTACATATCCCTCTTGGCTTTCTTTATGGGGTCTGCCAATCAGCAGGTCCAGGCTCTGATGCAAAATTAGTATGTTCTTTAGGAGTACTCTCATTCTTTCCTGATTTTTGATAATTTTCCCCCATTAATGATTAGCTGTTTAGAGCATTTTCTTCGGGATACCAGTATCTTCATTGCTACAGACCTGCCATCTGCAATGAAGTTTTGAGTTATAAGCAAAACATCAGGGAGGGTGTCAGAATCCTTTCAGAGAACTTTGGATATTTTTATCCTACTATCTGATATGTGTAATGACTTGAAGGTGTTACTGATTAACTTTTCCCAGCTCTTTGATGTGCTGAAAGTAACATGTCCATGTTCCATCACTAAAGAATATGATGAAGATTCTTAAGGCATGGTGAACTTCAGCACATCTCTTTTTTCCCCTACCAAATAGCACTGGAACATAAGCAGCAATGACTATCATGCCAGAACATCAGTCTGTCTTTGGTGAAGTAAATCTCTTCGGGTGCGTCTACATTTGCTATTAATGCAATTTAGTCTTAGTAAAATACTGTGCAGTAAGTCTTCCCCAGGAATGCATCTACATGTGCACCCTGTTGGAAGCAGATTTGCTCCTTATGGGAGTAGGCAGATCCTGGCCTGCTCCTGCCCTGATCTTTTGTCCTGCAGCAGTGAGGGGGAGCTGCAGACTCCAGCAACAGATGCCCAGGTGACAGGGGGCTCTGGGGGCAGGCTCTGGAGTCCTGGGTGGCTTTAACAGCACCCCAGGTAAGGTTGTGCTTCCTCACAACATACACCACCACCTGGAAGGCTAGCTCTGCCAATGCTATGAGCCCCTGGCCCCCACGGCTGAGGAGGAGATTGCCATTGCCATCAATGAGTTTCTTCACACATGACTGGCCCCTGGCTGCATAGGTGGGAGGATACTGGCTACTCAATAAAGTCCTGAGCTACCTACCACCTCCCTGCATGCGGGGGAGTGGGGGAATGCTGGTGGTCAGGGGGGAACTCAACCAAGCAGGGTAGAGAGGGAGGACTGAGAGGGAACACCATCCCCTGTGTGGGGTTCCTGGGTCCAGGGTGCAGCCTTGAGGCAAGAGGGTGAGCTGGCATGGGCATGGGTGGCCATAGTGTCCCCTTCCCCTCTTACACCTTCTCCCTGTGTGCGGTTTACTGGATGAATGTAGCAGGCAGTCCCGGCAGCCCAGCTCAGTCTCTGGTGGTGATGAAGTGGTGCAGCTGCTTTGGTCCCAGTGCACAGCAGCATGGCACCTGGCTGCTCAGACAGTGGACCCCTCCAGGAAGGAGCTAGAGCTGTTTGTCATGGACCATCCCTGGCCAGGCCTTCCCACTTGGGGTGTACAGGGCTACCTGCATTGCCATCTGACGCCAAAGTCTTTCTGGACTGCTTTGACACTGTCTCTCACCCCGTTCTCATTAAGAAACTGGGGGACTGTGGTGTCAACACATACACAGTCAAATGGGTTGCTAACTGGCTGGAGGGCCGCACCCAGAGAGTGGTGGTGGATGGGCCATTTTTGACCTGGAGGGATGTGGACAGTGGGGTCCCCCAGGGCTCGGTCCTCGGGCCCGCACTGTTCAACATCTTCATCAGTGACTTGGACGAGGGGGTAAAAAGCACCCTGTTCAAATTTGCTGATGACACTAAGATGTGGGGGGATGTGGGCACACTAGAAGGAAGGAATAGGCTACAATCAGACCTAGACAG
>NW_017729028.1:5458987-5469329 GCF_001723915.1 Gavialis gangeticus | reverse complement strand
GCGCCGCACTTCAAGAGGGATGTGGACAACATGGAGAGGGTCCAGAGGAGGGACACTTGCATGATCAGGGGGCAGCAGGGCAGGCCCTACGAGGACAGTTTATGGGACCTGAACCTGTTCAGCCTCCATAAGAGAAGGCTGAGGGGGGGATCTTGTGGCCTGTTACAAACTAGTCAGACAGGACCAGCAAGCAATGGGGGAATCCCTGTTTCCCTGAGCACTACCAGGAGTGACAAGAAATAATGGTCACAAGCTGGCAGAGGGTAAATTCAGATTAGACATTAGGAGGTGCTACTTCACTGTCAGGGCGGCTAGGATCTGGAACCAGCTTCCAAGAGAAGTGGTGCTGGCTTCTTCCCTGGGGGTCTTTAAGACAAGGCTTGACAATCACCTTGCTGGGGTCTTTCCTGCCATGGCAGGGGGTTGGACTTCACGATCTGCTCAGGTCCCTTTCGACCCTACTAACTATGAAACTATGAATGTGCTAGATCCAGCTGCTGCTGCCCTGAGGGACCTTCCCCCAGATAGTCCCCATCAGCATGGGCCTGCAGTGCAGGCTCTGGCATCCCATCTATGCTTGAGTACGTATGGCGGCCTTCACCAGGGTCTCTTGTGGCCACATGGCTGGAGCAACTCCCAGCCACATGGGTCTGCCTCAGGCAGAAGTCTGGTCACGTGCTGGTGTGTCTGACTGGGAGCAGATCTGATCATGGTCAGTGTGGACATGTGCACTACTGTGTATTTAGAGGTACCAGCTAACAGTGCAATAGCCTAATGTACTGTGCAGTAAATGCTGTGCATGTGTAGATGCTGATGCTTTACTATGCAGTAGATTAGTCTTGTGTAGGTGTGGCCTTTGTGGTAGAGCTTTGGTAACAATATATCTACCAGTCCTGTGTGCTATTAATGATAGGAAAATGTAAATATTTCAGTGGAAGATGTCATAGTGTAACAACATAGTGACAATTTTAATGTTTTTAGGGTGGGTACTTGCAGCAAACGGGCGTAGTGCAAAGCAGTTAAAGTGTCTTCCAATGGATTTACAGGCATGAGGTTGATCCTTGCTCTAGACTTTTGCCAAAGGCTGCTCTCAGTAAGGCTGCCTCTGAATGGGTACCTGGTCATTCAAAGGCAGATGATTGCTACCTTACAAAAACATGACTCAACGCAGTGAGCCTGATAGACAACACAGGATCAGGGTGGGCTGTTAACTTTAAAGTAAAGCTAAATAACTAACTTTAATTATCTCAGTAATACAGGATAGCTCAGTAAAACAGCTGTATCTTAGTAATACAAAATAGGCCCCAACTCAAAATGCAGTGGTGGATCTAAATTTAGGCCATTCACTCAGGACTTAGATGGCTACTATTACAGCTCAAATAGCAGATTCTAACTTTTGCAGAACACTCATTATCAGAAATGCTTAAATTACCAATAGGTTCAAATGTACAAATACAACTTTGACATCAGTTTCCAGAAGTGTTGTACACCAGCCTGTGGCAGAACACATAAACCTCCCTGGACATTCCATCAGTGACCTCGGAAGAGCTGTTCTTAAACAGGAAAACATTACAAATCAACTTGAATGTAGAAGAAGAAATTATTTATAGATTGGCTTGTGGCAAGTATGGTCCCAACAGGAACTCTGCATTCTTATCCCATTACCTGGACTAGTTTTTGTCACCCTTATGTCCCTTGATGGGTTAGTGCTTTGTTTATCCTTTTTTATCTCTTTTGATCTCCAGGGGCCAAATAAACCCACGGAGAAAAAAAAGTGGTGTGGTGCATGCACGGGCAGCATGTGTCACTCAAAACCAGAGCTGGGCCACCTGGAGTAATGTTGTGGCTGCCAGCCAGGCTCCATGTGGCAGAATCTCTGGTGCTGTAGCCCCAGGAGCCCCCCAGGACTCCAGGTAAGGCTACTGGGGCCAGCCCAGTTCTCTCCCTAGCATGAGTGACTGGTGCCTTCTGAATCTGGGGGGGGGGCACCCACAGAATCTGGGGGCACCAGTTCTACCGACAGTATCAGTGTTGGCTGTCGGGGGGGCACTGGCCCTGTCAGGGGGGCATGTGCACCCTTATGCACCACCTACCAGTCACCTATGGTCCCTAGTCTCCCCTACTGCTTCTGGGGTAACTTGCCATGCACCAGAGCACCCGTAGCACAGGTGTTCCCCGGGAAGATCTAGCGGTGGTACAAGGTGTGTCATTGCAAGTTCTCCGCAGGGAGCCAAATGTCCACACCATGTTTGGACTTGGCCTAAGGTGCTGCCTTGCCCTGCCTGCTGCTTTATTTTAGACTAGTGCAGCTAACTACCTTTCTCTATGCAAACTTTTGTAAATAATGAATGAATGTGGAAAACAAAACAAGACCTGTTCACAGAATTTCTGAACAGAGCAAGAGCCAAACTGATGAGTATGTTGTTCACAACAAATAGTTTGACCAGATTAACTCCTCAGGGTTCACATGCAGGGCTCAGGGATGCAACCAGAACAGAACAAAACAAAACAAAAGTCTTATGCTTAACATGACTTTGGCCCCATGCCCTGGCCTTAAATAGCTGTCCACAGCTGCTGCAAATTGATTTATCCCCTAATGATGGTTGTAGCTTCTGTCTGCAATGTCAGAGAGAAGTAGTTTTTAGGGGAGGTTTTTTTTTGGATAACTTTAAACTGTTTCCTCCCCCGCCTTTTTAAATTCACTATGAAATATGCAAATATTTGGGGGACAAAGAAACCAGGTGAATTGTAATTGGCACAAAACACTTAATGTTTACTTAAAAACGTTAAATGAAGGGACTGATTTTTCACTAAGATTTCAACCTTGTCCTCGTCATGCATGTGTGCATACTATTACTAATACACCCATTGACTTTAGTGGGTGTTAGAATGGGCCTTGGATACATCAAGAGATTCTAGCACTTGTGCACACAAATACAAATGTGGAACAAGAAGGTTTTATTGTTGAGCATCTATGTACAAGTGTTTGTGCATCCCTTGTACATGCTGGCAGGGATATATGAAGACTTGTTCCTGGATCAAGTAGAAGCTGCTAGCTAAAATCATATCTTAAGTGCCTGCCTGTTTTGTTTGTGATAATACTCTAGACAGGGTAACTATGCTTTTTCCCCCCTGAGATTTTTTTTCTTGATTAAATTGTACAATGGCAATTTTTGAAATTTGGGAATTGTATTTTTATATGAAGTCTCCAATATTTTTGAATTAAAGGAGGATTTTTTCATGTTTTTTTTCAGAAGCAGGTTTAATTTCACTCTGAGATCTATACTTCCTGGGTAAAATTGCATCCTTTTTGCCTTGCCATATGAGTCAATTTTAAATTAAAACAATTATTTTTCAGCTGGAAGATTCATAGATGCTTAGCACTCTTTAATGAAAAAGGACATTTCTGTTTCATAATACAATACAAGGAAACTCAGGTTTCTAGCTCTTTTAGTTCTTTCTGGAAAGTGTCTAATTGAAACCACCCTATAAATCAGAGCAAGTGACACTTTAAGCAGCAATCTATTCCAAATAAGATGCTACCTCATGCTGAAAAAACTTCGTGTATAAGGGCATGTTTAAACATGTTAAAATGTTTCTCTCTACAAATAAGTTTACTTTAAAATTAAATTTATTTGAGTAAATATTATGTCAGGAGTCACTAGGTGGTGCTGTTTTACATTGTGTTCCCTTTTTTGTGTTTGAGCAAATGTTTAGTCTTGGGAAGACAGTTTGAACTGTTGTTAGTTTGGTTATATAGGTTTCTGAGTGGAGGGATCTGTGTGAACAGCACCAGAATTTACTGTCTGACTTATGCTTTTTGGAGTCCATTCTTCATGCAGTTGTTCTGTGGAAAGAAAGGGAGTAGTGTGAAAAGAAAGGCCAACAATATTTTGAAGTGCTATGTGTCTTCTTTAAGACTTCTTAAGTACTGTTTGGACACTTCTAAAAATACTAAATTGTAGTTTCCAGAAGGTGGTGTGTCCTCAGTGGTTCATGATACTTCTAGAATAAAACATATACAGCTCTTCTGGATCCTGATATGTCCTCAGCACAGGTGGGTAGGAATTAGACAGAGCATTACCTTCATTTCCGATATGCCATAGCTAGTGTTAGTGTTGCAGAAGTGTGAGATCCAGTTCTCATTCACTCACTGGTTATTTACAGTGAGCAACATAAAGTAAAAAAGAAGAGGCCTTATTTGTATACTTATTTGCATATTTTTCCAGTGTACAATATGGAAATAAGTATGCAAATAAATCTTCTTCTTATTTGCTTTATATTGCTCACCCTAACTGTAACAGTGAGTGAGTGAGAACTGGGTCAAAACTGAAGACTAATTATTGCATATTTGCTAATACTGAACCCAGGCATCCAGGGGAAAACCCAAGTTTAAGCGCATGGATCATGATAGAGTTTGGTGGCCACAAGAGCTGCCGGCTCTTCCTGATCCTGTTCATCTGTGCCATTGAACCCCTGGCCTAGCACATCAGGCAGGACCCTGGGATGTGCAGAGTCCAGGTTCCCAGAGGAAGCAAGGAGGACTCCAAGGTCTTGGCCTACATGGATGACCTGAGCATCCTGTACCAGAATAAGTGTGCAGGAGAGAGAACCCTGTGGCACACACAGGCCTACAAAGTGGCAGTGGGGGCCAAGCTCAATGTAAGCAAAGCACCTGCCTGGCTGTGGGTGAGCTCAGGGACCTGGAATCCATGGGGGTTTTGGTCTCCCATGAGGTGGCCAAGAACCTCGGGGTGGAGTTTGACCCAGAGTTGAGTGGAAAGAGGGCCTGGGAGAAGGCCAAGGTGAAGCAGAGGTTGAATCAGTGGTATGTGTGCCGTCTCTCCATGGGGGGGAGGGTGCGTGGCACTCATGAAGGTGGTGTTGCTACCAGTGCTTCTGTACACGGCACTGGTCTTCCCCACTCCAAAGCGTATCATCCACAGAATCAAGAGAGCAATTTGCATTTTTTTCTGGGGAATGGAGAAGGTGACAATGAAGAACCTATACAAAAAGAAGTGGACCAGGGGCAAAGGGATGCCAGACATCCACCTGTTCCTGAGGGCATGGTACATGAGCCAGATCTGCAAGCTGGCAACTGGGCCAGCAACCAAAATAGCCTGTCTTGTCAAGTATTTTGCAGGTCACCTCCTGAGCCCATGGGGCGGGGGGTATATGCACCAGCCAAAGGGAAACCATGTACCATGGAATACCCCTGGCTCTACAGTGTACTGAATGTGTTATGGACAAGTACAGGCTACAGAAGGAAAGCCTGGTGACTATGACCAACCACAGAAAGATACAGAAGGCAGTCAGGGATAGAGACAGGCTATTGACTGTGGAGCTGCTCCCCAATGATGACTGTCTGTGACCAGAACTTCCACAAGGACCTAGGAAAGGACCACAGAGACTTGAACTGGCTAATAGCTCATTGTGTGCTCTCAATGAGGATGTGGAGATACAAAGAGGGGTGAGGGACTAGCCCCAACTGCCTCAGGGAAAGCTGCCAAGTTGAAAGTGAGACCATTGGCCACCTCCTGCGGCACTGCCCCTATGCCAAGGGAGTGAGGAAAAAGGTAAGCCAGCTCTGTGAAGAAGTGACAGAGGTCAAGCTTTTGACAAGGGAGGCAGCATTGTATGGACACCTGACTAAACAGCAGGGATCCTTGACAACCTGTTTTGACCAGTTTGTGTCTGTGACAGAAGTACCTCTACTAGAGTCTTTCTATTGGTGACTCCATCCTCCTGTTATGGGCCAACCGCCTGCCTACTCTCCTGCCACACCTTGATCTTAATTGATTAATTAATAGATGTAATTAGCAGGAGGCTGCCCATTCTTTTTGCCCTGGTGCCAGGGGGCGCTATCTGCGGCTCCTTTTTCCTCTCCTACACCACAGCCTAAGCCTTGCAGATGGTACTGACATGGTTTTGACCTCGGCCCTGCTGTATTTGGGCCCTCTCCTTGACTTCCCTGGGGTTCCACCACCCTGTCTCGTCCCGTGCCTTCCTGGCACTCTGCTGCCCCCTCGCTCTGGGGCTCCTTGCAGCCTCCTCGCTCTGGGGCTCCTCGTGGCCTTCTCACTGCCCCCTCACTCTGGGGCTTCTCACTCCTCACGGCCCTCTCTCTGGATCTGGGGCCAGTGCACCCCAAAAATACCACACCCTCTCTGGCACCAGGGTCCCTATGCTACCCCTATGAGGCCTCCTCCAACCCTTAATAGCCTCACTCGGTCCTCCGGTCTTATGAAACTACAACTAAAACTCAAGCCACTGGGCTATAACGAAAAGTCTCATTCAACCCCTACCAGGGAATTCTCCACCTGTAACAGCAGACAGGAGCTGCTTAGTCCGTCAGGCTTCTCCACTCCGCTTGCCCCAGCAGAGCTCCTCCTCCCATGGCTGCCAGCAGAGCACTGCCCTCCTGGCCTCACTCCTGGGGTTTATATGTGCCAGGCCCTGCCCCTTCCTGTCAGCTGACTCCCCAGCGGTTGCCCTAGCAACCAGCACCTGTGACCCTGGCTGCCCTGGTAACTCGCAGCTGGGCTCCCCACTCATTGCTAGGGCTTTCTCCCTGGCTGTTCCTGCTCTAAGGAGCAGGGCACCTGCGTGCTCTGCAACAGTGTCCTGCGTCAGGAATGCCCTGTGACAATGCAGGAACCTTCTGATATATAGACACATGGAGCTCAAGAAAACAGACTGCGTTAAAATGTTTCTGAGAAAATTTCAGTCCTACTACCAGAAAGCAGTGGGAGAGGATGGAGAAGATGCAGCTAACTCCATCTGGAAAAGGGACACTTGACATGTTCAAAGGCTCCCCGGGAGAGGAAGAGGACAGGGAGAATGAAAAGGACAACAACACAACTGGACACAGAGACAGCGAGGAAGACAGCAACAGAATCAGCAGCAGTGGAATTGACAGTGACGTTGACAAGGACAGTGAATGAACTGAGCATATAAACCCCAAATCGGGGCTTGGACTAAGGGACTGTGATTGGGTTAGGGAAGGGCAATGGGTAGGTGCGTGAGGGTGCAGGGGAGCAGGTGCATTTATTGTAATGGGTTTCTTAATGTGGTTTAAAGTATGTGATGGAAAGTTTATGCTAGATGGTGTGTGTGTGTGTGTGTGTGTGTGTATATATATATTTAAATAAAATCAGGGAGCCTTAGTTGTTTGGCTGGGGTCCTTGAGTCCTAGCTGGCCCATGTATTAATCCACCTATGTTTTTGACACTTTTTGTCAGATAATTCTCAGTATCTCCCACCATATGAGTCATTACTAACTGTGCGGTTATTGCTACAGTTATTTAGTACTTGCATACACAAGTACTAAATGACTGCATAGTAACTGGCATTACTGCGCAGTAGCATCTCCGAATGGCTTTTTGGTGATGTTGACTATGCAGTAGCTTGTTCCTACTGCACAGTAGCATCGCATCACACTTTGTGTCATGTGATGCTTCTGTGCAGTAGTAACGAGCTACTGTGCAGTCAGAATCTCATGTAGATGCAACGAGGAAGAAGCAACCCACTTCTGCTCCTTTCCTCTTTTGTGTGATGCACAAGTTTTGCTTTTTTCTACTGCCAAGGCATTAAAGCTGCCTTCTGAGAAGGCAAAATTCAAATGATAGTAGCAGTAGTAGTTTATTTACAGCTTTTGCTAAAATGATACAGTAGAATTAACTATTTATTATATATTTCTCTCATTCCATTGTGACCAGCCCTGGAATAAATTAGTGATTGTGAGGCCCTCTGAGGTAATACAGTGACAATTTTTACATTGATTTACATGATCTTTGAAATATTAGGCATCTATGCTGTTCACATCGGCAGTACAAATGATCATTCCTTTTTTACGCATTATGCAAATGAGAAGGGTAGGGAAAAAGTTAACATGCCCATATGAAATAGATTTGGACTGTGTTTAAGATGAATCTTCACACTCACATTTTTCTTTTGCCATTAAAGGGGGTTTTCAAATTGTATTAACTGATTTTTATTTGATTTCAGATGTCCCAAGATGGTACAAAATGGTTTCTTAAATGTAAGTTTGATTGATGGTGCTTAACAGTTTATAAAGGCAGAATATGGACTAACTTCTATGAACAGGTTTTATAAGAAATATGGATTTACTATTACCAGATTCTGGCTTGGATTTATATAGCTGGGATATTGCATTTTTATATCAGCTCTTATTGTAGTGCATCATTTATGGTGTTGAGTGACACTCCTGTCTAGTGGTTTAATAATGAACTTTATTAAAAATCTCTTATCCTCCCTACAAAAGGGATAGAAGGAAAACTCCAATATTACCCAGAAGATCTAGTTGGAGATGGTCCTGCTTTTGCAGGGGTTTGGACTAGATGAACTCCTGAGATCCCTTCCAACCCTAATTTTCTATGATTAGACATAGTAGTTAATGGTATCTTTATCTCTTGAAACAAGTGGTGAAGAGAAAAGGGGTTCAGCTGAACATCATGGAACGTATAGAACAAGCCAGAGCTTTTCTGGGACATCAGTGAGTATGGGCTGAGTCTGACAAAAATTTCCAAGAGATCTTTGACCATGGGTTTTATATTTTGGTATTTCCAGCAGCATAGCTCCTAATGCTCACCCCATACTTCCAGCACTGATAGGGTCAGTAATGAATAGCTAGCACTACCTTCAGCAGCATCTAAGTAGTCTTTGAATGTCTCCTGTCCAATTATTTTCTGGGACTTGCTGCTACTTATGAGGCTTGATGGCATTGCATGGCATAGGGTGACAGAATGGCAAAGTAAGGGATTCTTTTTTTTAAGAGAAGAGTTATGAAGCATCTTAATGCATATTATTTGAAAGGTGCTGTGTAAAAGCAGTAAGGGCTGTTTTGAGTCTTAGTACTGTCACTTAGTCTTTGCCTACTTGCAAATCAATGGTGATTACAGGTAAATGCTCAACAAATCTAGCACTGCTCGTTCTGCTCTGCCTTGGTGCTCAGTAGTTAATCCCCAGCTGTCTGATGTTAATACTAAATCTGGGTACCAAACTTTGTATGTGAAAAGACCCAAACCTTGGTATAGTCAATTAAATTCTTAGTGTTTGCTTGGTCCTCTTCTGTATAAGCCAAATCAAGACTTTATATCCAAATTTTCCCATTCTTTGTGGGACCGCATATCTGGGCCTGAGTTTACAGTTCAGGCCTGTCCTTAGTTAGTAACATACTTTATTCAGGGATTGTTCTGTATGAAATCACTCTTGGAATATGCATCAAAAACCAAAGAAAATTATATTATTTTAATACAAACTGGACAAGAAATAAATTGTTCCTGACCTGCTCCTCTAAAGGAGCTCAAACTGGATTAATCTTGGCCTGGATGTGCTTTTACCTCCAGCAATTACATGCCACTATTACAGTGATTATTTTATAAAAGCTAATAAACACTATCTGGAGTTAATATTTGTTCCTGAGGAAAGTTTGCCAAGAGCTTAGAAGACGTTTACAGAAGATTTTGCCCATTAGGTTTGTGTACACCATTTGCAATGCCAAAATCCTTTTAGCATCATTAATCACAAAAATGCAATGTAAAAACAGTTGTACCTAATAAAGCTGTAATCTGATACAAAAATAGGCAAACCCTTAGGAATTTAACACAATAGGCCAAACATTGTCCTTTCCAAATGAGTTCCAGTAATGTGCCTATTGACTCAACTTTGAAAAGACTTCTGCTCTTTTAAAACACAAAACATATAGATAAGATAGGACTTGATTTTCTGCAGTACAGTGCAGTACAGTACAGTACAGTACAGTAATGCAGCTGCTACTAATCATAGCCTTTCTTTCACAAAGGGTATTGGCTAATATACTCCACTAACAACTGTGCTGTCCAACTTGCTGCACCTTCTTTCCTCTTTCCCATTTTTGAACCCAGTTCTGTTTTGAAGTCAATGGGGAGGATGCTGCCTCCTATTTATGCACAAAAAATGTTCATACGGTTTGCATGAGTGAAATTGAGATAATCAAGAAATTTGGTTCAAGGAAACTGCTCCTGAAGTCCAGATATAGGGTAGGTGCTTTACAATTGCTGCTCCAGTCAATGGGTATGGCAGGATTGTTCATGAGCCATATGTATCCTGCAAGGGGTTAAGGTGTGGCCCCTAGGCTCTTGCTCAGTTGCTGCTTTCCTTATTATTCTGGCTGCAAGAGCAGTCAGGGGCTTGGGGCTCACCCTTCCTCCTTTGGTTAGTGTTTTTGCATCTGTCCCAGAGTTCGGGGAAGCACAGAGCAGAAAGTGAGTCTGGGGTCATAGTTTCATAGTTGGTAGGGTCGGAAGGGACCCTCAGATCATTGAGTCCGACCCCCTGCCAT
>NW_017729028.1:5454356-5458934 GCF_001723915.1 Gavialis gangeticus | reverse complement strand
TGTAGGTATGGTGCTGGTTCTTCCTCCCCAGGTGCAGCACCTTGCACTTGTCTGTATTGAATCCCATCCTATTCTCATCCGCCCACCCCTGTAACCTGTCTAGGTCCAATTGCAGTCTATTCCTCCCTTCTAGCATGTCCACTTCCCCCCACATCTTAGGGTTGTCTGTGAATTTGAACAGGGTGCTTTTTACCCCCTTGTCCAAGTCGCTGATGAAGATGTTGAACAGTGCGGGCCCGAGGACCGAGCCCTGAGGGACCCCACTGCCCACATCCCTCCAGGTCGAAAATGACCCGTCCACTACCAGTCTCTGGGTGTGGCCCTCCAGCCAGCTAGTGACCCATTTGACTGTGTAGGTGTCGACAGTCCCCTCGTTTTTTAATGAGAATGGGGTGAGAGACAGTGTCGAAGGCTTTCCTAAAGTCCAGAAAGACTATGTCCACTGCTACCCCTGCATCTAAGAGGGGTCACATGGGTGCATGGTACAGTGGTGGTTGTGGTGGCATAGTTGTCCAGCCAGGGGGCCTGTGGCTTGTTGTGGCGGGGTTGCAGGATGTGTGCCCCACAGCCTGCCAAAGTTGGACAGCCCTGGTCTATAGGGACTGGCTGTGTCCTTGTGATGCCAGGTGGCTTTGTTGTGACTGAGCAAGAGGGAAGGAAGGAAAGGAAAGATGCAGAGCCTCTTTTCATAGACTCTTTCACCTTGGCCTCCACAGAGTGGGTTTAAAAGTTCTTAGAATTTATGTGGGGAAAGCAGAAATGGTATTTTGACCAATGAGATTGGAGGGTGGTGGGGGGCAAGGGTGGCAAGGGTCGCTGTCACCCAGCTTCCCATAGATCAGTAGGTCACCGATTAGGTCATCCCCAGTAGCCAGTACCAGGTCGAGCAGCGCTTTACCTCTCGTTGCTGATTTAAATTCAGTTGCCACCTTAGCCTTCCTAATCTGCTCTGTACAAGTGTGGGCTGTTGTTGTATAGTCCTCCTTGGGGACTCTCCCAAGCTTCCATTGTTAATATGCCTCTATCTTCTTTTTCAAGAGGACCATGATATCTCCATTAAGCCAAGAGGGCTTACCAGCCCTTCTGCTATCTTTCCTCCTCATGGGAATGGACTTTTTTCGTGCTTCAAGGATCGCTTCCTTGAGGAATGACCTTTCTTCATGCACTCCTTTCAACTTCGGTCTCTGGTCCTGCAGCACTTCCCCTACTATTGCCCTGAGCCTGTTGAAATTGGTGTTTTTGAAGTCCAAAATTTCAGCTCTTCTAGATGTTTTTCCTGCCTTACATTGGACAGTGAACGTGATGGTTTCGTGTTCACTGTTGCCCAGGCTACCCTCTATATTCAAGTTGATCACCAGATCATCTCCTTTGGCTAAGAACAAGTCTAGGAAAGCATTACCTTTGGTTGGCCCGTGCACTTCCTGAGTCAGGTTGAGCTCTTTGATACAGGTCAGGAAGCAATGCAACTGATCTGACTTAGCTGAGTATTCCTCCCAAGAGATGTCTGGTTAATTGAAGTCACTCATAACAACCATGTCCTGTATGCACATGGTTTCTGCCAGTTCTCAAAAGATCTCCAGATTGAGCTCCTCCCCCTGGTTTGGTGGTCTGTAGTATACACCTACAGTTAGGTCTCTCTCACCATGCTCCCCCTGTAGTTTGACCCAGAGTGTTTCGAGCTGCTCTTCGTTGGAGCCTATGTTGGCCTCCAAGGAGGTGTACTGCTCCCGCACATACAGAGCTACACCATCACCTTTTTTCCCTACTCAGTCCCTTCTGCGCAGGGTGTAGCCCTCCATGGCTATGTTCCAATCATGTGAGGAGTCCCACCAGGTCTCTGTAATCCCTACTAGATCATAATGCCCACTGGAGTGTAGGAGGGCTAGCTCCTCCTGCTTGTTTCCCATGCTTATGCCATTAGTGTACAAGTACCTGAGTCCTCCAATTGACACCCTTGATTTTTTGGTAGTACCACCACTAGAGTTGTTGTTTCACTTTTTCAATGCATCCTTCCCTCCTAGGTCTGTGGCCTGTAACTGGGAGCACACAGGAAAAGACTACCTGTGCCCCTGACCCCTTGAGCCCAGCTCCCAGAGGCCTGTGGTCACTCATGTGTCCGTCTGGAATACTTCTGGCTGTGTCATTTGTGCCCACATGGATAAGGAGCATGACGTAGTGGTCAGACATCTGGATGAGCCTAGGGATCCTTTCTGTAACATCCTGGATCTGGGCCCCAGGAAGGCAGTAGACCTCATGGGCTAGGGGGTCGGGATGGCAGATGGGTCTTCTGGTGCCCTACAGGAGGGTGTTTCTCACCACCACCACCCTGGGTCTCCTCTTGGGGGTGCCAGTTTGCTGACTACCCGCCTCCTCCTCCGATATCTCCATTTTAGCCTCCTCATGTATGGTGAGGGGAGAATACCTGTTGTGCAGTGATAGGGGAGGAGCAGCCCTAGTTCTGCATGTCCTGGAGGCTGAGATGACCGTCTTCTAGGTAGCTCAGGGTGGGTGTTTTTGGCCAGCCTTCTTGTTGGCCACCTTCTCCTCTATCTTCTCTTCTCCCAAAGAATGACGAAGAAGAGCCTGACTGTAGTAGTTATCAATCTCCTGATTGTGGGCCCTGATGACATGAAGTCTGCCTACTTGGGCTTGGACCTCAGTCACCTAAGATTCCAAGGACCTCACTAAGGGACATACACCACAGGTGGGGGTGACATTGCTCCCATTCCCAGTTTCTGGCAGCTATGCCAGGCAGCCCCCACAACCCAGTGCCCTGGGCTACATCTGGGTGGAGGCCAGAACCAAGGGTTCTGTCTGGGTGGAGGCCTCAGTGGTGCAAGGGAGTACCAGTTGGGGCTGAGGAAGGAAGCCATGGGGTACAATGCGTCCCCACAATTGTATGGTAATAGGCTATGCTACTACCCAGGAACTGGCCTGTGAACTGCCTGAAAACTGCTTCCCCTGTTTGCAGTCCCTGTTTACTGGCTCCCTGGTCACAGGGACTCCAGAATGACTCCTCTCTGGAAAAAGGTTTTTGTTATAATGGGCTGGGTGGGCTGTTGTAGTGGGCTGGATGGGCATAACCGTTACCTACTTAAAAGATGCTAGAGTGCTGCTAGAAAACTAGCTTTTTTGGTTTTGTTTTGTGTGTCCCCCCCACCTGCCCTCTGAGACTTCCTCATCATAATAGCAATTCCTTTATTACAGAGTAGGGCAGAAGTGCTGTTGCCAATGACTCAGTGCCATGTTTTGGCCTTCATATGAGGTCTCTGTGATTTTGACTGCTCCACTTTTGACCTGATTTTTGTGTCCTGGCTGGAGGGGAAATCATGAATCCACTAGGAGGCTTTATATGCTGACCAACAGAAGAAGCACTTTAAGAAACAACCTTACCACTTTTGATAGGGAAAACACAGAAGTGAGCAGTGCTGCTTTTCCATTCTACTTGGCTAGCTAGAATCATAATGGCTAACAAGAAAATTCACATTTAGCTTGTTTAAAAAATGTAAACAAGTGAAAATGCACCTGCAGAGGTCCAGGTTCCCATCTGCTATAAATCAAAAGAGCACTACCGGATCCCTGGCACTGGGGTCTTCATACCTCTCAAGCTAACTAACAGCCCTGAAGCTTTTTCTGTCCTGGTTGTTGATTTAACTCTAATACAGGTGTGCTTATTACTTGTATTATCATGGCTCCTAGCAGCCCGAAAACCTTGTTACATGGCAGCTCCTGGAACTCTTAACACCTGGATTGTCTGTACATTAACACCTTAAACTAATTTTAAGCGCTTGTTAAGCAGCCCAAAGTTAGACCACTCCAGGGAAGGATTATCTATGATCTGTTTTCCACAGCTCATGTTACACTAAGCCTAGAGTGGGTACACCTGAGTGTAAATACCCTACCTGTCACCTGCTGGTCTGGATTTGGCCCGTGGCCTCTCCAGCACCCCAGATCACTGCTCACTGTGTTTGGCTTGTTGACTGTTTGTTTGTGGGTTCTGTGTTTGGGTGTATGGTCTCAGCAGCAAGGAGTGCTGCTAGCTGAGGGCATTTATACACGTATTTTGTCTGCTCTGATGCACTGGAAATCCACTACATCAGAGCAGACTCAATTAATCGAGTCTGTGGAGCAAACAAACTGATGTGCATGGTGTTGTGTCACATGCATTTGTATGTCGCATGCATTTGTATGTCACATGCGTTGTGCGTCATGCATTTGTGTGTCACATGCATTTGTATAAATGGTGCATCTGCGCTGAGAAAATGGCAGCAGTGCGTTTTTGAACTAAAACACATTTGATGTGTTTTAGTTCAAAAGCACACCGCCGCCATTTTCTCAGGCTGATGCATATTTTGCATTTATACAAGTGCAAGTGCCACAGAGTTGGACACTTTTAAAAGCACCCGGCACTGCAGTGTATCCATGTGTACAAATGCCCTGACTGATTGCTGGGTGATTGCTGCCTGTGTCTGACAAAAGCTCTAACAAAGGGGTGGAGCCAGTCCAGGCCAGGCCCAGCAGGGTATAAAAGGAGACTCCCCAAGTGACCGTGGAGTGAGCGAACAGGGACAGCAAACA
>NW_017729028.1:5446615-5449356 GCF_001723915.1 Gavialis gangeticus | reverse complement strand
ACTAGAAGCCTTTAATATAAGCTCTTTCTTTAATTTTCAGGACCAAGGAGCAGCGATTAGGCCAGCTTATAGGGGAGTTTGCTGTGGAAGATCTTCTTGGAAAGAGGGGCAGGAAGAGAGAGGCGACAGATAAAGACACTCAGAAAAATGGCTGGAGGATGTCACAATGCCAGAGCCACTGCCACTGCCAGCTCTTTCTCTGCTTGTGCCTGTGAGGTGTCTGTCCAGGCAGGACTGCTCACCATCAAGGCTTTCATTCTGGTCCTGGTTTGTCATGTGGAGACTGTGGCTGGCAGGTTCCTTCCAGTGACAGCCAGATAGAGGAGTGCCTATAACGTGAGCAGTACCTCCTGGTGGTGTCCCTCAGAGATCAGGAAAGAGGGCTACAGAGCATCCTCCATCATGAGGACTTCATCAGGTCAGTGCTGGAGGAGACTTCTAAGGCTGTCAGAGGCAGCACTAGAGAAGGAAGAGGACATGGACTCCCAGGAAGGTGGATGTAGAAGTCTTCATCTCCACCTGCAGCAGTTGTCAGGAAAACAGTTATGGAGCCCTAGCAACAGAGGAGGAGGCCAGGACAGGCATCCTCAAGGCTGGGAAGATTGAGACTACTGCCACCAAAAGGAAGCTACAAGTGGTGGTGTTTGGAAGCTCCCTTCTGGAGGGGATGGAGGCATTCATCTGCTGGCCTGACCTGTTGTCTTAGGAAGTCTTGTGCTTGCTCAAAGCCTGGATATGAAATCTCACATAAGGATTACCAAGGCTACTACTTCATACTGTTCATCCAAGTAGGCACCAATGATACTGCCAGGGGTGGATGAGGCTTTCTTCAGGCACCTAGCAGATGTGTCGCAATCACAGGCCCTAGTTCTCATGGGGGACTTCAGTCACCCTGACATCTGCTGGGAGGGCAATACAGCAGTGTGCAGGCAGTCCAGGAAGTTTTTGGAGAGTGCTGGAGACAACTTCCTGGAATAATATGTACAAGTCCATGGGACCAGACATGCTGCACCCAAGGGTGCTGAGGGAGTTGACTGATGTGTGATTGCAGAACTGCTGGCCATTATCTTAGAAAACTTTTGGTGATTGGGAGAGGTTCTGGATGATTGTAAAAGGCCAAATATAGTGCCCTTCTTAAAGAAAGTGAAGAAGGAGCATCTGGGGAACCAGAGACAGGTCAGTCTTACCTCAGTACCTGGATGAATCATGGAGCAGGTCCTCAAGAAATCCATTTCTAAGCACTTGAAGAAGGCGATTAAGAATAGTCAGCATTGATTCACCAAGGGCAAGTCATGCCTGGCCAAGGTGATTGCCTTCTGGCTTTGTGGGTGCAGGGAGAGCAGCAGACATGATATACCTTGAATTTAGCAAGGCTTTTGATATGGTCTCCTGCAACCTTCTTGCAAGCAACCAAAGGAAGTATGGGTTGGATGAATGGACTGTAAGCTGGAAAGAGAACCAGCTACATCATTGGGTTCAAAGGGTAGTAATCAATGACTCGATGTTTGTTTGGCAACTGGTATCAAGTGGAGTGCCCCAGGGGTCAGTCCTGAGACCAATTTTGTTCAGTGTCTTCATCAACAACCTGGAAAATGAGATGGATTACACCCTCAGGAAGTTTGCAGATGATACCAGGCCGGGGAGAGTAGTAGATACGCTGGCGGGTAGTGTTAGGATGCAAAGAGGCTTAGACAAATTGGAGGATTGGACCAAAAGAAATCTCATAAGTTTTCATAGTTTCATAGTTGGTAGGGTCAGAAGGGACCTAAGCAGGTCATCAAGTTTGACCCCCTGCCATGGCAGGAAAGAATGCTGGGGTCAAATGACTCTGGCTAGGTGATTATCTATCCTTCTTTTGAAGATCCCCAGGGTAGGGGTGAGTACCACTTCCCTAGGAAGTTAGTTCCAGCTCCTAGCCACCCTGACTGTGAAGTAGAACCTCCTGATGTCTTGCCTGAACCTACTCTCAGTCAACTTATGGCCATTATTCCTTGTAACTCCCAGTTGGTCCCTTGCAGACGTGCTCTTGGATAATTTTCTCAAAGGGCTTCCCCGGGACTGAGGTAAGACTAACAGGCCTATAGTTTCCTGGGTCCTCTTTCCTCCCTTTTTTGAAAATGGGGACCACATTGGCCCTTTTCCGGTCCCCTGGCACCTCGCCAAAGCACCATGAGTGTTCATAAAGCCGTGCCAGGGGTCTCACAATGACCTCTGCCAGTTCCCTCAGCACTCTGGGGTGGAGATCATTGGGACCTGCTGATTTGAACACATCTAGTCCCTCCAGAAGTTCCCTGACTAGGTCCTCACTGACCCTGGGCCTGGCTGCACCTCCCCTGGGTCCATCCAGATTCCCAGTGGGGAGGATGTCTCTGTCCCTGATCAGAAAAATGGAAGAAAAGAAACTGTTAAAGAGTTTAGCTTTGTCACCTGGTGCTACCACATTACCAAGCATGTCCTGCAGAGGCCCCACGTTACTTGGTACCTTCTTTTTGCCCCCATGCATTTAAAAAAGGACTTCTTGTTATCCTTGATCCGGGTCGCTAATCCCAGTTCCATCTGTGCCTTAACTTTCCTAACAACCTCCCTACAATCTCAAGCAACAGAGGTATACTCCTCCTTGGTGAGGGGTCCAACCTTACATTGGGTGTATGCCTCCTTTTTGGGTTTGAGACATGCCTGGATACTTGTGGTGAGCCATGGGGGCTTTTGAGCGCTTTTGCCCCCTTTGATACACGTGGGGA
>NW_017729028.1:5441398-5441615 GCF_001723915.1 Gavialis gangeticus | reverse complement strand
TGGCAACTGGTATCAAGTGGAGTGCCCCAGGGGTCAGTCCTGAGACCAATTTTGTTCAGTGTCTTCATCAACAACCTGGAAAATGAGATGGATTACACCCTCAGGAAGTTTGCAGATGATACCAGGCCGGGGAGAGTAGTAGATACGCTGGCGGGTAGTGTTAGGATGCAAAGAGGCTTAGACAAATTGGAGGATTGGACCAAAAGAAATCTCATAA
>NW_017729028.1:5422418-5436398 GCF_001723915.1 Gavialis gangeticus | reverse complement strand
AAAATGAAAAAAAAAAGCAACATAATACAGAACCCCCATAAGCAATACCCCAGCCAAGCTTTGTTTCATAGTTTTATAGTAGGTAGGGTCAGAAGGGACCTGAGCAGGTCATCAAGTCCAACCCCCTGCCATGGGCAGGAAAGAATGCTGGGGTCAAATGACTCTGGCTAGGTGATTATCTATCCTTCTTTTGAAGATCCCCAGGGTAGGGGTGAGTACCACTTCCCTAGGAAGTTAGTTCCAGCTCCTAGCCACCCTGACTGTGAAGTAGAACCTCCTGATGTCTTGCCTGAACCTACTCTCAGTCAACTTATGGCCATTATTCCTTGTAACTCCCAGTTGGTCCCTTGCAGACGTGCTCTTGGATAATTTTCTCAAAGGGCTTCCCCGGGACTGAGGTAAGACTAACAGGCCTATAGTTTCCTGGGTCCTCTTTCCTCCCTTTTTTGAAAATGGGGACCACATTGGCCCTTTTCCGGTCCCCTGGCACCTCGCCAAAGCACCATGAGTGTTCATAAAGCCGTGCCAGGGGTCTCACAATGACCTCTGCCAGTTCCCTCAGCACTCTGGGGTGGAGATCATTGGGACCTGCTGATTTGAACACAACTAGTCCCTCCAGAAGTTCCCTGACTAGGTCCTCACTGACCCTGGGCCTGGCTGCACCTCCCCTGGGTCCATCCAGATTCCCAGTGGGGAGGATGTCTCTGTCCCTGATCAGAAAAATGGAAGAAAAGAAACTGTTAAAGAGTTTAGCTTTGTCACCTGGTGCTACCACATTACCAAGCATGTCCTGCAGAGGCCCCACGTTACTTGGTACCTTCTTTTTGCCCCCATGCATTTAAAAAAGGACTTCTTGTTATCCTTGATCCGGGTCGCTAATCCCAGTTCCATCTGTGCCTTAACTTTCCTAACAACCTCCCTACAATCTCAAGCAACAGAGGTATACTCCTCCTTGGTGAGGGGTCCAACCTTACATTGGGTGTATGCCTCCTTTTTGGGTTTGAGACATGCCTGGATACTTGTGGTGAGCCATGGGGGCTTTTGAGCGCTTTTGCCCCCTTTGATACACGTGGGGATTGTCACCCTTTGGGCTTGGAGGATCATCTCTTTAAGGAACAACCACTCCTCTTGGACTCCCAACTCCCCTTCCCTCTGGGACCTCAGTGCCTCCCTGACTAGTCTCCTTACCTCATTGAAATCCGTCCTCCTGAAGTCCAGGGCTGCTGCCTTGCTTCAGGCCTTTGACACCCTGTGCTGGATGGTGAATTCCAGTAGGTTCAATAAAGAGAAGTGCCAAGTCCTGCACTTAGGACAGAACAATCCCGTACACCAGTACAAGCTGGGGACTGACTGAATAAGGAGGACCTGTGCAGAAAAGGACCTGTTGCAATGGACAATAAGCTGAATATGAGCCAACAGCGTGCCCTTGTTGTGAAGATGGATAACAGCATACTGGACTGCATTTGGACATACTGGTTTTATTTGGACAGTTACATTTTTATAATGTTTGGCTATGAATCTACCATTAAGAGCACAACATTTTTGAATAAAATGATTTTTGTGTGGCTTCTTGAAACTTAGATATGACATTCAAATAAAGCATTCTATTTCAAAGCAGACATGTTTCTTCCACTCTAAAGGCCAGTGTGGAACATAAAATCCTGATATTTCTATACTTTCTATGTTAGGGGTGTCAAACATAGGACCCATGGGCTGGATCTGGCCTATGGAGCCTCTCAATCTGGCCTGCTAGGCTATGGAAGGTTGGGGGTCACTGGAAGTTGCTGGGTATGGATCTCTGCTGCTGCCTCTAGACTAGTTCTGCCAAACCCTTTGCCGCTGCTGTTATCTCTGTGCATCTGCAGAAGCAATATGCTTAAGAGGAAAACTCTCTTTCTATCAAGATAAGAACTGTGCTAATCAGAGCAATGACATAAATAAAGTAAAATGAAGTATGAAAAAAAGAAAAGATTTAATTAATTTGGAAACTTAGCGAATGTTATTTTTGAGAGCCAAAACTGTAACCCAGAATAAGGACAAAACTGAACGAAAAGAAAAGCTGTTATTGTAAAAGCAGCAGCTCTGGGAACTCCATGATTCCTGCCAAACCGAGAGTTCTTGTTAATGATCCTGGGATCAGTTGGATGCAAATACGCTTCTGGAAAAAAGCAAACTTTGTGCACAAAAGGCTCAGGGCCTGATGTTGCTATGAGTAGCATAACTTGAGGTGGGCAAGTTGGGCACCAGCCCTGGGTGCCAACTTAGTGGGGCCATCAGAATAGCAGCCCTCTGGCCAGTCCATGCCATGGCAACAACAGGAACTAGCTGCAGGGACACTGTGCAGCTGCTGTAGTGGCAACAGCTGGGGCAGGCAGACCACGCTGCAGCAGCACCAGCCAGGGATATTTCTGAGCCCCTAGAGCAGGCAAGACTCTGAAGGAAACCCCTTCCCTCCCCTCTGGAACTCAGCTGCACCCCCACTCTACTCTCCAGGAGGCATATCCTGCTAGTTTCACCTCTGTTTACCATCTTTTATTAATGGTGAATAAGATATTTAGTCCCTACATATCCTGGAAGGAGACTTTTGGGCCATCAAGTCTACTCCGAAGGTACTCTTCCTGAGATAGGAAGGATTGCAGCATTATGTCCTCATTCAGGGCCAGGGGTAAATTCTTTCTAGGGGCCTGGGCAAGAAACGGCTTATGTATTATTGCCCCAGGTGCAAGCTTTGGAACAATTGTGATTCAGTCACAATTTTTCTTTAGTGCCCTCTTGCTCCATGGTACAATTAATCTTCAGTAGCCCTATGACAAGTGAAAAGTACTCCTCTCTACTAACTGGCATTATGGGGCATGTGGAGATATTTTTCAGACATATTGTTGCCAATAAATGATAGCATTTATGGGCAAGAGGCAGTGCTGTGCACCAGAGTTTCAGATAAATATTACTTATCTGAGAAAATAGGTGGAGTCTTTACGGTTTCTTAATGCTTAGCCTTGTCAATTTTGTGGACATCTCAGTTGCCATGATCCTGACAGCTTTTCTGTGAAAAGTCTTTTCATGAAGATTCATCCCTCCTGATAAACAGGACTAGAGTAATCAAAGGATGATAGATCTTTGTGAAAACTCAGCAGTTTCATAAAGTGACAATCAAACTGTGCTTGACCTGTACCCACACAAGCCCAGGCACTATGCTGTTAAATATACACCATATTGGAGATGTTGAACATTACCCAGGGAGCTTCTTGTTCTATGGACTGCATTTATTTGCATCCCATACATACTTTTCCCCAAAAAATCAGCCCTTCAAAACTGGAGTGTGCATCTTAAATGAGAAAACTGATTTCTGTTCTGGAATGAAAGCATAGAGACACTTACATGGGTTCTGGGTACTCTGCTTCTGTTTCAGCCACAGAGGAGGGGTCGAGTATACTCTTCAGCATCAGAGCAAGAGCTTTAACCTATTTACAACCGCTCCCAAATTACTAGCAGCTTTTGGCAGAGCAGAAACACTGGAAAAACGCTCGGCCATTACTCTGGAAAAATATTTTGTCCTTCATTCAGTCTTCCCAAAACAAGCTGTACATCTTATTTGGGGGTATGGGGTATGCAAGAAAATATGCTATTTTCCTGCCAATATTAAATTGCATCATGTGGTTACATAGTAGGCCTTTGACTACATCTCACTGGCAGCATGAAGTGGCTGATCTCATACCTGAGTATGCAAGAACTCTTAAAACTTTCTGTTGCATTTTCAAACCTGAAACCTACTAAAGGTAGGTGTGATAAACATCTTTCATCCTACATGTGCTACCAGCATTTAAATCATAGCATAGCAGAGAAGTGTTGCTTCTTAACTATGTGGTTATGAAGAAAACCCTGGTTTAACTCACTCATGCACACAAGCTCATCTGTATTGCTTGTCTAGCTGGAAAGACCATTCAGTAGTCACCAATAATGTTCATGTGCAGTTACTTTAATTCAGCTGTCAGCTGCAGTCAGAGGCAATTGATAGAAAGATGCTCCATCATAATTCTCCCCTTCCTCACTTTTAACACTCCTTTGTGGAGCTGTAATTTAGTCTGGAATAATGCATTCATGTTAGTTGATAGTAGACTGGTAGCAAGCCAGAAAGCTAGTGCTTAACCCAGAATCGATGCCTCCTGGGAGTAAAGACTTCATGAATCAGATGTTATACATTTACACTGCTTCCAAGTGTATGATGAAGCAGGCACTTTGGGGATAGAAAACATCAATAAATTCAGTTTGAATTCTGTTCTCCAAAATTTCTTTTTCCACATCTTAGCCAATTGGGAACACCATCTAAAACCCTGCACTGTCTTTTCAGTCCTCCAAATTGCAGGTGAGAGCTTATAACATGCACTTAAAGCAGCTCTAATTTTAGAAATGTAGGTTCACATGGGGTCTGTCTGGCTGTGAGAATAGCTCTCATCAGTTATAAAGTGGTGAACCTGGGCTGTGCAAAAGTGATGTTTTTTTTTCTGTGTACTATATGTCTGAAATTTCAGAGCTGTCAAGTTTCACACATTCTCTCAGCCCAGCTGAGATGTCACACATTGTGGTGGGCTGCAGGAACTGCTGATGTTGAGTATCAGAGCCTGCTGTGATGCCTGCTTAGTTAGCAGACATGCAACTGCTTTGCCTCTAATCCTATTGGATCACTGTGGTGCTCATTATTGTCATTACAAAGTGCTCATTATTGTCATTACTGGTCTTCCTTAATCTAAAATGGATCTCTTTTTTTTATTAAAAGAATGTGTTTTAATTTAAGTATACAGAAACATATAAAGACCTAACATTCATGGTTCAACTAGCAACTTTATTATGTCCAGGACTAATAGCAATTCTGTGGGTGAGTGTAATAAGGGAACACTAGGCATGTTACCAGAAAGCAGGCTGGCCCCTTTAAGAACAGAACTTTCTGCACACAGCCAGCTGGCAGGGTAGGGGTTAAAAGCTGAGCCTTACTGGCTAGTCAGGTGACTGGAAGGGGCCGGCCAGATCTATAAAAACCCTGGGCTGAGTGGGCTAAGGGGCTTTTGGCTGCAGAGGGGGTAGACTCCAGATGGCTCCTAGAGAAGCTGCGGCAGCCCCACAAGAAGGAGCACAGCAGACGGTGGGAAGCAGAAGCACAGAGTCATGGAAAATGTGAGCTGGCAGACTGCCTTCCTTAACTTTATTTTGGCTATAGCCCATGGGCTTACTGTTTGTGTTTGATTGGTAATCTGGTGATTTGTGGTTGAGTTTGTAGGGGAGAAGGAGACCTCACTAGCACCTTAGGGAGCAGTCATAAAAGGCCAAAGGGCCCAGTGCACTAGTGGGTGCAGCTGTACAAGGGCAGAGGCCCAGAGCTGGCTGCAGGAAAATAGGACTTTGAAGCTGGGTCCTAGTAGGCAGACCTAGGCTAGTAGCCCGAGCTATAAAAAAGGACCAAGCCTGAGGAGGCAAAAGATCCAACAAGTCAGCGCCCAGGGGTGCAGTGTGAAAGTGGAGGGGGTGGGGTGGGGGGGGCAGGAGGCCTGGTGCGATAGTGAGCACAAAAGGAGGGCCATGGGCCCAGAGAGTATTAAGGAGCTAGAGCCTCAGAGTCAAACCCTATCTGGTGAATTTAGGCTGGTAGGCCTAGCTAGAGAAAGATGGGGATGAGAAGCCTGTGGTGGCTGAGAACTCTGGCACAGAAGTACAAACAACATCTGCAAGGTTTGGGGCACATATAGGGATGGTCAGAGTGTGCAAATTCAGCCCTAGTCATCAGGGTGAACAATGGGTAGTCTCCTGCTTGTAAGAACAACTGATCAATAATTACATCAGGATGTGACAGGTGAGTAATGGTGGGATATAGGACAAAACACAGGAGTGAAGTATTAAAGGACCTCCAGGGTGCCCTTCACAGGCCACTAGAATGCCACTGGGGTTGGTAACTTGTTACAGTGAGGGACTATTATTAATGATGATAGTTATTATGGTAGCCTTTTGGAGTCCCAGTTCTGTCTGCACAGTAGGCTTGCAGTCAAGAACAAAAAGCTCCTGACACAAGAATTTATGTTCTGAGTGTAAGATACAGGACAATAAGTAAGTACAGATGAGCAATCTTGAGGACACAATAAGACCATACTGGCCAACGTGGCTGTCCTGGGAGGCAGGGTAATGAATATCACTTACCGGCAGCCCGGGATGAGACTCACGTGGGTCAGAAGAAGGAACCCGCGCGGCTCGTTAGCTGCCTTTTTGTGCGGTTACAGCCGGCCGGTGACATCAGTGTCGGATGCCGGCTGGCAGGGATAAAAATGGCAGCTGCAACGGTGGAGGGACAGATAGCTGGGAAGCAGAGCCGCAGCTGGCACAGGGAGCGGAAAAGACCCTGCACGCTGGACCCCAGCAGCTGAAGGAGCTGGAGCTGACTCGGGCGAGGGAGAGAGGGGTTCCCCAACAGAGATACGCATTGGGCAACAGTGGGACGACGGGTGTGCCAGCAGGAAGGAGGATTGAGGCAGTCCCAGGGAACATGTCAGAACTCAAGTAGGAGTGCCATGACGACATGGCACGAGAGCAAGCCCCACAGGGGGACAAAGCCCCTGGGAAAACCCTTGAGGGGTTTGTAGTCAGGGCAGGTATCACCACCAGGGTCTGCCATACTAAGGAACGGATGGGAGATGGGTCCGGAGGCGATGAGGCAAGAGGAGCACGTTCCCCCCCACCGTCGGGCCCTGGTGTGGGGTATTAGGGGGGATAGGGATAAAGTTACTAGCCAGTTTGGTTGGTTACAGTACTCTTTTTTTTTTTTTTTTATGTGTGTTCCTGGTTCCACGAGATATAGGGGCATAGGGAGTTGAGATAAGTACCCTGGGGCATAGTGGTAGGGAAGTCGCTACGGAATTGCTACCCTGTGGGGTTGGTGAGGGACGAGAGTTTGGAAAGTAGCCAGGGGGGCCTGCACGGGCAGGCTGGACTCGAAGCCGAGGATAGCCATAAGGCAACTGTGGGGAGAGTGACCCCATGGGAGAAGCCATAGACAACGACTGGGCAACTCACCAAAGGTGGTGTGAGGCCGGGTATAGGGATGGTGGAGCCCCATGAGAAACCGCCGGACAGGACCCGGGCCACTGAGGGTCCCGCTAACCCGCCCCGCCAACTGAGGAATACCAAGTCGTGGCAGAAGAGATTGGGGCGGGTAGCACGGGGAAAAGAGAACTACCCCAGCAATGATATGGACTTGGAAGTCGCGTAACATCCGCTAACCTGGTGAAGGTGGCCCAAGAACAATTATTCGAAGCCCAGCGGCAACAATGGCATAACCACAGCATAGCAGCTGTCTAATTACTGCTAATTTTTCTGTTGGGGCATCAAGGTAAAGGAATGTTTTAAAGAGGAGAATCAAGTGGCTTTTCAGGTGTTTAATGGGAGATCCTTCCAACCACACGAATCAGTACAAAGTAGATACAATATTATTTGCAGATTAATGATTCAACTCTGTAAAACACAGATACCTGGTGTGTCTAAATGTACTTTAACATGCTTGAGTTAAAGCTTATTAAATCTAGTACCTCCAGGCACTTTTACATGTGCTTCAGGAGTCAGAGGGATGATTTAATTAGAATGGCTCTGAGTGCCACTGTAATTAAAGTGCCATAGCATCTTGTGTATCAGCATCCCTGCACTTCAAAATGGTGGTGGAGGCACTCAAACCACAGCTTGCTTAATGAGCTTTAAGTTTGAAGTGCAGGGATATTGATATACAAGGTTCAGAGGCTAGCCGGATCGCAGTAATTACTGTGCTCCAGCAGAGTCGATTAATCGAGCTGTAATTACTGCATGTCAGAGAAGCCTCTTGGCATGTCTACAGGCACCCTCCATTGTGAGGTACTAGGAAAATACACAATAGCCTGTCCTAATGAGCAGTAACTAAAAAGCACTTTTTTTATTGATGGTTTAATGTGCATTAAAATAGGCTAATGGTCATTAAAGTGCACATGTAGACACACCTACTGTTTTTTAACAAATGCTCTTAGTGCTTCCTCTAATGCCAGCTGGTCTCCATGATTCATCAGATGATATTGCAACTTGTGTGAGATGATGGTGAATGAATAGGGCATTGCCATGTCACACAAGCTATATTAGAGCCTCTATGACTGCTGAGAAACACTTTCTATATTTTTTATGGGCAACAGAAAAGCAGAATGTGGTGAAGGAGAGGAAGTCTGCAAACCAAATAAGGAACAGAGTTGGGAGAGGAAATGGTTTTGTATTTTTAAATACTTGCTGCATTTTTAAATGCAGACTTAATACAAATAGCTATATATGTGTATCAGTTAATTTTCCCTCCAAAATATGATTATAATTAGATTATAGAAAATAAAAAAAATAGATTGTAGAGACATGAGCCCCGGAATTTCATTTTTCTGTAGAGCAAAACAAGAATGCATGCCACAAAACTGGACATTACATTATTACTGACTTCTTCAGATCCTGGTCATAAGTCATTTTGACACTGCATCTTTAGCTCCAAACCCATATTTAACTCACTTCAGGATTGGCAAACACAGTAAAGATAAAAGTTTTGCATGTATCTGAAACTAGAGGCTAGGTTCTAGAAGTCTAACAAAACAAGTTCATGAACTTCAAACCAGCATACTACACTTCAAGTTACAGGTACCATTCACAAAGTTCTATAAACTTTCTGTACTACACTATTGCTGGTAAAATGTATAAGAAAAAAAAGCTTAGTTATAGTGTCTAATACATTACTTTATTATTATTGTTATTTTGTTATATGTAAAGTGCCATCTATGTGATTACTAATGTATAAGATATAAAATCAAATCAGTCTGTCTCTCCTGAGGAGCTTCACTCTAGAAAAGATGTTGAAAAGATACAACAGTGTTAGCATAGTATCAAAATTAGGCTAAATGGTTTCATTTATCCTGAACAGTTTTTTATATTGCCTGTTTATGGTTATCACTTGTGCTTTAGTAGGTAGCTGAGTAACATAGAAAAAAATTACTTTTTTAGAAACTAAGAACAATTGACAAGGCTTATTAAGGAAACATGTTTACTTGCTATCAGAAACTCATTTTTTATCTTTCATCTTTAAGCTTTAATGATTGTGAACATACAATGATTGTTTAACCCTGTTTGAGATGTATGGTATAGCCAAAAAGAAAAAAAATACATATTTCAGCAAAATTGTAGATAAGAGTTTATTTTAAAGGACTTTGACAGGACCTGAAGAACATTCTCCAAACTGCCCCTTTAAAATTTTTCTTAAAACAGCAACTTGTTGTGACTAGCATAATGTATGATAAATTTTTAAAAAATTCTAAACCAAGTTAAACTAAGTAGAATATACATCTACACTACAATGTAGTTTTGCCCATACTCTCAGCCAGCCATTTTTATGTATTCAGTTGGTACAATTTATGCCATTAAGTATAAATCATAGACACATCTGTTCCCCTTTCTCCTACATCTAAAAAGAGAGGCTTATAAAGGATGGAATACAGGAAACACCATTAAGGAGGAATATTTTGTACTGGTAACTGCACCTGCAGGGAGCGAGCTAGGAAAGCCAAGGTTGCAACTGCACACCAGCTGGCTACACGAATCAAGGACCATAAAAAGTCCTTCAGATATGTGGTGAGTTGAAAGAAAAAGAAGGGCAACATTGGGCCCCTTCTAAACCAGCTGGGGCAGCTGACTACTGACAACCAGGAAAAAGCCAATCTGCTTAATGATTACTGTGCATCAGTTTTTCACCAACCCAAAGGGACCACCCTGCCTAACATGATGTGGGATGACCAGGGTAAGGATGAATATATGCCCACCATTGGTGTGGATCTTGTGAGGGAGCATCTTGAGAGGCTGGACCCCCACAAATCAGCTGGTCTGGATAGATTGCATCCAAGAGTGCTTAAGGAACTGGTAGACATCATAGCGCAGCCACTGGCAAGAATATAAAATGCACGGTGCTGAGGTGAAGTACTTGCAGATTGGAAGAGGGGCAATGTGGTGCCTATCTTCAAGGAAGGGAGGAAAGAAGACCCAGGAAGCTACTGGCCAATCAGTTTGACCTCAAGCCCTGGGAAGATCTTGGAAAAAATCACCAAAGAAACCATTCTTGTCGGGTTAACAGAAGGCAACTTTCTGAGGGATAGCCAGCACGGATTTGTTGTGTGTAGGTCTTGTCTGACCAATCTCATTTCCTTCTATGACCAGGTGATGTATCACCTGGACAAAAGGGAAGAGGTTGATATCATATATTTGGACTTTAAAAAAGCCTTTGACCTGGTGTCCCATGATGTCCACATGGAAAAATTGGGCAACTGCAACCTCTACTACTCCACAGTCCAATGGCTGGGGAACTGGCTCCGAGGTCAGACCCAGAGAGTGGTAGTTGATGGAATTGCATCAATGTGGGACTCGATGACTAGTGGTGTCCCCCAAGGCTCTGTTCTTGGACCTGTACTCTTTAATGTCTTGATAAACAAGCTGGATACTGGTATCAAAAGTGGACTGGCTAAGTTCACTGATGACACCAAACTTTGGGGAACAGCATCCACACTTGAGGATAGGCTGATGATCCAGGCTGACCTCAATAGGCTTGCAAGGTGGGCGGGTGAAAACCTGATGGCATGCAATTAGGAGAAATGCAAGGTGCTCCACCTCAAGAAAAACCTCCCCCTGCATCACACTTATAGGCTCAGCAATGCTACATTCACTAGCACCATGACCGAAAGAGTTTCGGGGGTCATGATTGACCACAAGATGAATATGAGCCATCAATGCGATACTGTAGCTGGCAGAGCAAACAAAACTCTGGCTTGCATCTACTGATGCTTTTTCATCCTCCCGCTGTACTTGGCCTTGGTGAGGCCGCAGCTGGGGTACTGCCTCCAATTCTGGGTTCCACAATTCAGTAGGACATGGAGAAGCTTGAAAGAGTCCAGAGGCAAGCCGTGTGCATAATCAGAGGGCAGGAGAACAGGGCTTATGAAGACAGGCTGCAAGCTATGGGACTTTTCAGCCTGAAGAAATGTAGGCTCAGGGGTGACCTGGTGGCAGCCTATAAGTACATAAGGGGTGTGCATCAGGATCTGGGGGAATACCTCTTCACCAGACCACCCAAAGGGATGGCAAAGTCCAACAGTTGCAAACTCTTGCAAGACTATTTTAGGCTGGACATAATGAAAATCATCTTTACTATCTGAGCCCCCAAGGCCTGGAACAGACTCCCCCCAGAGTTGGTGCAAGCACCTACTCTGGACACTTTTTTTTTAAGAAACATTTGGATGCTTATCTTGCTGGGATCCTTTGGCCCTAGCTGACTACCTGCCCCTTGGGCAGGGGGCTGGACCTGATAATCTTAAGAGGTCCCTTCCAGCCCTAATGTCTATGAAATATATGAAATCTTGCCTTTCATTTGGTATATTCAGAGTAGATAGGTTACAAAGATGCTTGTTTGGCTAACAATGTTTATAAAAAACTGTGAGAAGCATCCAGAAAATTCAAAGTTTGCAGTGCCAGATGAAAGTCAGTGACAGAATTTTCTTGAACAGATTAGCCTGTATGTCTTGAGGATCTATAGATACAGTTAAAGTGCAAGCAGGCCTTGTACTATAACTTTGCAGTGATATACAGGATCTTTATCTGTCTTAGCCTTTTCACCGACATGTCTGTCCATCAGTTTCCTTCTGTAAACCATTACATAATATCTAAAAATAGCTATCAGTTTAATGGGTTATACTTTATTTTGAAAGACACTGTTGATATATATTATCAGCTCATTTTTTTGCACCCAGCAGTTTACAAGCCATGCTAAGTTGGAGAAATATGGGTTGTTTTTACACTGGTTTTAAAGCAGTACCCTTCCCACCCGCAAAATATATGGCCTTTTGTATATAAAAAAGACAGTTTACACTCTTGTGTGGCAAAGACCGTATTTTCTTATATTTAGGAACAAAGACATGTCAGGCTTTATTGAGCACATCACTAACTATATAACTAGCGTTAAACACTCTATTTGCAACTGTTGCTGTGTATTTTGTGTGTGATTATCACCCCTAGATCTGCATCCTATAAAAAGATATTTCTGTTTGCTTAATTATAAAGCTCTTTATGAACAGGCTCATCTGTAAATAGCTTGGTGCAGCTGAAATAGAAATATAATTATAATGAAGGCAGATGTTTGTGAGATACTTCGCATAAAACTTGTTCTGAATATACAAAGGAGAAAGGTTTTTGCTAAATGGTGGGGCTTAGGCTGGCAGCCAAATGTGATGGGAGATCTTAATTTTGGGGGAAACTGCCATTGTATCTTCTTCCTCTAGCCATACAGAACTACTCTCTTTCAGCGTATTTCTTCCTGCAGCTTTGAGGGCCAGATCAGTAACTTCCTGCAGGACATGTTTTTCATTCAACTCCATGGATTAGTTAGCAGAAAATGCTGTATTTTTCTTCTGAAATGTACAATGATGGTCATCAACCTAATACATGAACTTGAGATTTCGATGAATTTTTCACTGTATGGGCATCTGAATATAAGGCTTTTGATTTAGCTCATAACAGAGAGAGACCTAGCTTTGAATTTCCACAAAGTTTATGACCATATAGTGTAGGAACATCTTTGCTTTGCAGGTTTTTGTCCTCTAATTATCACTTAAATTCTCTAAATGAAACATTGCATGTTATTCTCACAAATTATATATTTACACAGACACATGCAAACATACATATATTTGGTTTATAGGAACTTAATTTACAAACTACAAAACATCTTAACTACAGTGTTATTACAGTAAATTTACACTTTTGATTTTGGATGAACAGTTCTACCAAAAGATCTTCAACCAAAATGTAGGAATTGTGTGGGTTTTTTTTTCTAAGCCCTAGTTATCGGTGCTGCAATGGCTGTTTCAAAGCCTGCAGTCCTCACTAATGGAAAATGCTCATTAACTTCACTAGGCTTACTGATGCTGATTGTCTTCTGCTTATACAATCTTTAATAATTTAATAGAACAGCTGATCCACCCATAACCACAATCGCCCCATCAGAATGTGACCCAGATCTGCCAGCCTGGAGGGACATGCTTCCTTTATAAAATAGGCTCAACCAGTTTGAGTCCAGCATGAAAATCTCCTCAAACTAATTTAAGTACAAAATGTCAAAATTCAGCTCTATTAGAATATTTGCTAATATTTCTAATATAATCTCTAACATTGCCAGTGTTTATTTCTTTTTCAAATCAGCAGTTTGTAGTCTAGTAAGACTGCTTCCAGTGTGAAGTCAATAAGAACTTTGAGCAAAAGTAATAAGCTATACATAATAATCACGGAGACTTAATTTTAATAATGTTTTATTCAAGTTGGATGTATTCAGTGAATGGTTAACGCAAATCTTTTTAGCCTATGGATTCTATGAACTATATGCACCTTACCTATTCCTTTGGATATTAGATATTTAATTTTTTCCCCCGCTGAACAGAAAGTTTTTGTTATTACTTTCTCCCCTTCAGTAGAAAACTCCCCCATCCAGCTTTTAAGCCAACAGTCCTCAGGTGGAAATTCATGAATGCATGTATTTGCTGGAAGGAGTGTTTGTTTGTAACACACTTGAAAACATTTTTGTAAACAAAAACATTGCTCATCATATGGACGTGTTTAAGTAGAATATAAGGACCACAAACTGGGGGTGTGTGAGGTTTCTGTCCGTGATTTGATTTGGAGATTTGGCCTGATTCGGAGGCCTAATCACCAAATCGGGAGAAGGAAAAAACCTCCAAACTGATTTGGAGCCTCTGAAGCAATTTGGAGATTTGGAAGGCAGTCTTTCAGGGGAACAGAAACTGGGGAAAGACTGACATCAGTAGCTGGCCAGTGACTGTGATTTTTCCCTGAGTCCCCTTCCAGTCACTGTGCTCTGGGTGAGGGACATAGAAACAGCACATAAGCCTCTGTCTGCAGCCT
>NW_017729028.1:5421149-5422211 GCF_001723915.1 Gavialis gangeticus | reverse complement strand
CACTTCTTAAAAAGAAAGCTGTGTTTTCCCTGGCAGTGAAACCCCTGTACCTATCTCCTTGAAACTTGGCATGATTCATACCCTCAGAAGGGGCTACCATCCCTGCAATTTTTATCTGAAAGATGACAAAGTTATTTGTCCAATTTTATCCAAAATATGACAAATTTATAGGTATTTCAGTGATTCACCATTATAGTCTATGGCAGAAACTCTGAATCTCTCTGAATCAGTGCCGAATCTTCTGAAGCTGATTCAGCCAAATCGATTTGGGACAGTGATCCAAATTTCCAAATAGAATTATTGTTCTCAGAATCAGCCGAATCTGAATCAAATATTTGCACAGGCCTACCACAAAACATTAGGGACCTAATGCAAATCCTGTTGAAGTAGAAGGGAACCTTGCAGTTGACTTGAGGGCCTTGGATCAGATCCCAAATGGAGCTTTGGGTAACTTGCAGCCTGCTGTTACCTTGAGAACATCCTGGTGTCACTGATTAGGATGTCTGAATACATCTTTATCACTACTGTATTATTTAAGAGCCAGATCTGGTTTGGTTGGAAAAGTGCCTAAAAAAAGAACATTCAGTAATTTAGGTGCCTGAATTCCAAAGAATAATCTAGATTATCTTTGTCCCAGCAGCCACAAAACTGGATAGGGGCCTAAATCCAAGAAAAGTTGTTTGCATATGGTTGCAGAGTGTGGGGTTTCTTGCTTTGCACCTACTATTCAAAAACATTCAATACTTAGCAATTGGTGCTAGTCTTGGGTTGGGTTCCTGTGCATGATCAGAAGTAAACCAGTTAGATCCACTAGTTGTCTAAGGTTTACTTAGATCCTGTTTAATCCTACTTTGTAGATAGGAGCTAGGGACAGACAGATGTTCAAAAAGATGGAGCCTGAATTAATTCAATCTTTGCAGGTTAGTCTAACTTGCCTAGATTGAACCGATTTGCAAGTGAATAGACATTCAGGGAATGCAGGCAATTGTCTGCAGTGGCTGAGGCCTGGAGCTGTCTGGTGCTAGAGCAACCCTTGGTTCAGGAAACCTGTGGGGGGGGGGG
>NW_017729028.1:5419093-5421113 GCF_001723915.1 Gavialis gangeticus | reverse complement strand
CCCCCCCTCCCAGTCCTACCTGAACAGATCTCAGCCTGGCTCTGTCTGGTGCTTCCCTTTCACTGCTGCAGTGTCAGGGGTGGGGGTGCAGCCAGGTGCTGGAAAGCATGGCCCCTGAAGCAGAGCGGGCAGAAAGGGGGTTTATTCTGCCCCTGGGGGACTGCAGCTGAGGTCTACCCACCCTGACTGTTGCTGATCTCTCCCTGCACAGGGCAAGAAGTGGTTTAAGCTCCTTCCCTCCCCCTCTGCCTGATAATGAAGGGAGTGGGGCACTAACCTCCCTCCCTGTCCCTTGCATAAGGGGGCAATGCTAACCAGCCTCTGGCTGTACACCTACCCCTGCCACTGGAGTGGTGAGCAACCCTGATGGGGACAGCACCCCTTTCATGGTTTTCCATGAGCTCAAGCCTCTTCCAAGTTGGGGGCTATGCTGCAGGTAAGGGCAGATGGAGTAGGGCAAGCAGAGCTGCTACAGACTGTGCAGGGCAAGCAGTGGCACTGAGGTGTAGAGGGGGGGGCATAGCCCCCTGAATCCTTCCTAGTGCTGCCTCTGCTCAACCTGAGGCAGCTACGACTGCCCTGCAGCACAACTCCCAGCTGGGAAGAGTTTCATTCTCTACGAAACCATGAAAGCAGCTGCTGCCCCTGTTATGGTCCCTGCCCCCTTGTTGCTTCTGCAGCAGGGGTAGGGGTGCGGCCCAAGGCCGGCTGGCATGGCCTTCTTAGGTGAAGGGGGAGGGAGGGGGTTTATCTTTATTTCTCCCCTCCCTCCGACATCTGGCAGAGAGGGCAAGGAAGAGGCTTATTCCACTGCTTACCCTGCATGGGGAGTGATTGGCGGTGGTGGCGGTCAGGGCAGGTAGACCCCAGCTGCAGTCCCTCAGGGCAGAGGGGAGAACAAGCCCCCTACCTGTCCCCTCTGCTGCAGGGGGCTGTGCAGGCCAGCATCTGGCCATGCCCCTGCCCCTGCCACAGGTGGACCCTGGCCCAGGTCTGTGCTGGTGGGACAGGGAGGGGCAAATTAAACCTCTCCCTAGCCAGTTCACTTGAGGCTACTGCTGGTGCTGGCCATGCTCCCACTGCTGGAGCAGTGAGTGGAGAAATGCCTGGGAGGGGCTGCTCTGCCTCTGCCTGTCAGATCCCACTGAGGTCTGTGGTGGTGGGACAGGGGAGGGAGGAAGGAACTAAACCTCTTCCCCACCTCCGTCACCTTAGGGGGGCTGGTGTCTGACCATGACCTAACCCTGCCCATCCCTATTCTGGCTAGCGAGCAGAGGGGTAGGGTCAGCCCTACTCCACTGGAGCAGAGAGCACAGCCCAACTCAGGGCTGCAGAGCATGCTGGGATGCTAGGGGACTCTGGTTTAACTTAAATCAAGAAGGGGTCTGGGACACAAATTGTAAAAACTGATTTGAACTTGATCAGTTAAGCCTGATGCTACATTCAACCAAATTTATCTCAAACTGGTCTCAGACATTTTGAAGCTGGTTTATGTGCATGGAACATCTGTTCTATTAC
Source organism: Gavialis gangeticus (assembly GCF_001723915.1). NCBI lineage: Eukaryota > Metazoa > Chordata > Crocodylia > Gavialidae > Gavialis > Gavialis gangeticus. The sequence continues at coordinate 5,419,595 of NW_017729028.1, read as the reverse complement.
AGGTTTAAACCAGTTTCTGATCACTTAAACTGGTTTATGAGTAACTTCTGTCCCTAGCCAGGGTCTCCCTAGCACCACACAGCCTTGAAGTCAGCTCAGATTCAGTGGCAGTGGTGGTAGCATTCAGAATAACTTGGTGCCTAGAGCAAGTGCCCACTTAACTTAGCGATTTTAACCCACATCTCCTACTTCCAAGGAAAGTTTCCCTAGCCACAAGTTATAGACTTATCTGGACAGGAGGGTATCTTTGGCCTTTGTTGCTGAAGTTGGGCTGCTGTGGCCAGTTTCATGGAGTTGAAAGGAGAACAAGCAAAAGGGAACCTACCTAAATTTACATGTTAGTGATTAGAACACCCCTGCTAGAGGAGGCTCTAGGGTGCTGGCCCCTCTGTTGCCAGAGTTACTTTGGTTTTTTAAACAATTACTCTTATATAAAAAATATAAACAGTCCTGACTTTAGAGACCAGGCTGCGGTGAGTAGGCTGAGGGGGATCAGGGAGGC
>NW_017729028.1:5399237-5419082 GCF_001723915.1 Gavialis gangeticus | reverse complement strand
CTAGGTCCCTTCCGACCCTAAATCTATGAAACTATGACCAGAGCACAGTTTGCTTCTAATTGCAAGGTGAATAATGGAGTTTCTGATTTGTCTGCCAGGTAAATTAATTTAACTTTGTAAATATATTATTTTTAATGATGAAACAAAGGAATCTGCTGTTCTTTCAGTTCATGTGTATCAGTCCTATTAACATTAATGGAAATTGTATGTGCACTGAGGATGAGAATGAAGCACTAAGACTGTACAGGCTTGTGCCTCAGGCCAAGCCTTGGGGCCTAACAAATCAACCCTGCTCTCTGATCTATACAGGCTCAGACTGACTTAACTACTTGAGTGGGGGAGGGTGTGGATGAAGTGAACAATCTTGGATTTAACTGGGAAACAGGGTCCCTTTGGTCATTCAAATACAGGCACTGAATTTTAATTAATGAAGGACTTTACTACACAGAACCCACACCCCCTGCCCTGTTATGCCACTGGAGCCATTATACAGAGGTCACACAAGACATCTAAGGAGAAGTTGGGAACAGAATTCAGATACTTTGGCTTTGATTTGTGTGCCTACAAAATAATGCCATTTTTTTTTTCTTACAGGCTCTACATGATCTGTACTTCCTCTCAGATTCTCATACCTTTTAAGGGTACAGTATACAATATTTTCCAATCTTCAGTAGTGTAGTGGTTCTACTGAGATGCAGCAGTTCTGAGAAGCAGTGCTTAATGATGATGCTCAGCATAGCTAAAAAGAAGTCGATTTGACAAAAGGATAGATGCTTAGCTAGGATTTTTGCTGCCTCTAGGAGTCTGTCAAGGCATCCCTGGCAAATATTTAACCTACTAGCTGTTACTTTTATGCAGGGCAAATATATGCAGTCCTTCTTCCTTTATAGCCCCCTCCTCTGCCCTCCTGACTCCCCCCTTTCACACACGCACACTTTGCTGGTGTACTGTCTTCCCACAAGAAAAAAAATACTAACAATATAGGGGTTTTGTTTCGCACCTAATATTTAAAAAACATTTAATGCTTAGCAGTTTTAGGAGGGAATAACACATGATGCTTCAGTGGTTGAGTATGGACAGAGTTAAAAAGTACATGTTAGGAAGAGGTTCTAAGTGCTGAATTGAAAATATTATTTATTCATTGTATTTTCCTGTTTATTTGCCCCTCTCAAATAGTAGATAAGTATCACTACATTCTCTAGCCTCCTTCACTCTAGGCTATGATAAAATGTAACTTTTGCAGCACCTTTTTCAATTTTTACCATAGTGTACTTAAAATCCCAAAGGCATAGGATAAGAATCTGTTCCAACCTGCCCCACAAAAACTTAAACAGAACTTAAATTTTGTCACAGGCTTGAAAAAATATTGGTTATAAATGTAATTTTCCATACCTCCTATACTTTCTGATACTGGTGGTCAAGGGGTATTGGAAGTGGTGAAATACAGAAGAAACTTAGCTCCTGTGTTTGTAGACATGCTTATCTATGAATGCTTCAATGATTGCCTGAATAAATGAATGTTCTGAGATATACCTATCACTTTTTTTGCTAAAGAGATAACGAGCTAGATTTTTGTGTAAGTGTATGGCCTGTTGTGGTGGAAGTTGTATGTTCTCCTTTTGGCATTTATAATGCAATGAGCTAATTACTTAGTGTTTTGACTATGGAAGAACTTTAGCGGCAGCATTCTTTCTAAAAAGGTGACTGCAAAATTACTACTTATATGTTGAATTGTCTATTGGTTTGGTTCCATAATATCACAGAAAATCAGTGCTTCAAAATCAGAGCTACACTGAACCTAGAGCAGGGTGAAAATTGTTACAATTATTCATTATGAATTTAAACCCCAGCATTCCAGTTGGGTCCATACAATGTACCTGGAACCTGTATATAGTGTGCCTTTGATAATCATGGGATACTCTTTATATGACTGAGATCTGAGGTTGACAGACCATTTGTGAAATGTTTTTGATTCTCTTATCACTGACCATTAATAGTTGCAAAAGAACTTAAGCAAATATACACTGTGGTGGAGGCTGAGTGTGTTGTGGAGCTTCTCAATAACATCACAGTGTCATTTAGTGTTACCTTTGTCACTCTGCTGCTGTTCTGCTTGTTTGCTTTATTTTCCTGTTTCCCTGTCAAGGCTTTCATATTCTGAGCTGTCTGAAAAATGCCCAAGCTCTTCTGTTCTTTCCACCATATCCCGTAACTCATCTGTCCTCTGCAACTGCTTTGTGTTCTCTCTATACTCTAGTTCTATTCTATATGGTAAGATAGAAAAATAGAAATTGATGCTTTTAGGACAGATTTTTAAAATTTCCTCTTGGCATTCGGTACCACCCAATTAAGTGGCTATATTTACACCGCAGTCGTCAGTGATCTTTTTCTGGGGTCTCTGCTTATTAAGTAATAAATCCCACTTCCCTGGATAAAAGTGTTTCGAACATTACATGTGGCAGGATGGAGCTGGTTCCACAGGGAATGCCTGCCTCTTTCCAGACTGCTCCCTCCATGTGCTATACTCCCTGATGGGTTTATCTAACTATGTCATCTTTACCAGGGATATTTGAAGCAAGCTGTTGCCTCTTTCTTAGTTGCATGAAGGTTGCCAGGGAGCCTGGGGGACCCACCATCTGACATTTGTGGTACTCAACTTCTATCTGAATATGTCTGAGAATCACATATTCTCATGTCATGAGATGACAAGATCTGTGTTTTTCCCCTTTTTCATGATTTATTCTTAAGGTGTTTAACACAATGAATATAATGGATTTCTGTCTGTAACCCATCACTATTTTAACTATTTTCTCTTTCTGGTAGAGTTAGTCATTGTTGAATTAAAAAAGTAGAGTTGAGCTGGTTAATTTTGCAAGGAAATTTTATAGGTTAGTTTTCTTATGTTCTCTTAAGTGACCACAAATGCTGAAGACAAGAGAACCCTGGAGAATGAAGTCATATAAAAGGTTCAGGTGGAGCAGCAAGTCTTTCCTTCTTTGCCTCTCAGTTGTGCTTCAACTCTAACCTAGATGGATTACATCTAGAAGTGGGAGAATAATTCATTCTACATGGCCATTTAGTTCTTAGGCTGTCTCCTAAACCTGAAAACAAGGATGGCAATTAATGCCAATGACAGCAGTGCCTGTCTGCTAGGAATGGGATAGAGACCATAGTTCATCTCAAATAGGTCACCGAACAGCCATCAAAACAGTTAAGTTTAAGCCTGGTCATATTCAAATGCAATGAAGCAGGAGATAGATAATAGCTGAACTAGTGGATGGACAGGTTGTCACAGGGTACTCTGGAAAAGTAGTAGTATTAGCCAAGGGCTTCCATAAAAATAGGCCTATGGAAAAAATATATATACTATAAATATTTAAGGTAAGAAGCTTAAAAACAAAAAATCAGAATAAGTGAACTAAAATGCCTGGCAAAAGAAGGCGGCTTTGACTTAAGTCTTGTGGGTATGCAGTGAAATGCCACTAGATGAATAGGGTATGGTAATATGCACTGTACGGATGGGCCAGCTGTAGTTCTAGGGTTGAGTGTATCATCATGGGTTTAGAATCCATCTAGATAAATTATCCTGATCAGAATGTAGTAAACACAAACATGGTTATACAACTACTGTCCCTCCTCTTGCTTCCTACTCTTTTCTCCTTTGCATCTGATTCTTCCCTCCTTTTTCCCCATTGTGGTGTTGTTGTCTACTGTCCACCCATATCCTCCCCCTCAACCTACCTTTCTGGCTTCAACACATTGCACTTCTCCTTCTCACATTCTTCTCTTCTATGCTCATTGACTTCAGCTTCCATTTTGTTGACCCATACTACTCTTTACCTTCACTCCTCATTTGTCTCAGCAACATCCAAGAGCAGACCAGTCAGTTTCAGGTATAATGTCAGATAGCATACCTGAACTATGAATCATGCACAGTGATGCTTTTGATGAATACAAATCAGTTGACAGCCAGGTTAAGCCATGATTTGAGGCAGGGTGAAGCCCCCTCTAGAAAGAGAGTCAGGAAAAGACCCTTCTCATCCTGGAAGGCATGAAAAGCATCAAGGAAACTGCCACAAATAGTCTTTCTCATGAGAGATCTATGAGATTTAGAGCAGCAGAATCTAGAATAGGAAATACTTGGCCCATCTACTCAAGATGCAGATTTACTGCATAGTAAATTAGTCTACTATATAGTTAGCTAGTACCTGTGGTTGCAAGTACTAGATTAAGTGCACCATGTAGATGCTGACTAGGAGAAAATTTGCTCCTGGTCAGCCACACCAGCAGGGAGCCAGCTTCCTGCATGGACCAGTCACATAGCTAGGAGTTTCTTCTGCCATATGACAGGGATGGCACTTTGGCTGTCCCAGCCTGGCCTTTAGATTTGTGATCCAATCTCTGGGGCCTGTGCCAGCTGTTGCCTGCCCCTGGGCATCGGGTCCTAGGAGTGTGGCCACATGCCAGCTGCAGCAAGCTTGAAGACATGGGCTCTGGCTCCCAGGGCCTGTTCTACCACCTGCCTCCTGGGCACCATGCTTCTCCACTGCAAGCATGTGCCAAGCCCCACTGGCACCCAGAGTCTCTGTCTCAGCCCCTGAGGTCCCTGGAAGTAGCCACAATGGCAGCCTGTCCAATGCTACAGACAGCATCCTGGGGCTGCAGCTGGTCAGAGTGAGAGACTGTCAACCTCACAGCAGTGTGGGGTGATGCCAAGGAGCAGAGGAAGTTTGCTTAGGGCAGCTGCTCAAACACCCACACTTATGAGGCCATGGAGGTCTGCATGTTGGAATGTGGCTACTAGCTGTTTGGACACCAGTGCTACATAAAGGTCAAGGCCCAGTGCATCTATATCATAGACCACACCTGGTGGTCTGGGGCAGCCCACAGGACCATGCCCTTTATGAAATAGCTGGATCATGTCCTGGCTGCAAAGGACCCTGGACACAGTTGCTACGTCTATTCCAGCACAGGAAGCCTACTGGAGCTTCTCCCAGGGCCCAGCAGTGATGAGCAGTCTGCAAGGGAGGGACCTTCTAGGCACAAGCCTGGCCTCATCTGGCAGCTCAGGGTGTCTGGGCTAGCACCTGCCCCATTGAATCCATGCACACAGACCAGGGATGGCACCAGTCATGACCAGCTCCAACTCCTCTCCAGAGGGACTACTATTAGGGCAACCAGGTGCCATGCCTCTGTGCACTGAGACACTATTGCAGCTGCACCACCTCTCCACCAGCAGGGACCAAATTAAACTACTGGGACCTCTTACCATGCCTGTCTGGTAAGCTCCACACAGGGAGGAGGGCTGGGGGGAAAGGGGACAGCGCAGCCACCTGTGCTTGTGCCAGCTCACCTGCCCACCCCTAGGTTGCATGTCTGGAGCCAAGGGCCCCACTAGAGGGGTGGGAACTCTCCCTTACCCTCCCCTCCTCTTCCCACCCTGCCTGGGTGAGCTCCCCTCTGCCCCTTGGAGTTTAACCCCACAACATGCAGGTAGGTGGGAGGCAGTGCAGAACTTTACTGAGCAGCCAGCACCCTCCCAGCTAGGAAGTGAGCGGCCTATCACATGCAGAAAAAATCATCAGTCACAGCAGCAATATTATCCTTGACTGCAGGGGGCAGGGACTCATAGCCTAGGCAGAGATATCCCTCTAGGCAGCGGTGAACTTTCTGGGGAAGTGTGGGCTTGCCTGGGGCACCGTTGAAGCTCAGGGTCCCATGCCATTCTCAGCTGCTCTTGGGCCACCATGGTGATCAGCAGCAGGGTATAGTGGATGGGGCACCCTTCAGTGTACTCCAACAGCTTGTCACAGTGTACCCAAGGGACTCTCAGCAGGGGCATGTTTTGGGGAGCAATGGTGGCAGTGGCCCTGGCTTGGGCCGTCTATCTGGAGATGGCCACTGGAAGGAGGGCCAGAGTGACACCAGCTCTGCATCCCAGCCAGGCAGGAGCCCCTCATCCCAGCTGGTATGGGTCTGGTGCCATGGGAGCAAACTGCCTGGCCTGCAGGAGGAAAAGGAGGGAACTGGTTTTGAACTGCTGTGACAGCTGCTGGCAGGAGCCAGCCCTGGGCTAGCCTGGGTAGACCACCAAGAAGGCAGGCTGACTATGGCAAGCAGCAAGCAGGCCACTTGCCCCTGTGGAGGGAGCAGGGACAGAGGGCTTAGGTCATGGCCACCTCTGGCAGGGCCTGCCTGGCCAATTTGCTATGGTCCCTGGGCACTTGTATGCACACAACCCCTGAACTGCAGCTGGGTAGCACACATCTCCTCAGTATGATGCATGCTATTTCTAAATGTTGCAAACTGTCACAAAGAGACTCTCTCTTCTGGCTCTTTTGGAGGCACCCAGCACATGAGCAACTCTGGCTGAAGCCTGCAGCTCCCTATGGCTGCTTCAGGGGGACAAAGCATGGCAGGAGCTGGCCTGGATCTGCCTACTCCCACAAGGAGCAAATCTGCTCCCAACAGGCTGCATGTATAGATGTGTTCCTGGGAAAGGTTTACTGTGCAGTATTTTTCTGTGCATGGATTCATAGATGCTGGGGTCAGAAGGGACCTTAACAGACCATAGAGTCTGACCCCCTGCCTAGGCAGGTAAGAGTGCTGCGTTCAGATGATCCCAGTCAGATGCCTATCCAGACTTCTCTTAAAAACCCCCAAGGTAGGGGAGAGCACCACCTCCCTTGGAAGCCCATTCCAAATTTTGGCCACCCTTACCATGAAGAAGTTTTCCCTGATATCTGCTCTGTCAGTGTGTGACCATTGTTTTTTACCCCAAGAGGTGCCTTAGTGAACAAAGCATCTCCGATCCCTTGCTCCGGTCCCACTAATGAATTTGTAGGCAGCCACAAGATCACCTTTCAGCCTTCTCTTGCAGAGGCTGAAGAGGTCCAGGTCCCTCAGTCTCTCCTCATAAGGCTTGTCCTATAAGCCCCTAACCCTATGAGTGGCCCTCCTCTGATCCCTCTTGAGTCTATCAACAACCTTCTTGAAGTACAGTGCTCAAAACTGGATGCAGCACTCCAACTGTAGTCTGACCCGTGCCGCATAGAGGGGAAGTATCACCTCCTTGGATTTATTTGTCATGCATCTGCTGATGCATGATCAAGTTTGGTTTGCTTTGCTGATGATTTCATCACACTGATGACTCATGTTCATCCCTTTCCCTTCTGTGCTGCTGAGAGGGTCACTTCCCAGCCAGTAGGTATGCTGGATATTTTTGTACCCTAGGAGCAGCACTTGTCCTTGTTGTATTTCATCCTACTGTGTACTGCCCACTTTTCTAACCTGTCCAGGTCTGTCTTCAATGATTCCCTACCCTCTGGAGTGTGCACTTCACACCACAATTTAGTATCCAAGTCACTGATGAAGATTCATAGATTCATAGATAGTTAGGGGCTGGAAGGAACCTTGCAGATCATCGGGTCCAGCTCCCCTGCTCTAGGCAGGAAGACAACTGGGGTCAGGTGACCCCAGCAAAGTGACTGTCTATTCTCCACTTGAAAGCCTCTAGGGTAGGATATTGAAGAGTATAGGTCCAAGGACCAAACCCTGTGGGACCCCACTACCTACATCCTTCCAGGTCGATAACGACCCATCTACTACCACTCTCTGGGTGTGACTGTTAGGCCAAATTGCCACCCACTGGACCATGTAAACATCTATATCACAGCCTCTTAACTTATTTATGAAAATAGGATGAAATACTGTATTGAAGGACATCCACCTCTACACCTGTGTCTGAGCATTTTGTGATTTTGTGCAGTAAGCCTAAATTGTATTAATAGCATGTGTAGACACACTCACTGTGTTAGATGTAATGGCAAAAGATCTGGATAGATGAGCTTTGCCTAGAGTGTAAGAAGATTGCTGACCAGGACAGACTGTGCTAGTTCAGAGGGGAGGGAGGAAGGGTTCCAGTTATCTAGTGGGGCCCAGAATGAAGGACATGAGATTGTATCTATGATCATTTCTGGAGGACAAAAAGGTTTGGGCAAAGGTCCTAAATGATGAGCCCTGCCGCCCTAACAGTAATTAAGTCAATATGGAGTCTGACAAACCATCTGGGACACCGACAGTGGAATACTGGGAGATACTCCTTTTGATTTGTTGTTATGGCTAACAAGTTAATAGTAGATGATTCAGAAGCAAGCCTGCCAGGGCCAGACTCAAGAGCTAAAGAGGTGAAATAGCTGTCTTCTCTTGTTGAGAAAAATAGTGAGGGCTAATTGTCTCTGTGATTAAAAATCTTCTAGGAACAAGGAAACTAAAGCACAGCTAAAAGAATCCTAATGGGCTCTGCTAAAGTCCTGCTAACAGAAAGGTAAGTGGGATATAGTTGAGACTTATCTTATGTCAGAACTCTGCCATGAGAAGGGAGGCTGAGGGTCACAACAAGTTGTCAGACTCATGATATCTACCAGGTGGAGGGAAAATCATCAGAAGGGTGTGAAATAATCGATTAACGAAGTGGAGACAGGAAGGAAGGAGAAACATTTCCGCTTAATCAGTGGTGTCAGGAAGATCAATCAGGTTATGCAACTTAAATATAACGTTAACCTCAACATGGCTAAAACAGAGTTCTTCATTTCCTCCTCAGCCTGCCCCAACATTTCCTTCCTCAGTCAGTTGATCACCACCCTGCCTGGCACTCAAGTGCTTAAACTGAGAACCACTGTCACCTTTGCGCTTTCTCTGAGTCCTTATAGCTAAGTCTTGCAGATTCTGTCTTTACAGCATACCTGAGACATGACTTATCTTCTTTATTTACAGAGCTAAAATTAATGTCAAGGCTTTTCACTGGCCCTGACAAATGCAATCTTGTCCTACTCACCTCTACTCTGATCTTCGGAGCATCGTCCTATCTCCTGGTCAGTTACTTTGGCCATGGTACCCCTGTTTCTGCTTCTCTCCAGATGCAGATGGAAGCATAAGCACTAGTTTTCCCTTTTCTGTTGTATTAAACAAAACCTGTTTCAATTTCAAAGTCTTTCACAGCCTACCCTCTTATCATTTCTCACTATTGAGATGCTGTTTTCTTCTGACTGGCCTGTACTGTCATTCTTCATTGCGCCCTAGTTAGACTTCATGCTTAGGAGAAGCTCTCTGTAAACATCCATAAAGCTTCTCATTACCTGTCTCATCATACTTCCTTAAATGTTCCTTTGCCCTGATGCTTGACAACAGTTAGGTTGCTGGTGTGTTAAAACCACTGCCTTTCAGGCTGAATAATATTGCCTTTTTGACAATACTGGAGTGAAAGATTTTGACTCCTAGGTATTATGGTACAACAAATAACAAATATTAAGTGCAAGTGAAAAATGTTGAAAAAGATTGACTAGGCAACTTGATCTGTTGTAAAGATGCTTGGTTTTCAGCTGTGTATGTCTTTGTTAGTGAAATGTCTCTTCAGGAAAATAATAGTGACATGATGCATTATTACCTTAAAATATTGCTTCTTAGGCTAGCTGGTTTTAGAATAAGAGGACATGCTTTTTGATTTAGTTCTAAATCACATGAGTTAATAGCTACAATAGATTTACTTCTTGAATTAGGTTATTTTGACAACAATATAACTAAACTATTCTGATGAAAGTGTTGGGGAAAAAAAGCAATCGTTATAAAATGTTAAATTTTTAAAGGAATGTTTAAAAATGAAGCAGTTATCAAAAACTGCAAATCCAATATCCGTATTTTTTTTTAAAGTATTTGCATTCTGCTTGGGGGCTTCTTAAGCATATCGTATAAGTCACAAAAGGCAGGCACATCCCTGAACCAAAATGGAGGTAGAAGAGAGAAAGTATGGTTCAGTGTCAAGTAGTTAGTCAGAGACATGACTTCCTTCTTTCCCATGTCCTTGTGTGACAAGGCATTTAGCAGAATTCACAGATCTGTTGGAATCTGACAGGGCCATGCCATGAGTGCTTTTGCTGTGGGTTCAAACTTGTGACCTCTGGACTGTCAGCCATGTGTTAGTGCCTGTGCCACCCAGCTGTGCAAGACATGACTAAACAGTTCTAAATAGATGCAAATAAAAAAACCTGGAAGAGAACTGGGATGTCTACTGGACTAGCTCTGCAACTGGTCTGATCTGATATGGCAGTTTCTATTAAATTAACCAAACTGAAGCCCTCAGGCTGATTGAGGTAACACCAGTTTGCAGATGTTTCTTTGTAGTCTACTGACCAAATTGTGGGTTTTTCTCAATAGCAGCAAATGCTATATTGACATGAACCATAATTTTTGTCAATTCTTTGGAAAGAATGTATATTTGAACCTCGTGGTGGTTTTGCCAGACCACAAATGGAAATGAGCAAGACACTTCTACTATTTTATCAACCAGGAGAGTAACTGTTACCAGAAATATAGCATACATCTGCCCTTCTGGTATTTTCATTGTGTCTGATATCAATTCGGGTGGATATTTATCATGAAGTGTTTTTTTTCATAGTCCCAGATGTGTGAATTTTTAATTAGCTCTAATAATTGCCTTTTCTACATTGTTTCTATGAACCATGATATACAGCTTCCACTTTTTATAAATCACATCTAAAGTGAAATTCTGAGAATCCACTAATTATACAGGGTTATATTTATTACCAGCTGAACTGCAGTTTTCTTGCTTCAGGCAGAAAAGTACCTTGGATAGAAAATCAGGTCACAGACCAACTATGTCATATCTTGTGGTAAATTATATGCAGTCATTAGGGCTGGGGATCTTTTGTTGTCACTGGTCACAGCAGTAGCTACATAGACATATTTGGCACAGCAGTATCATTTTTTTTACCTCATTGTTAGTTGTATCAATATAAGTCCACAAGAAGTTTTAATATCTATGAGATTTTTCATAGCATTTAATAGTATTTTAATTGCAGTAGGGTTTTTTTGTTTGCTTTTTAACAGAAAAATAATTTTTTCCCTTTAGTCTGGTAATGTGATATTGAGGGACAAATGCCACCCACCCACTTGACCTCCTTTGTACCATGGACTGCCTCAACACAGTGAAAGACCCACATTTTTTATGGCATAGGGAGGTAGACTACAAAAGCATCTTCCCAACACTTGCAGAAAGATCCTGCATCCTGGTATGCTCTGGGAGGTGGTATGCTCTGTTATGGTGCTCTTCACCATATGGATGTATGGGAAGAAAGAGCATTGCAGAGGGATGGGTATGTGATAGATTGTGTGCTTCCCAGTTCTTGCTTTCAGTAGGGGGGCAACCTTTTTTTGGCAGGTGTGCCACAAATTAGCTTGGCACCCTCCCTGAGTGGCAGTCTGTTTCTCTTCCTGTCTGCTCTGCTAGCTGCTCCCTGCCTGATCTGATCCTCTGCTTTCTGCTCCCTGACTTATATGTACTGTACTGCCTGTTTCCTCCCTAGTCTGCTGCATGTCACATATGAGGGCTGCCGATGCCAATGGTGGCACCCATGCTACAGGTTGTACACCTCTGCTCCAGCATCCCTGCATGGGCAGCAGGTTAAGCAGGTTTCCCAGATCACCGGCTATGGTGGCAGTGCAGCTGTGCAGGTGCTCTGCAGTCTCAAGAAAGGAGTCTGTTTCTCAGCTCTGTATGCAGATTCCTGGCTCAACGCCCTACAGCCTTAAATACAGGGTTAGGATTTTACCTCAGGTTGTATACAGTTTCCATTTTCCGTAATTGCTCTGGGAGATGGTGGCAATACTTCTCCCTCCATTTACCTCTTTAGCATTGTTTTCCTTTCCTCTTTCCTTTCACCTTCTCTCCATCCTACTCACATCTGATACATGTTGGTGTGGTTTTTTTCAACAGTAATATCCCAGCCTTGATTGCATTAACAAGTTGCTTAAAACCACAAGCAGCCATCAGTTGCTTTGTGGGGATAAATGGGAAATGCCAGTAGTTGCAAATAGAAGTGAAGCTAAAGTTGGACTCCGATTACACTTATTTTAAAAAAGCTCTAAGGCAGAAATGATGCAAAACTTTTGAAGACTAAATGAAACCTTCTGCAAGGTGTGATGAAATGCAGCATGAGGTAGCATTTTAGGGCAGTGGTTAATGGTGGAAGGATGTTGTAAAGCAGAAGGAGACACTTGAAAAAAAAGAGCCCAGTCACCAGGGAACCCCATCTGCAGTTATGCTAAACTTGTAGGGTAAAATCATGGCACCATCAAAATCAACAGCTGAGCTCCCACTGACTTGTGTCAGGACAGGATTTTACTTCTGGGGCATAACTAGTGTCTCTGGACTGTCCTAGTAAGCACCTCAGTGAAGAATGTCATGCCAGCTCTGTGTATGCTACCCCCTGAAACAGATGTCCTTAGAGCAGCATTGGGTGTTCACCAACAAACTCTGTCATGGGCATGCTTACTGGCATATACCCATCAGTACCATAGGTCTGTGTGGAGAGAAACCTGAGCTAACTGGCTGTGCATAAGTTTGGAGTCTAGTCTCTGCAGTCTAGCTGTGGAAATGAAGAAGTCAGCAGGTGCATCTCCATGAGATGTTTACTGCACAGTTGACTAATTAACTGCACAGTCAATATCTCGGCATTTACACGTGCCACCCTATTAGGAAACTAATAAACTATGCAGCAGGATAGTACTTGTAAATACAAGTACTACCCTGCTGTGAAGTTTTTTCTGCACACAGTGCATGTGTAGACGCTGCCTCAGCCAGTGCCTTTGCAGTACATTGAGCCTGGTTGGAGCAGCCCTACACAGGCAGGCTGACCCCTGTGGTCCCCTGCCAGCTGGGGCTACTCTGACCTAGCTCGATATGCTGTGGTCTGGGTGAATGTGTAAGCCATGTGCCCTGGAGCAATAAACTGTGAAACAATAAGCTCCATAGTTTATTGCTGTGCACTAATGGCATGTATAGACATATCCAGGATAGACTAATTTACCCTTCTTGTTTAGAGGTAACTGAGTTATCTTTATGTGACATCATGGGCATGTCTACACATTGCTGTATGGTGACATTGCTATAGTGCCTTTTGGAAGTACTAAAGCATGGTGCACTTGGGTCAGTTACTGCACCGTGCATGCAGCACATGGGGAGAATTCACCGTGACATCGCCGTAGTGGTGCGCTATACCCAAGGAGTGCACTGTGATGGCGATGTAGCTGACAATCACTTGTAGATGCACACGATCGCTATTTCCCCATAGTGCACTGTACGGTGATGTAGCATGACATGTAGATAGATAAAGATACATCCATGTTTTCAAGACCTAGCTAGCAAATGTTATTGTGTATTAATCAATTATAGCATTTTGTTGCAGGGAATGAAAATGGACAGATTACCAAGGGAAAAAACCCCCCAAATTATTAAGCTGTTGTGGGGATGAAATATATTAATGTCAAAGCTACTGATTCCACTAGGTCTCAGGAAATGATCTATTTCAGCTGGTTCTTAATTTGATGGGCATTAGGCAGCTTGTTAACTATTTTAACAGAACAGTGTTTTCATTGCACACCACACCCTGTTGGATTCAACATTTTCTTAATGTAACAGGAAATGTTCTGTCTGCAAAACTCTACAAGAATAGAACCCTTGCCTCTGTCCTTCTGGAAACTATACTTTATGTAACTGTAAGTTTTAAAGTGAAAACCCTTATAGAAATGTAACAGGAGACAGATTAGGAAACTGAGATAGTGGATTGGCTAATGATGTGCACAAACCTTGACCAAAACTTTTGCAGGTTAGAAAAGCTAATCTTTAAGTCTGTAAATGAGTTGGAAGCTACAGGTTTTTTTAGATACTTCCTGGATTTGCACAAGTTTTCAATACACAAGACAGTAGGAACTAGTTCAATTAATTACATCAAATGAAAAATAATGGCCTTAGTTGGAAAAAGAAGTGTTTCTATTAAATTCAGCAAGAATAATGTATATCAGGCTGGTCTCTGCTCATCTGACATTTACAATAGATGTTTCATTGTGTAAATATTTATTTATTTGTTAGATTTATAGCCCACCTTATCCAAAAGTTTCAGAGTGACTAAGAAGACGTATCAGTTGCCCCTAATATCATATAAATTATCAATCCACTTTTAGATTAATTTGAAAATGAAGAAATATTGATTATGATTTTTAAATAGCCAAGCAATGCTATCTTTATAGAGCTGGCAATTTTTAGATCAGTTAAACATATTTGGTTTTAAATGGGACTGGTTCAAAAAAGAAAGAACCTATCTAGGTAGTCTAATTTTCCTCAAACAGAAAATGAATCAGTCTATTTCTTCAAGTTGTAAAATGATTCAGTATTACTTACGTGGTAAACTCTTTGGGGCAATGGGGACAGTCTTTTCTGTCCTGGTTTGTACAACTTGTAGTGCAGTGGGCCCCAGTTGTATGCACTGTGTAACAGTGTAACACAGATAATACATTATATGTTAGTGTAATAGTTCCCCCACTGACCCTGCTTACAATATTTTTATTAATGATTTGGAAGGCAGTATAGTCCAATGGATACAGCCCCAAAGTGGGAACCTGGAGACACAAGTTTAGAGCCACTGACCTACTTCATTAACTTAAAGAAATTGTTCTTCTTTTTCCACTCCCACCCTTTGTTTTGTGTCTCAAAGCTGAAAACCCCTCACAAGACTAGCTCTTTCATGTGACTGTAAACTGCCTAGCTCAAGGGAGCCCTGATCTTGGTTGAGCTCTCTCTGTGCTGTCATGATAGAGTAATAACTAAAGTAGTGAGTAAAAAAGATAGGAGGCAACTGGAGGCTAAGTACAGTAGAAGTTTGTGATATTCACACATCAAGAGAATTCTGCAGGAGGTCCCCTGAACCCCCCCAGACTTTGATTTTGTGATTTCCATGTTCTATTCCCCTGTAAGTTTTAAACAAAACTCTGTGACCTTCTTTGCACAAATGAACTATGTTTTCATTTCTATAAAAGAATGAGTAGTGTGGACTTGCAATTGACATGGTAATGAAGTTATGCTTGAGGAGGCATGACATGAACACATTTAAGCAATACAAAAGAAAAGTTAATGGGGAAACTCAAGGAGCTCTGTTTAGTTAGGTGACAAGTAACAATGAGAAAGGAAGATATTACCTGGAAAGATTTCAACTTATTTTCCAGAGAGTGCCAAAGAATAAATACTCACTTAAAACAGACAAATCTATAACTATGAATTAAAACGCAATTACTAGGGAGTATATCAGTATATTTTCTGGGACTAGGTAGATGGAAAATTGAACCTTTTTATTTTTTGTGTTTTCTCCAACTGAAAAGATGTTGGTCAATCAAAAGCTAACATACATGATGAAATAATGCTAAAGAACCACTAGCTCATGTAACTGCCTTGCTTTCACAAGAAAAAGGGAAATAGGCTCATAGGCAGAAAGTAAATTTCCTGAAAAAGTAAAAAAACCAACCAACCTAACAACAAAACCAAACCAAACAAAAACCTTTTAGTTGGATTTATACAACTTTAGCTGCCACTGAATAAAATGGCTTTTACAAAGTTGTAAATTAGATGACCCTAATTCTATTATAATTATTTTGGGGGCCATTTTGAAAGATCTGTGCACAGTTTATAATTGATTATTTGTATCACAATAGCTAACAGTGACCTCAGTTGGGACCATGGCCAGTTGTGTTAGGTGCCATATGCGCATATGGGACAATGTAGTGCACGACTCAAAGAACTTAGTATCTGGTACCTTATGATAAATCCCTTTTATTTTCAGTCTTGACTACTGTAACTTCTGTTCAGGTCACTCTTTGCAGGATGAACTTGATCTTTGTCATGCTGCACATCCGTACTGACTATGACATCTCAGGAGGATATTGTCAGTGTCCTTGGTTATAGCCTGCATGCGTCACAGATGCAGTATGCATTCTAATCCCCGGATCCAGCAATCCAAGTAATATACCACAGTGGACATGGGACATACATGTTCCTGAAGTTACCAGGTACCACCTTGTTGTGCTGTAGTGCAGAAGGACCATGCATTGCATGTCACATTGCATAGGACATGACTTCAAGTGACTTTGCCCCATTTTGGAGTTATTCTAAATCTCTGACCCATCAAGGGGCTTAGGTGCCCAGCTCCAGAAATGAATATCCAAACCAGCCAGGCACCTAAACTCTCTAGAGTTATGCATGTCTGATTGTGATCCAACAAGACAATGTACACATTTGTTTGGGTGGTTTTTGATAGAGATGTTGCTGCCTAGAGTAGGGGTCAAGCCTACATGACCTCCTGAAGTCCCTTTCAATGTAGTGTTTGTATGATTCTGTGAACACGCAATACGCTGGCAGTGGCTGGAGAATGTCGGGGTCAGATAATGTAACACTAAAGAAAGGAATATATCTGAATCTTATCCAGCTTCTTTCAGTTTGAGGTGCCTCATTGCAACCTTGATTTAGGTACCTTTATCAGAATTGGGCTCTGGACAAACATACATTTGGAGCAGCTTCAGTAGGGAGTAGGGAACTGCTAATTAGAGTGTATAGTAGCTATTACACTGTAATTGTTCAGTATGCCTGAGCCTGTAGTGATTCAAAGTGTAACAAAGCCAATCTAACTTTAACCCTGCTTTGTGCAGAGTCAAACTGGGGCAATTAAACCCACTTATATAACTACAGGCTCATGCATATGTAATAGTTATAACAGCTGCTGTTGGGTATCACAGCAGCTCCTGGCAATAGAAGCCCCTATCCCATTACTAAAGAAAAGAGGCATGGGCACTTTAAGGCAGACTGTTTTGCATGGGGACTGAAAGAGGTGGGCCTAAGAGGCATGTTTCCACCTTCAGAACAGAAGAGTCCGATTGGCCCGGGTAAGAGGACTACAAGGAGCTCTTGGCAAAGAGCTGTACTCTTAGGGACTATAAACTGTAAGTGAAGCCTGTAGCAGAGGAACAAGTTACCATATTTTCTCAACTATATACGTACAGGCATGTATGTTAACACATACCTTATTTTGGGAAGGCCTCAAGAAGGAAAAAAAATCTTACTTTGGAGTGCAGGTGAGTAACTAAGGTATCCAGTTACAAAATAGCCTTAAGATACTGAGCACCTGTAGTTCTCATTGACTTCAGCTGAAGTTGTGGTTCTCCAAAACCACTGAAAATCAACCCTTCAATACTGTTGGTAAGAAAAAGGTGAGATCTCTGAAGTGATGGCACAGGTGCTTCCTGTATGCTTCTGGATTGATCTAATGCTCAGAATATCTGGTGGCTATAACTAGGTAGTTTGCAGACTTCCCAAGTTGTAAGAGAGATAAGAGGTACAGAAATACCAGGAGCTGTTTTTCTCTCTCCGATTGCTTGGCTCTTTAATATCCTACTCCTCCATTGGAGTGAAAATCCTTCTTATCACTTCCTACATGTCTCACTTCATATGCCACGTATACATGTTTCATATGCAACTTTTTTTTTTTACATGGTGCATAGTCTGACATAATGAAGGGTGCTATCAATCTGCTAAGCCAATAACACTGACTGCACAAGTATTCTCTAGAGAAGATGGAATCAAAGAAGCACTACATTTTGTACTGCTTCCAGATCACAAATACCTTTCTCCTTTCCTAGATCCATAATTCCTCAGACTCACACCGCCTTTTAACCTGTATAAAAGCTAACAAAGGCTAAGAAAGGAAACACAATATAAAGACAGTGAATCAGTCAGTAATCCCCCAATATAGCCACAGAAAATGATCACCAGCTGTAGCTCAATTAAATGCAATGATTTAACCATGCACTATTGCTCACTGGAGAGTATATACATGCACGCACTATAGACTGCCAAATCAGTTTCATATTTTCACTGGTGATTTAAATATAAAAAGCACACTTCTCCTTAGGAATCTTTAACGTTTGGCTAGAGCTCTTCAGATACAAAGGAATGATGAAAAGGACAGAAAGGGCAATGAAGCACTGCAAGGAGAGTCAATTAGCAAGCAAATCCACACTCTCTCTTGATCATAAAAAATATAATCAGCATCTGGTAGTAAAAGCAATAGTTTAACAGGCGTTCATAGGGGAAAATTCATTGATAATTAACCTAGAGCAGTGGCCAACAACCTTTTTTCAGCCGTGGGCCAGGATAACCCATCTTGGGTTAGAGGTGGCGGGGAGCATATGCTTAGGGGCAACCAACATGGGTTCATCAGAGGCAGGTCCTGTCAGACCAACCTGGTGGCCTACAATCAGGTCACTAAATCCTTGGACACAGGCATTGCAGTGGACGTAGTCTTTCTGGACTTTAGAAGAGCCTTCGACACTTTCTCTCACTCCATTCTCATTAAAAAATTAGGTGACTGTGGTGTCGATCCCTACACGGTCAGATGGGTTGCCAATTGGCTGGAGGGCCATACCCAGAGAGTGGTGGTGGATGGGTCTTTTTTGACCTGGAGGGATGTGGGCAGTGGGGTCCCCCAGGGCTCGGTCCTTGGGCCTGCGCTTTTCAACATCTTTATCAGTGACTTGGACAAGGGGGTGAATAGCACCTTGTTCAAATTCGCAGATGACACTAAGATGTGGGGGGAGGTGGGCACGCTAGAGGGGAGGGACAAGCTGCAGTCAGATCTAGACAGGTTACAGGGGTGGGTGGATGAGAACAGGATGGGTTTCAACACTGACAAGTGCAAGGTGCTGCACCTGGGGAGGAAGAACCAGTAGCATACCTACAGGCTGGGGAACTCCCCTCTCACCAGCACAGAGGCAGAAAAGGATCTTTGAGTCACTATTGAATCAAAGATGAACATGGGCCACCAATGTGGGGATTCAGTCAGAAAGGCTAACTGCACCTTGTCATGCATCCACAGATACATCACGAGCAGGTCCAAGGAGGTGATACTCCCCCTATATGCGGTACTGGTCAGGCCACGGCTAGAGTACTGCGTCCAGTTCTGGGCACCGCACTTCAAGAAGGATGTGGACAACATGGAGAGGGTCCAGAGGAGGGCCACTTGCATGATCAGGGGGCAGCAGGGCAGGCACTACGAGGAGAGGCTACGGGACCTGGGCCTGTTCAGCCACCACAAGAGGAGGCTGAGAGGGGATCTGGTGGCCGTCTATAAACTGACCAAGGGAGACCAGCAGGCAATGGGAGAGTCCCTGTTTCCCCCAAGCACTACAAGAAGTAACAAGGAGCAATGGCCATAAGCTGCCAGAGAGCAGATTCAGTCTGGATATCAGGAGGCACTACTTCATTGTCAGGGTGGCTAGGATCTGGAATCAACTTCCAAGGGAAGTGGAGGATAGAAACCTTGCCGGGGTTGTTTGACCCCAGCATCCTTTCCTGCCCATGGCAGGGGGTCGGACTTGATGATCTGCTCGGTTCCCTTCAGACCCTATTAAATATGAAACTATAAACTATGAAAGGTGGGTGCTAGGACCTGCACTGATGCTTCTCCCTGCAGTGTTATAGCAAGAGTGTAGGCAGCCAGTGCTTCTTACATGGATAGACTGTTACAGAATTATAGGAAATCAATACTAGAAGGGATATAAGCAGTGATCCTAGTTTTCTCTAATTTAAAAAAAAATCTCCAATTTTCGGATTACAAAAAATAACCCAAAATCCACATTTTTCCATGATTAAAATGTGGATTTTGGGTTACTTTTTTTCAGTTTTCTTGAAGTGAAATACTCAGAACCAGACACAATGAGGCTTCACCATGCTGTGAATAGAGTGAAAGAATCACTTCCTGTTACAATGCCTCTAGTCATACTTCCCAATATGTTATGTGTAACCAATATGAGTTCAATGACTTGGAACAGCTATTTCAAAGCAAAGTATTGTATATTATCATTTGGAACAATATACAACACAAAAACTAGATTTTAATACAATAAGCAGTCTATAATAATGTCTGCCTGTCACACCTGCAAGTTAGGCAG
>NW_017729028.1:5379682-5394237 GCF_001723915.1 Gavialis gangeticus | reverse complement strand
TTCCCTTCAGACCCTATTAACTATGAAACTATAAACTATGAAAGGTGGGTGCTAGGACCTGCACTGATGCTTCTCCCTGCAGTGTTATAGCAAGAGTGTAGGCAGCCAGTGCTTCTTACATGGATAGACTGTTACAGAATTATAGGAAATCAATACTAGAAGGGATATAAGCAGTGATCCTAGTTTTCTCTAATTTAAAAAAAAATCTCCAATTTTCGGATTACAAAAAATAACCCAAAATCCACATTTTTCCATGATTAAAATGTGGATTTTGGGTTACTTTTTTTCAGTTTTCTTGAAGTGAAATACTCAGAACCAGACACAATGAGGCTTCACCATGCTGTGAATAGAGTGAAAGAATCACTTCCTGTTACAATGCCTCTAGTCATACTTCCCAATATGTTATGTGTAACCAATATGAGTTCAATGACTTGGAACAGCTATTTCAAAGCAAAGTATTGTATATTATCATTTGGAACAATATACAACACAAAAACTAGATTTTAATACAATAAGCAGTCTATAATAATGTCTGCCTGTCACACCTGCAAGTTAGGCAGGTTTCATTTATCCTAACTACTTCTGAGATTTGTTGTTTAGTTGACTTCACAGCCACCCTTTTTTCTTTTCTGTGCTTCTGAGTCTATGTTTATCAATCCCCAAAATTCGGTGTTTCAGTTTCCTGCCTGAAGCTTCATCCCTTCCAAGTGACCTTTCGTTAGTGTCACCAAGTTTGGTCTCATCTCATCAAGGCTTACAGTAAAGTTCAAATAACAGTTGCACTGCCCCATTAATCATGGGTCAGTGTGACAATCTGAAGTTATTGTCCCCCTTTTACATATCTTCTGCTGGAATTCAACCCTAGAAATCATCTAGAAAAAAATCAAATGGCAGGGGGGTGGGGAAGGAGGCTAGAAGCAAGTCATATATTTAGAAGATATGTCCTTCTTAAAGATGGTAGGGAATATTACATCTATAACCAACATCCATTAACAAAGTATCTAGGACTGTAGTTTCCCTACAAAGAAAGAACCTCTTCCTGCTGTTCAGTGGCCATGCCCATATATTGAACAAAGCAATATTGTTGCCCATGTTATTGCAAATCTTTGTTACTTCATTCCCTTTCAGACAGACATAAAAAGTAATCACCTTAAACTTGCTTTATACTTGATTGCAGCATTCCATTCATTCTTGGTTGTGGCTTAGTTGACATACTTTATGACTTTATTAACTCCACCTGGAGTAGCAGAGGGAGTTTGACATGTGAAGAGAGAAAATCCTGGCAGGATCAGGATTCCTTTCCCAAACTTCTGTTTTTAGGATGAGCTTGTTCTAGGTTCCGGTGTTTCTATAAATAAATTGTCATCCTCATCTCATAATACATTGAAATTTACCTGCCTGAAATAATCAGCAATAAGATTTTTTGCTCCTTCCTTTCCCCCACCTTCCATTATCTCTAAAGACTAAAATCACAACATAAATTGTTTTATCCTTTACAGACCTCTGTTTCAGTTCACTTTAAGTGACTAATTTAGTTAAATAGCTTTCAATTTGCCTTGGAACTTTTTCAACTGAGCATGGTAAGAAAATAAGAGAATGTATACGATCTATTTAAATAATTACCCCTTAACATCTCTCAAACTATGCAGAATATATATTTTTTCTAGGCAGCAGGAGTGCCCAGTACTCATTTTCTTCCTATTTTTGTTCTTTGTCCTCATTTCTGTAACCGAGCCCACTGTCATCTGGTAGAAATATTTACCAGTTGGATCTGAATTGGCCTGGTAACAGTGAGAACACATCTGGAGTCTAGACTCAGCGGCTCTATGGGCAGGGTCATATCTCTGTGCTACATCAGCCCCAGCGCCTATTTCTGTTTACATAGGTGGTGTGCTGCATCATCTGTTTCAGCTGTCAGACATATTTAGCCCTCCCCCCACTCCCTTCATTCTGGAGAGCCACCAAGGGAACAGCCCCCTCCCCTTCTCACTGACCCGCCGCCATCCCAATATTATCAGCTGGAGACAGGAAACAAGGGACCTCTGGCATATATACACAACAGAGGGGAAAAAACCCCTGAAACCTATAAATTGTGGCATTATCGGTGCATCAAAGCTATGTTGTCTAAGACTATTGGATTCAATTTTGATGAGTACTGTGGTCTGATCTACAGTTGAGCCTGCCTAAAATATATATGTGGTAGAACAATTTCTTGGCAAATGGAAAAGAGTTTTTAAATTCTTTAAAAACTCATATATTTTCAATCTAAATATTTGGCCCTGAATGTATTTAAATCCCACTGAAAGTTAAGCATGTACTTAAGTGCTTATTCTGAATAGAGATACTTGCATTAGCATGTTAATGAGTGAATGTAGAGTAGATCTTGACATGATGCATAAGTAAAATATAATGTTGTTATGACAAGAGTTTCTTGCGTTTCACACAGAGGCATCTGAATGGTGGTGGTGAGTGAGAGAGGTTCTTTTTGTGAGCACCACATAGTTTAGACTCTTTTGGGAAAAGTATTATGTGAATGCAAAATAATACAAATCTCTTCCATTAGTACAAGGGGTTTTTGTTTTGTGACTTTTTATAGAACAGTCTCACCAAAGAGGGAGTTGAAACACTGTTTTTCACTGAATTAGCTGCAAATTACAAAAAAGATTACATGCTATTGTGATGACCACCTCATAGTTGATGCATAGAAAATTGAAGTGGGACCCTCCAGAGCTGAAAGCATGAGCTTCTATGTACAAATTAAGTTAAAGAAGCAAGCCTGTAATTACAGGCAGTAATAATCTGTATCTTCTGTGGTTTGGCACAAAGTGAAACTTGTAACACTCAGTCACCAGTGAGTTATAATATGTCACACCAGGATGTGGGTGTCAGGGTCTGGGGTCACTCTGGGAATTGAGGTACTGATCAGGGTCAGGATGGGTGAGCAGCAGAATCCAAGCACAAACCAAGTTAGGAAGCCAGGAGGTCAGTCTGAAAGCGGTGTAGGATTGATCTGACTCAAGAAGTCAGGAGACAGAGCAGAGAGTGGAGTTAAGGAGCAAGTCAGAGGAAATAGCAAAACACTCTTGGATCACATTAAGCTCTGTTATCCAGACACTTCCTGTTCCAGCTTAGGGTTTGTGTGTAGGAAGTGGAGGGTCAGCTGGCCACAGCCAGCCACTCCGGCGACGGGGAGCACGGAGGGTTAGATCCTGCTTCAGGTCAGGTTTAGCCAGCCAGATCACTAGCTGTGGGGTGTCAGGATGACATGGATGGCTGGGTTGTTATGCCAAGGCCTTCGGTTTAAGGCTGTGGCCTGACACTGTAGTGCACTATTCTTCTTCAAATGGCAAGTGAATATTTATATGTTCAACATTTCAGCATCTCTATAATTCACCCTCAATGAACTCATGTAGATCCCATTATTGGCACCAGAAATTATTTTTACCCAGCAAGAAAACAGGCTTCTTTATCTGAAACTGACTTTTCTCAACAAAACTGCCTTGGAAAGTGAGTTTAAAAAAATGGCACCATTTTTTGACAACAGTTTCAGTCCTTGCATGTATATGGAGCCAATCTGTTTGAATTGGCGCACACAAGTATTTTACTATTTTTTACTTATGTTTGTCCTATAAACCTACCATTGCTATGAGGAAGAACCTGGACACTGTTCTAGCTTTTAATCATCAACAAAGTGGAAAAATAAGTTGTAAGTGCAAGGTCAGATTCTGTTGTCATTACCTTTGCTTGTGCAATCTTACTGAAGACCAAAGAAATGGGTAAGTGTGAATAAACAAAGAATGTAGACTACAGAATATTCCAAAACCAGCAGTGATGCTGGTTAAAATTAAATTAAAAATAATCAAGTTTGACTTTTGGATCTCAGAGGGATTTTGCAGAGCAGGCAGTATATACACAGAAAAAAGGATAATTTGACTTGTAAACTGAATCTTGTGGCTCATTTTAACAAACCATGGGCAAAATGTTGACAAGTGCTTAGTCTTGGCTTTAACTTTACAGTCATAGAAGGCAATGTTAAATCTTTCATCTACCTCAATGGGAGTAAAGTTAGGTTTATGTTGGGCACGTCTACATGAGACAATGTGCAATAGACGGATTGATTGCACATTACAGTATCACGGAAATAAGTGTGCTATTAGGTTAATGCACAGTAGCATTAGTCTACTGTTCATTGACCATCATGAAAAAGCGTGTGATCACCCTAGTGTACAATAGGGCACCTTACTGCATATTTATTTAGTACTTCCTTTTGTAAGTACCTAAATTTAATGTGCAGTAGGCACTGCACATTAATGAATGTGTAGATGTACCCGTTGAGTGCTTCTGAAAATCCAATGAGGTATTTAATAAATTCCATTTCAAAATACATTTTTATTAGAAACTATTTCAGGGTTGAGGACCAAAACTATCATAGATTCATAGATTCATAGATTAAGGGTCGGAAGGGACCTAGTAGATCTTCTAGCCCGACCCCCCGCCAGGGCGGGAGAACAACAAAAAACCCCAAAAAGAGAAATGGGACTCAAATGAGTCCAGCCAGGTAGGCATCTAGCCTCTTCTTAAAGACCCGAACTCAAAGTATTTTTTTTAAATTTTTCCTTTCAAAATGCATTAATTCATAGTCACCAGCTAAAGAAAGCTAGTTGGAGACACTGGTGAAGAGAAAATTTAATTGAGATCATATATCATGGCTTTTGGTTGTAACTTTTCCTAAAATAAAAAATGGCAAAAATTCTCCTATTATGAAACAGGAGATTGTTTTGCAAAAATATTATACCCAGATATAACTTGAACAGATTTTTATCATACAGTCAGTACAATATTTCCATGAACAGGCATTCCAGTTTGCTATGACAAGTAGGCATGCAAAAATCTACAGAAAGTAGAAGTAGATATTGTAGAATTTATTTTTTTTAAACTAATACACAGTAGTTTTTTTACCTAATATGTGGTGTGATTATATGACTGGCAAAAGTATTGTGAATCAGCCTACAAAATTTTCCTATGACATGGAGATTATAATGTTTTTGAGCAGTAACAGTGACTCACTTCCTATTAAAATTTGAATATTATTAGGGTATTGAATTTAGAGATTTTCTGCTCCATTGAGGCAATCTTTGGTCATTGCCAAATATAAGGAAGCTTGGCCATGGAATTAGTTCTATCGGTGCTTAGTAGTCTGTCTAACACGTATGTGAATCGTAGGTGCCACTAGTAAAATATGATTAATCACTAAGAGATGTAGAAGTGAATCTTAGCTGAAATGTGCTCCTCACACAGAGCTGTTAATCTACTCATTTTTGCCTGCTTTTCTCATTTACACCTGAAGTTAATAGAAAGTATGAGAAGTCCCCAGAATCAAAACCAGTCTTTTTACATCTCTTTTCTTTTAAATGTATATCTGTTGGCTTTTCTAGCTGTATTATAAATACCTTTAAAACTGAATTTATATTAGTTGAAGTGCACTACCTGTGGGTCCGATCTCTGGGTATAAACAGACATCTCAAAATGAAGCAGAACAGCTGTGGTGGGAAGTGTTCTGACTCAGCTGATCCCCAATACTGGCTGAAACATGTCACCCATTGTCCTCCAGCAGGGAGAGATCTGATCCTGCAGGACAACAGGTACTGTGTTCTCTGCTGCCATAGACACAACCTGGAGCTTCCCTGGGGCATGTCTCTGTAAAAGGGAAAAGCTGGAGTTTTGTACTTGCATAGATGTGCCCTAGGCCATCTCCAGGGCATATCTTTGTAGACTGGGGGAACTGGAGTTTCCCTCTTACACAGACAATCTCCAGGACATGTCTCTGTACGTGGGGAGTCCTGGCTCTCTCCACTTACAGAGAGGCGCCCCGAGGAATCTCCAAGTTGCATCTCTAAGTGGGCAACCCCAGCTCTCCCTACTTACAGAGATGTACTTTGTAGATCCCCCTGGGGAGCATCTCCGTAAGCAGAAAAAAGCCAGGTCACATGATTACAGGGTTGTGCTTTGGAGATTGCTTGAGGGACATCTCTTTCAGAGGGAAAAGCTGGGCATGTGTTCCTGGGGATTGAGGGCCCAGTCCTGCATGGGAATTCCTAAAATGCACAGAATTGAGCCTTACAGGCTCTGGGTGCACCTATCTGATGTGGCTGGAGAGTGCAGGCAACTCCAGGCTGATTGCACTCTCCTGCTACAAACCTAAAAGATGTCTGCTTCATAAAGCAGCACAGATTGATACCACCTGTATTGCAGCCACAAATTTAGGGCATCTGTGGTGTGACAAGAAGGTGGTAAAGAAACTTTAAGGGCTAAAATGACATTTTTAAAGGTATGTAGTTATAGGCAGGAAAAATAGCATTTTAAAAAAAAGCTGGTCTTTATGATCCAGTAAAAAATCATGGGTTAGATCATTTGAACAGAAATGAAACTTTTGCTTTATTTTTCTTATGATTTTTCAAGGGTATTTTATTGTGGGGGGAGAGAATGATTTGAAAATATCTTAGTACATCAGATGTCCATAATAGTAAAATATGGAAAAAATAAAATAACTTTTCTTTTGAACTGTTGATGCAGAAACTTTACTGATCTTTTTTTTTAATTTGGTTTTGGGCCAAACTTTCTATCTATAGAGCCCTATTATCATCACTGAAGTTGCTCCAATAGTTCCAGTTTTACACGTGCATTATTCTTTTGCCATCAGTAGAAGATATGGGCAACACCAGAATCATACATAGAATCAATGAACAAGGGACAGATTAGTGGCAGGTGTGTTAAGGAAAGCTGAGTAATCTGCATCAGGGGTAGGCAGCTTTTTCTGTTTATGGGCTGGCATGACCCACCTCAGGTCATTAGGACTCTGTCACAGCTGGCGCTTGTCCCTGTGACATCATGAGGAGAACACCTTCAGAAAGTGTCCCCTGCTGCAGAGTGCTGCCAAAACGCTGCAGGCCAGATCTAAAGGTTCTGCAGGCCAGAGCTGGCCTATGAGCCATAGGTTGCTGACCCCCGATCTGCTTGCTTTTGCATGGGGAGAAGTCATTAAAAGGAAACTCTGAATAAAAATAAAAGTATATCTATATAATTAAGAAACCTGTTAATTTTTAAAGGCATTACTCATATGGAAATCAAGAGTGATTGGGAATATTATGTTAAATCATGGGGTACTGGTTGGCTCAGTAATTTGACAGACACAGGAATAATAAAACCTGTCTGTTCTTGGCCTCTGTTTGAAATCTGTCTCACATGACACAACCCTGATGTCTTAGTTAAGTTCCTAATGGACAGTTATAATGTACAAAATTGCTCTGATTGGTATTTCATGGTACTTGGGCCTTTGGGTGGTCTTAACGCTTGAGCAAAGAATGATATTAGGGTGGGTTTGCTACTTTTAGTGCACATCTACATGAGACGCTACTGCTCAGTAGCATCTGTAAAAAAAACAAACGTGTGGGGATGGTACTGTGCAGTAACACTAATTGTTGAAGTAGTTATGTATAAGCAAGTACTGAATGACTGCGCAGTAACTGGCGTTACTACATAGTACCATCCTTATGTATAAGCATGTACTGAATGACTGTGCAGTTACAACTGCACAGTCTGCCACTCGTGTAGACCTGGCTCTTGTGTGGGGAAACAGGGAGTGCCACCACCTCTTCTGAACATGTTTTTGGGAGATGGCAATTGTTAGTGACGTTTTCCCCTTTAAATTCTAAATGTATACAATAAATTGTAATAAAGATGGTTGAATGTTGTCAACAATATAAACCTATTATAGAAAGAACAGAAACCAATGTGGAAGTTCATGTGGAACAGAAATGGGGCTGACTCTACATAGATGGTGAAAACCTTTCTGATTTATGTTTTTAAAGAAATCCTGTGTAAGAAAATGAATTTTGCAAAACTTGTAGCTTTCAAGGATAAAAGAAGGACTGAAAGAGTCAAGGGCTTGATCGATCCTGTTAAATATAATCGTGGGATATATTACTCAAGAACAATAAATCCTATTGCAAAAATGAGTACCGTCAATATTTGTTATCTCCAGCATGTTGCACTTCCTGTTTATCAGTTTTAGCTTGAAGATTTGACTATGATTGGTTGAAAAAAATGAGAACTTGGTGAACATTTTAATCAAAAACACTAAGTAATTTTAATCAGTCCCACGTTTGACTCTTTAAAAAGTTCCCTTAATATTGCTTTTGCTATAGTATCATGTTTCTATGGGAAGGGTCCCTGTCCACTGTGTGTCCCTCCAATTAAATTATTCTTCTGAAAATAAATAATTCAAAAGAGAAAATAGTAATGTGTCAACTAAATGGGAGACACCTTTTATATCAAGTGCTAGAAACTCTAAAATGCTGCCAACTACATTAATTCCTTAAGTAACATATGAACTGATCTAGGCCAGGAGAATTTTTCTGTGGACTTCAGCAAGTAGAAATTTGAAGCATGGGAACAGCTCATGTTAAACTTGATGAAAAATGTGTTCCTGTAACTGAGGGCCAAAATGACCCTATAGCACTTGAAAGCCTGTTGGCAACAATGACAGGGAAAGATAATGGGCTTAATTTTCTTGGCCCATCTTTTTGGAATGAATGCTGTGAATTTTCAGATTTAAAAATGACGTGTATTGGGCAAGTTGTTTGAAATGTTATGGCTATTATTATATACCATAAGAATCAATTTAGTTTTGAATTAACATCTAGAACATGTTCACTCAAGGTTTTGAATTGAATAAGATAGTAAATATGTGGCATGGAGAACAATTGTGAAAACAAAGTAAGAGAAAAGATCTGGTCACAATTATCCAGTTCAGTCTTGACTTTCCTTAGCAACTAAATACAAAACATCCCAATTTACATGATCCACAGATTTTGCTATTTCCACAAAATTGAAACTATTAAAGAAATCTTTTGGCTCTGCAATAGATGCAAAACACAAGTCAATAATATAGGACATATGTTATGGCAATGTTGACATTTGAACTCTTACTGGAATTTTATGTTTGAAACCCTATCAGTTATTCTCTCTGCACAGACTGAACACAATTAGCTTCTCATGGTTCTCAGCTTTACTCAGAGATGAATCGGATATGAACGTCTCTTGGATGCATATGAGGGAAAAATGTTTACACCTCAAGTTATCCTGGACACACAGAAACGTGCAGATGGCGTGAAGAAAGGAGAGCCCCAAAAAGTGAAGAGATGAATTCTTTCCTTGTACTGTTCTCTAAAGACAGGTATAAATTATCTCATGCATATGAAGGAGAAAGAAATGCAGAAAGAGAGTAAGTAAAATGGAGAAAATGTCTTGGTTTGAAAAGGGAGGAAAGGATTTTTTTTTTTTTGTGATATACGTTTATTGGACCAAATGTATAGATTTGGTTTGGAAACTATTTTTGGCATAAATGAGAATCAGTGATATTTATTTTATTCCTTTTTGATAAATGTGATTAACATGTTTGACAATGGGGAACTATATAGCAATCCAACTACATGGCTGTACATTTCTTTCTTTCTTTGTGTGACAGGCAAGGGTTACTTTAGGTGACATCTTTTAATGGACCGATTAAGTGGTTAGCATAAAACTAGACAAGCTTTTGAATGCAAGACATTTGAAATAATTCAAATGGTGTTGCATAATTCCTAGACAATCATGGCTACAACTCTCACACCACCTTTCTTTCTTTAAACATTTCTATTATTTTGGGAATAAAAAGATATATGTAAAGTACAATGATTATTAAATGAAATGTAGTTTTCTTTGAGGCTGGCATGTTAGGTTAATTAGAATTCACATTAGACTAAACTGGAATACCTTTTTCTTATTACTTCATTCTTTTTGTAACAGTCTCCCATTGGCCAAAATTCTGCTGTTGGCTGCAAGTTGACAGGAAGACCATCTAGTGGGGCTGGAAGGGTCCTCATGAGGTTCTTCCCCCTGTTCAAGGCAGAATCATCCTTGGATAAACCATCCCAACCAAGTATCTATCTAACCTGCTATTGAAAACCTCCAAAAATGGAAAATTCACAGTATCTCTAGGTAGCCTGTTCCAATGCTTGACTACCTTCATAGTAATAAAGTTTCTCCTCAGCTCCAACCTAAATCTTCCACTGAATCTTGAGGTCATTGCTCCTAGTCCTGTCCTGTACAGTGATAAAGAAAAGCCCATCTCCATCCTCTCTGTAATTGCCCTTCAGGTATCTGAAGACTGGTATCAAACCCCACCTCAGTATTCTCTTCTGTAGACTAAGTAACTCGGGTTCTTTCAGCCTTTCCTTATAAGTGCGGATTCTGGTTTTCCCTGATTTAAAAAAAGCAAAAATCCTCAATTTTCAGATGAAACCCTCCCCCACCCCTAATCACCATTTTTCTGTGATCAAAGTGAAACACCACTAATATATATAAATGATTAGGGGCCTGGTGTGGGGGGTAAGACTTATAAGCAGAGATCTTGGTTTTCTCTGCTAACAAAATCCCCAATATTCAGATTTAAAAAAGTAACCCAAATTCCACATTTTTCCATGGTTAATGTATTATATATATGGTGGCATTTCATTTTAATCATGGAAAAATGTGGAATTTGGGTTACTTTTTTAAAATTATTTTTGTGTGTGTGTATATATATATGTAATTTTAATATCTATAAAATGCTGTGCATTTTTGCTGTGCTGTTCCATTTTGACTTCTGTTTCAACATTGATGGGGCGGTGTTTTGTTCTGAGTTTCATTTAATTTTGAAGCTGCTGTTCCATTTCCTTTTGTGGAAACTTTCGCTATTTCAACATTTTGCCGATAGGCTATAATGGAGAAGCACAAAACTGCCTATAACATTGACATTTTTTGCCTAATTCAGATTAAACTGGCAGAGACAGTAGCTGCTTCTGAGGCCATGAAGCCTGCCAAACTTCAAGGACGTAGGTCCAGGGGTTTCTGGGAAACTTAACCTCAGGCTGCTGACAAGTAAAATAGTGACCTGGGTGGCTAGGTACAGAAAGTCATGGACTCAATATAGACATGATTTATGACACACTGCAGCTTGCTGGACATCTGACACCCCAGGTACCTAAGCACTTTACCTGCACTGCTACATCCTTCTCCCCTCCCTGGCCCCAGCTTGTCCCTCACCCCCTGATGCCTCCATTTCCATTTTCATTGACTGGCTTTCTTGCCTGCATTGCATGCTATCTTCTAGCTTCTTTACTATCCCTTCCATCCAGGAACAGCACACACACCAACTGCAGGTGCTTCATCAGCCTGACAAAGGGTTTTTCAGTCCAAAAGCTGGCACCCCAGGCAGCTAAGCTGAACTCACCTGGAGCCTCACAACTCCACTGCAACCAGCAAGCCTCAGGCCTGTCAAAGATGTGACAGATCTGGGCTTTCCCCAGTTGGGACTGTGTACAGGCGTGTGGTAGCTGAACGTTATGGTACCTCATACTTGCCTTCCACCAGGGAGATCCTCAGTCCTGGCATTTCCTGGGGCTGCTGCACTGCCAGCAATCCTACCAGGCCTCCCCGACTCTGACAGAGTGCAGTTTTAGTCATCATGCCCAGGATCTGGCGCTTCCTCCTTCCCCATAACCCTAGGCCATACCTCCAAGTTCATCCTGGCACGGAAACTCAGCAGGGACATGTTCTTCCCCTGCTGGCTGGTGATGCAGTGAGTGCCTCCTCCAGCTCTGAGAGTGGGGAATTAAATGGCTTTTCAAAAAGGAAATGGGTGTGGACAGAGTAAGGAGGGTGGCATTCACTCCATCTGCAGCTGGAGCTTGGGGGACCAACAGTGGGAGATTCAACTTCAGGAACACCAGCTGCTCCATCAAACCACGATCCAAGCAGGTGTGGCGGGGTATCACTACATCTCTAGCAATACTGAAAACCCTCTCACTCGGAACATTGATCAGTGGACAGGACAGGTGTTCATGGGCAACTGTGACCAGATCCAGCCACATCTGGCTGTGGCTAGCCCAATAGACCAAGGGGTCACACATCAAAGCCTGCCTCTGCTTTAGGGGGACAGGGGCTTTGGAGCAAGACAGGGCTCCCACTGGTGCCAGGCTGAAGAGGAGCAAGGGCAAGGGGGTGGTGCCTGTGGAGATGCATCAACATCTCCATGGTGCTCATGTGTTTTGCTCCCTTGCCCTGGCTGGTTTTGGCTCAGCAGTGCAGGCAGATAGCGTACGTGGGATCATCTGCCAGCTCAAAATGATCCCAGACCATGCTACCGGCCTTCTTCTGGGGTCTGGGTGCATGTGTGGATGCTGCAGATTCCCCCTCCTCAACAGGCAGAGGCACAGCATCAGGAGGAGTGGACTCAGCTGAGTCGCTTGCCTCTACAACCTCTACCTCAGCCTCCTCTGAAGTGCCTTCTGGGGAAGGAGACCTGACTTTAGGGGAAACTTGAAGGGTATGGAGCACAAAGTCAGCTGATTTCCCCTTTCCTCAGAATTTCCCTTGCTAGGGCACTCAGATCCAGATCCAGCTCCAGCTTTTTCTCTGGCACTGAAAGGCTCAGCATGGGAAATGAAATGGGAGGGGAGGAGACTGTCAGGCTGGTGCTGCTGCTTGTTGTCATGGTGGTGGTGGTGAGGGGGTGTTATGGCTGGTGCTCTTTGAGGGGATGCAGTCTCAGGCACTGGCACTACTCCCCTCTCCTTGCTGCTTGTGGAAGCCTCATCCCTGCTAGTTGTAGAAAAGAGGTTGTAACTCAGTTTTGGGGGGAAACTTACACCACTCCCTCTACCCCTTCTTCTGCACCTCCCTGAAGGCTTGCCAGCTGCCTTTCCACCATGCTTCATGGCGTGTTTCATTGTGTCTTGCTTTTATACAAATGTATAAATGTATCTGCATTCCTATATAAATTCTGTAAGGTGTGTAGTCTATGCCCAAGTTATAAATATATAAAACTAAAATATAAATGTATCTCCCTTTCTATATAAATTATATTCTATAGTGTAATATCCAATATTATTATAAAATTGAAAAGAATAAATCAATGAATATAATAATAAAATAAAAGGATCTAGAAGAAAGAAAGAAAAAAGTATTCAGGAATCCCACTTGCTAGGCTCAGCTAGCAAGTAGGAAATCATTCAAATAAGTGCTAGTAGTAGCCTTCGCTGTCTAATGCTCCTGAGCTGCTGGAAGACACCACTCAGTAACTGTAAGACCCCAAGACAGAAAGCAGGCCAGTTCAAACAATGCTGCCTTCTGTGCTGTTTTTTCCATCTCTCCTCCAGAACACTGGGATTGGAAGGGACCTCAGGGAAGGATCGCAGTCACTGGCCAGCTACACAGTCGACACAAGAGCAGTCCTTCCTCCCTCTTGTCCCCTCTTTCCCACTCCCTCTCCTTACTTTCTGTTTCCCTGCAGGCAAGCCCAGCTTCAAAACTTGAAATGTTTCGAAACTTGTGAAACATTTCGACTGCCCTTATTTCATTTTGAGGATGTTTTGAAGCCCTTCAGTTTGTTTTGATTTTGCTGTTTTGAGCTCAAAATGTGTTAAAACAGCATCGAAATGAAACAGGATTGTGCGAAATTTCACACAACCCTAATATAAGCAGGAATATATGTCTTGCCTCCCAGGCCCCTAATCATTTTTGTTGCTCTGTGCTGGAGTCTTTTAAAACTGTGTACATATCCTTCTTGAAGCGTGGGCCCAAAACTGGACATAGTTTTCCAGGTGGGGCCTCACCAGTGCTTAATAGAGTGGAAGAATCACTTCCTTTGACTTGCACGTGGTAATACAATCTGGTACACTATTAGCTTTTTTGGCAGCAAAAACACAGTGGTGGCTTATTCATAGATTGTAGAGTCAGAAGGGGCCATGATGGATCATCGTGTCTGACCCCCTGCCCCTGGCAGGAAAGAGGACTGAGGTCAGACGACTCCAGCCAGGTGACTATCCAGCCTCCTCCTGAAGACCTCCGAGTTAGGTGATAGCATCACCTCTCTTGGAAGCCCATTCCAGATTCTGGCCACCCTTACTGTAAAGAATTTCTTCCTAATGTCTAACCTAAATCTATTGTCCGTTGGTTTGCACCCATTATTCCTAGTTACTCCCCAGGGGTGCTCTGGTAAATACCGCATCTCCAATTCTGTGTTGTCCTCCCTTGATAAACTTATAGGTGGCTACAAGGTTTTCCCTCAGACATCTCTTGTGAAGGCTGAAGAGATCCAGATCTCTCAACTTCCTCTCATACAGTCTTTCATGGAGGCCACTAATCATGCGAGTGGCCCTCCTCTGAACCCTCTCCAGATTCTCCATGTCCCTCTTGAAGTGCAGCGCCCAAAACTGGACACAGTACTTCAACTGTGGTCTGACCAATGCCGCATAGAGGGGAAGCATCACCTCCATTGATCTGTTGGTCATCTGCTAATACATGACAAGGTGCGATTGGCCTTGTTGATGGCCTCGTTACACTGCTGGCTTATGCTCATCTTGGAGTCAAGATCCCTCTCAGCCACTGAGCTGCTGAGGAGGTTATCCCTGAACCTGTAGGTGTACTGGGGGTTCCTCCTTCCTAGGTGGAGTACCTTACATTTATCTTTGTTG
>NW_017729028.1:5372643-5374682 GCF_001723915.1 Gavialis gangeticus | reverse complement strand
TTCAACTGTGGTCTGACCAATGCCGCATAGAGGGGAAGCATCACCTCCATTGATCTGTTGGTCATCTGCTAATACATGACAAGGTGCGATTGGCCTTGTTGATGGCCTCGTTACACTGCTGGCTTATGCTCATCTTGGAGTCAAGATCCCTCTCAGCCACTGAGCTGCTGAGGAGGTTATCCCTGAACCTGTAGGTGTACTGGGGGTTCCTCCTTCCTAGGTGGAGTACCTTACATTTATCTTTGTTGAATTGCATACTATTTTGTTCCACCCATTGATCCAACCTGTCTAGGTCAATCTGTATCTGCTCCCTGCCCTCCGGTGTGTTGACTTTGCCCCATAACTCGGTATCATCTGCAAACTTGGAGAGGGTGCTCTCCACACCCTTGTCCAAATCGCTGATGGAGATATTAAATAACACCGGTCCAAGGACCAAACCCTGTGGGACCCCACTGCCCACCTCCTTCCAGGCCAAGAATGACCCATCCACCACCACTCTCTGGGTGCGGTCCCTAAGCCAGTTGGCCACCCACCTGACTCTGTAGGTGTCCACTCCACAGCCTGCTAGCTTCCCTATGAGAATAGGATGCGAAACTGTGTCTAAGGCCTTCCTAAAATCCAGGCAGATGATATCAGCCTCAGTTCCTGTGTCAAGGCAGTGTGTGACCTGGTCATAAAAGGCTATCAGATTTGTCTGGCAGGATCTACCTGTGACAAACCTGTGCTGGTTTTCTTTAAGCATCATTTCACCTGCTGGGCCTTCACAAATGTACTCTTTAATGATTTTTCCAGTATTTTCCCAGGGATAGAGGTAAGACTAACTGGCCTAAAGTTACCTGGCTCCTCCTTTTTCCCCTTCTTAAAAATGGGTACCACATTGGCCCTTTTCCAGTCCCTAGGGCCCTGGCCCGAGCACCATGAGTGCTCAAACAGTTGTGCCAGTGGCTCAGCTATGACACTGGCCAATTCCTTCAGCACCCATGGATGGAGGTCATCCGGGCCGGCTGACTTGTACCCATCCAGCTCTTCCAAGTACTCCTTAACTAAGTCAGCACTGACCTTTGGTGGTCTGGTGTCTTTTGGACATCTGTCTATGCTCAAGGTGGAGGAATTGTCTTGGTCAGTACTTAGGAATACAGAAGCAAATAACTCATTGAAGAGTTCCGTCTTTTTCCTTGCGTCAACCACCAACTGTCCTGATATGTCCTGCAGGGGCCCTGAGTTACTCTGCGCTTTCCTTTTGCTCACTATGTATCTGCAGAAGGACTTTTTATTGTCCTTAATTGTTTGAGCCAGCCTAAGCTTCAGTGCTGCCTTGGCCTGCCTAACTGATTCCCTGTACCCCTCAATGCCTATTGCCCAATCATGTGTAGAATCCCACTGTGTTTCAGTTAAGCCGATTAGGTCATACTGCGTACTAGTAAGTAAGAATATGAGCTCCTCCTGCTTATTCCCCATACTCCTGACATTTGTGTAAAGACATTTTAGCCCCCCAGTGGGTGCTCTTGGTGCCCCTTTGCCTGGATGATTTGAGTTTCACTTAGTGCTTACCTGGTTAGGTCTGGTGCCTTGTTTATGGCTTTCCAACCTGGGGTTCTTGTCAACCCCCGGTTCCTCATTCCCTGTATAACCTAGTTTAAAGCTCTTCAGAGGAGATCAGTCAACTTGCAGGAAAACAGATGCTTACCTCTAGGAGAGAGATGAAGATCATCCCTTCCCAGGAAGTCTTCTCCCTGGAAGTGCTGGTCATGTTTATAGAATCCGAAGCCCTCCTGAAGACACCATCTCTGGAGCCGCTGGTTGACTACATCCTCGTGCCTCTGGCTGCTGGCCTTGTCCCCCTGACTCCTTTGCGGACACATGCACATCTAGCACCTGGCCATAGAGGAAGTGCTGAGGAATGAGGATGGAAAGGGCAGAATTGTCAGTGGCAGCATTAAAAAGGTGGTCACATATGTGGGAAAGGGCACAATGCTATACTAAGAGGATGGTCTAGAAAGGTTGCCCTGAGTCCTTTGTGGCTTTGGAGGAAATTATTT
>NW_017729028.1:5364354-5367643 GCF_001723915.1 Gavialis gangeticus | reverse complement strand
GGGGCCCCCCCATGAACTCCCCCCCATCTTATGTAGCTTATGGTCTACTGTAACCCTCCAGTCCTTCTCTGCAGTACTGCAGTCTAGCTAGTCACTTCCCATTCTGTATTTGTGCAAGCAATTATTCTATCCTAAGTGCAGGATTTTGCACTCACTGAATCTCATCTGATTGATTGTGGACCATTTCTCCAGTCTATTCAAGTCATTCTGGATCCTAGCCCTTCCCTCCAGTGGAACTGCATTTCCATCCAACTTGATGTTCTCCACAAATTTACTAAGCATGTACTCAATCCCATTTGTCCAAACTGTTAATGAAGATATTAAAAAATACCAGATTTAGGACAGACTTGTTACCTCTTCCCAACTAAGCATTGAAACACTAAGGACTACTCATTGAGTGTGATGATCAGGGATCCTGATTTTCTCTGATAAAAAGAAAAAAACCCAATTTTTTTATTAAAAAAGTAATCTCAAATCCACATTTTCCATGATTAAAATGAAACACCACTAATATAGATATATATCTATTAAGGGTGTGTGAAGTGGGCCTTATTCATTTTGGATGCGGATTTAGCTAAATTATTCGATTTGTTGATTCAGATTACTGTCCCTGATTCAATTCGGCTGAATCTGAAGATTTAATGTTGATTCAGTGAATCAGTAATTCGGACATAGACATAGCTTTAAATATTTTTCTACATACCTCAAAGTACCAGGCTTGTGAATGCTGTGATGCTGAGGTGGATGGAGTGTCCCGCAACAGCGTGAGGGGGGCTCACCATGTGCACGGCAGTGAACCTGGAAGTAGACAGGAAGTACTTCTGGTCCGCTTCCAGATCCTCTGGGGAGCTCACAGTGGGGGGGAGGAGGGCGACCCTGCACTTCCCCAGATCAGTGATCAGCCACAGGGGGACCCCAGGTATCCCCCCAGACCCAGGAGGCACCAGTGTCAAGCTGTGGCGTACAGCCCCCCCCGCGTGCACTCTTCAGCGGACCCAGAAGTGGACTGGAAGTGCTTCTGGTTCACTTCTGGGTCTGCTGCCAAGCTTTCTGGGGACCCCCCCCACACACACTCCTGTGGAATGCTGCGTGCACCCCAGCATCACAGCAGTCACAAGCTGCCCGCTACCTAGAGGTATGTAGAAAAAACATTTAAAGCTGTGTCTATGTCCAAATCTCCGAATCTTTCCGAATCTCTCTGAATTGATTCAGAGGGTTCAGATTCAATTCAGAGAGATTAAAGGGCCTTCTGATTTGATAAGGATTTGGAGATTTGGCCATTGAATCAGGCCAAAACTCTGCTGAATTGAATCAGGGACCAAAGCTTCTCACAACCCTAATATCTATATATATCTATATTAATGGTATTTCATTTTGATCACAGAAAAATATGGGTTTTGGGTTACTTTTTTAATATGAAAGTTGGCTTTTTTTGTCAGAGAAAACCAGGATCCCTGGTGGTGAACCACCTTAGTGTTTTCATTTAGTTTGTATTTCCTTAGCTGCAAAATAAGAATGTCATGTGAGACAATGTCAAAAGGTTTGTAAACTTTAAGGGATATCATATCCACTGCTCTCTCCACCCCCATTCACAGAGCCTGTTACGTTATCTTAGAAGAAAGAGTTGGTTAGTTAGGCATGACTTGCTCTTGGTGAATCCAGGCTGCCTGTTCCTGATGATCATCTTGTTTACCTTAAGTGCCTTGAAGTACACTGCTGGAGGACCTGGCCTATGATCTTTCAGGTATCATGGTCAGGCTGACTGGTTTGTAGTTCCCTTGATCATCCTTCTTCTCTTTCTTAAAGATGGGCACCCTATTTGCTCTTTTCTAGTCATCCAGGACTTCATGTGACCTCCGTGAGTTCTCAAAGAGTTCTCAAATTACCTCAGCCAATTCTTTGAGCACCCCAGGGTGCATCTCATCTAGCCCTGCTTACTTGAAAGCATCTAGCTTCTCTAAGTAACCCCTAACCTGTTCTGCCATTACTCCAGGCTGTTTGTCTCCTTCCTCACTTTTGCTGTCAAATGCAGTCATCATCTGGTAGCTGCCCCTATTTGTGAAGACTGAATTAAAAAAAAGGCATTACATACTTCATCCTACTCTACATTATCCATTGCTAGATTGCCTTATGAGTTCTGTAAGGGACCCTTGGTTTCACTGGTCTTCCTCTTACTGCCGACATACTTGTAGAGTCCCTTTTTATTGCTTTTTATATCCCTTGCCAGTTGCATTTCAAATCTTTCTTTGGCCATCCTAATTTTTTCCCTGCAGATCCTTCCAATATACTTACATTTTCCTCTAGTACAATGACCAAGTTTTCACCATGCCTTGGTCCAGCTGGGCTCTGTACCCATAGAGAGCTAAGTGAATCTTGAACACAGGGTTCTTTCTCAGTGGTATCTCTAGAGTTGCTTTATGCATCTCAGCTTTATGCAATTCACTCAAATCTATGACTGCCCATTTTCCTTCCTTAATGTATGTAGCAGTGAGAGAGCAATATTAGTACTACACTACTTCCCCACCATAGTTTTGTAGGATCTCCCCAATGGAGTAAGAGCTTGAAAGATACTGATACTGCTGGCCCATACTGTTCAGAATTGGAATATCCAGTTTCTCATGGAGAGCCTGCTACCATTGTCCACGTAAGGTTGATAAGATAGTATTACCATTACTTTTCCTTTTGAGGGGCAGTGCATCTCTTGTCGGGAAGGAGCATAGAGGTGGTTACAGTGTCTTGATACAGAGAAGTTTGAGTTTGAACCTGGTTCTGGGATGAGCAGGAACCCTGCAAACCCAATGGTAAATGGGTATCTGGTTATTCAGGCTGGGAAGTCGAAGGTGGATGGATATGATGCTAACCACATTACTGCCTTGCATACTGTTATCTACAGAGCCTTGTGTGCTTTAACCACACTAGTCCAATGTGTTATTTTGGCTGGGACAGACCTTTGGCCCTGACAATGGACCTCTAGTTTTTCAACCCCTCTGTATCACTTACAGAGGGTTTACTGCTGCTCCAGACTCTGTCTGCATCCTGTATAGGTTTAGAAGGAAGACTCTGAATCTGTGGAGGGGCAGTGAGGGGAAATAACATTTACATCTGGTGCCAAGATATGTGAAGAACTGAGAATTAAGGTCACTGTGTTGTCCTGTGGGGTCAGGCCAACTCTCAGGATCTCAAAATTGTGCTGTTGGATGGGAAGGTGTGACACAATTGCACATATACAAACACACAAATCAATTAGGTACACACACACACACACACACACACACACACACACACACAC
>NW_017729028.1:5361443-5364221 GCF_001723915.1 Gavialis gangeticus | reverse complement strand
ACACACACACACACACTACTAACTCAGGCACATACACATCCAAGATTTACCAGCCTAGACACATGCATACCTATCACCAAGTCAAGCACATACAGGCTCTAATGACAATGACATGAAATCATACACAATACACAAACATACACATATACACAGGTTAAACACTGACTCAGGTGACAATATGTGTGTGTTGGTGCCTGTGGTACCTATGCTTGGGGTGCTTGTAGCTAAAGAGCAAGTGGCAGACATCAGGAGAAAAGGCAGTTGGGATAAGGCAATAGCAAAGAAACAGGTTTGCAGGCAGAGAGGAGCTCATGACGGCCGGAGCCACAGAAGCATGGGACAGGTGTTGGAGGTGGTGGTGAGCCAGAAGCAGGAG
Organism: Gavialis gangeticus; assembly: GCF_001723915.1. Classification (NCBI taxonomy): domain Eukaryota; kingdom Metazoa; phylum Chordata; order Crocodylia; family Gavialidae; genus Gavialis; species Gavialis gangeticus. Next base: position 5,363,845 of record NW_017729028.1, on the reverse strand, counting down.
AGGGAGAAATGAGACAGAAGTTAGAGGGGCAAGGAGCAGAGATTGGAGCAGCACCGAACCGTAGTAAAGCAAAACCCAACTCAGGGTTCCAAATAACAGTTTTATTTAATGAACACTGTACTGTACAGCTTGATTCCCACACACACACACACAAGCACTCTCTCACACACTCACACAATGGTAGCAGGAGAAAAAGACTCAGTGGAAGGGTTGGAGTCCAGGTAGGGAAGAGAAACAGAGTCCAAGTCCTTGGTTGAAGGGGGGGTATTCAGGCTGGAAGGGGGTCCTCGGTGGCCAGTCAGGGTCTTTCGCTAGCAGGTGTTGTCCAGAGGGGGTCACCGGCAGGGCCTCTGGGTTGATAGGCAGTGTGATGTGGAGCAGGTCTGGTCGAGGTGAAGATGGTGTCCCAAGGAATCAGTCTTCACTACCTGTTTTTATGGGGCAGACTACCTATGATGTCCTTTGGGGAGGGCATGTCCAGGTAATGTCAACCTAACCTTGCAGGTCTAAATCATACAATGTTAACATAGAGACACTTAAGACACAACAACCGTACGGTGTAATACATTACAGTAATCCAACACACACAGCAAAACACTATTACAATAGCTCATGGTTACTATAAAAGGGGACTTATGTACACAGGATTTCAACTTAACTTTTAACTACTTATATATATACACCCATAGGGAATGGAGGGGAGAGAAAAAGGCAGAAACAATGGGGAAAAGTGGATGTCCTATTTGTAAGTAAAAAAAAAAAAAGAAAAACGGGGGTGGTTTGCTACAACTGATAAAAGGGAAGAAGTGAGCAGGATAAAGGTTCAATCCTTTAGCTTGAGGAACACTGAATAAAGTTTAAGAAAAGATGTTTGGAATTATCTTGCTGATTGTAACTATGACATATAGGGAGTGTCTACATGTTACCCTACTTCGCTGTAGCAACTTGCTATGTCACCATGTGACAGGCTATGGTGACCTAGTGATCATGTGAATCTACAAGTGACTGGCAGCTACTTTGCTGTAGCTCTCCCATATTACCACACTGCTACAGTGAAGTTATGGCTAAAACTAACCGTGCACAATGCACACAGTGCAGTAACAACATAGCCATAGGGCAACATGTAGATGTGCCCATGTTGAGAGAGAGCTTTTACTCTCATACCTAAGGAGAATGTATTAGTATTACTGTATTTATTAACTGTTGCTTTTTATGGCAGTATGGTAAAATAAGCATGAATTACATGAATAAGTATGAATTACACTTCTTTAAAGTTATATTTGTATTTCTTTAAAGTTAGATTTGTACATTGGAAGCTTAGCTTGATCTACCTCAGATGAAGGTTTAACATGAGCTCTTTCATTTCTTATTTACAAATTCTTCTGATCACAAATGTGGGGTTTTTAATGAATAACAAAACATAGTAAGTGCTGATGTTGCATTGGAGAGAGAGACTCATTAAACTTTACCAAAATATTAAAGGGCGCAAACACTTTGAACTCTCTTGGTGTGCTCTGTTAGCTAATATGTAACCTCATTTAGATGAGTTGTTGCATCCTTTATTATGTGGCAAATTCCTTCTGCAACCCCTCTGTCTTTGAGCACTTAGTCCTTTGTTTTCTTTCCTTTTTGTCTGATTTAAATAATTCTAATTTTTGAGAGCGAACATAAGGGGTATGTCTGGGGAAGAGATGTGTTGCATTTTAAGTGTCATTCTTGCTGTCTACGATAAGGCTATCCAACTTCTGAGCAACCAGGGGCTGTGATGTCTGTGCTCCCATGAGGGTCTGTCCCCTCTCCTTGCACAGACTAGCTTCTCTTTCCCCTTGCCTCATGTGCAGCCTGCTTCCCTTCCCCATGTACCATATGTGCTATGAAGACAGCTTGCCCTGCTGCACGCACAAACCACACACACCCTTCCCAGCTGCATGTTGCAGAGGCAGTCCACCTCTACCTTCAGCATACAGCATGACCAACCTGCCTCCCTCCCTCACTGCACATGCAGCATGGGAAGGCTGGCCCCCTCCTGCTATACTGCCCTGTCCTGCCCTGCCCCTGGGACCAGGGGCAGGAACCAAAAGCTGGAGGAGGCAGGGGGAACCTGGAGACCTTGGCTGCTGCTGCTACAGAGGCAATGGGTGCACTAGAGGCCAGGCAGGAGCCTGTGGGGCATTAATTAATCCCTTATAGGCTGCATGTAACCCCATCAGTTGGACAGCCCTGGTCTACAACTATAATGCCATCCTTAGTGTATTTATTGTTGAGCACATCTTAGTTTAAGTAACAGACAGTTCTGCTTCATTAACTTTTGAGCTTACTGTCCTTTTCAGCTATCTAGTTAGCAACTCTTTCTGCTTGTGACAAGTAGTGATTAGTTAATTTGATGGGACTAGAATCTGGAT
>NW_017729028.1:5344890-5356443 GCF_001723915.1 Gavialis gangeticus | reverse complement strand
CAACCCCATCAGTTGGACAGCCCTGGTCTACAACTATAATGCCATCCTTAGTGTATTTATTGTTGAGCACATCTTAGTTTAAGTAACAGACAGTTCTGCTTCATTAACTTTTGAGCTTACTGTCCTTTTCAGCTATCTAGTTAGCAACTCTTTCTGCTTGTGACAAGTAGTGATTAGTTAATTTGATGGGACTAGAATCTGGATTTGTTTAGCCATGAAATTCAGCAGAGACAGAACACTTGGTAATTGTTCAAATTCAGTGATAAATATCCAATATACCTCAAGGTCAGGTTTGATCAGAAACATTTCTAGGAGGGGAGAGGGCTATTTTCTTTCCATGCCAACAAAATCCTTATCCTTTATGACACTGTGAGCATATCTGTATGTTCATTAATGTGCTTTAGGTAATGCACATTTAACTTAGTACCTCTGGGTGCCTATAGATGTGCTCATTTGCATTCTAATTTGAACGAGTCAGAGCAGACTCAATCAAGTCTGCTCCACATCCTAATTAGAACTCTTCAGCATTGCCTCATTGTCATGTGTATTAAGCTACTGTGCATTTCAAAATGGCTGCAGGGGTGCTTTATCTAAACCTTGTCGAATGAGCTTTAGATAAAGTGGCCCACAGCCATTTTGAAATGTGCAGGGGCTTAATATATATGACAGTGAGTTGTTTTAATGGGACTTCTTGTCGAGGAACTGCTTTAATTAAAATACCTCCCCTACTCATACCCTCAAGCACTTGTATAGGCAGCCTCCAGCATGAGGTGCTAGAAAAAGACCCATTAGCCTATTGTAATGCACATTAGCTAAAGACCATGGTTGTTTTTGTGACACTTTAATGTGCATTAAAAAAGGCTGATGTACATTTAAGCACATGTGTAAGTGTGCCTTGTGGATGATAGATATCTAGTATGAGCTAAACTGAGGTGGACTCCCAATTTATTGAATGTATATCATGTAATACTTATCAGATGATAACTTACTGAGATGGAGTAGATAACTGAGCAATTCATTTGGGCATATAAAACTATGTATCCTATTACTAATATTCTGGGCCATCTACCTCAGCCCTTAGTGTGTTATGTTAGGAAACAGATAATAGGGCTATTAACTTCATAGAAAAAAATACTGACACATTGGAAACTTTACTGATTTTTATAATTGAGTACCTTTTAGGAAGTTCTGTTTATGTTTGGTTAACCTTTTTCCATGCTTCTAGATTTTGAATGCTTCTGTGCTTCTGGTTTCTGTCTGAGACCAGAGACTTAAGTGCCAAAATACCACAAGAAAGACTGTGCTCAAGATATTTCTAGCTTTATTTAAAAGCAGGATGTATTTAGGTACATGTGAGATTTCCACCTGAAATTTGCAAATGCAAGAGCTTGAAGCTCTTGGTGTTCTTTTGAAATTCCCACTTGTGGGGTCAACCCTGTTAGCATAACTCTGCTGAAATCAATGTTGATTTGTACCAGCTGAAGATCTGTTCTGTGGTTTCTCTATACATTGGTCCCAAGATGAGTAAGGCCCAATATTAGTTTTTAGAAACAAGCTACATTTTTAAAGCTTGTAATATGTAAACAATGGAAAATGAGTTCATATAAGTATTAGGCCTGTGCAAATAGGGAAGTATTTGATTTGGATTTGGATTCAGCCAATTCGGAGGACAGTGATTCCATTCGGATCACTGTCCTCAATCGATTTGGCCGAATCAGCTTCAGAAGATTAGGTGCTAATTCAGACAGATTTGGTGATTCGGATTGGCAGGGGAGAGGCAGGCACAGCCAGGCAGCTCCTCTGGCTGTGCCTGCCTCTCCCTGGGTGGGGGGAGCTGTGGGAGAAGCTCCTATGGCTGACCTGCCCATCCCCTGTCTGCCCCCAGCCTAGTCCCAGCACTTAAAAAAAGCCCACACTCACTGGCTGCAGCAGCGGGGATTGGGGCCTCTAGGCACTAATGGCAGACAGAGGGGGGCAGCAGGGATCACCCCCCAACCTGACACTCTTGCAGCAGCTGCCCCATGGTGCGGGCAGCATGGCTTGGCAGGGCGTCGCACACTGTCTGGGAGCTGAGGCCACTGGGGCTGAGTGGTACCAGGCTCTGGCTGATGCATGGAGGCACCCCAGCTCCCAGACAGCATGCAACACCCTGTTGAGCCACGCTGCACCCACCCATAGGGCAGTGGCTGTGGGGGTGCCAGGCGGGGGGGGGCTTTGCCACAAGCCCTCAGATAGATATAAACTACTTTAGATGGTTTACGGCAGATGGATATAAGTCACTTTAGATCTGTATCTTTCACTTAGAAGATTATACTGTCTTACCTTAGAGTCATATACCATTTTATACTTAGTCTTAGGAGAATTTAGGTGTTAAGGAAAGTTTTATTCTCAGTGTACTTCATAGTGATAGTTCTTTGATTCTTGCTACTGATTCCAGGGGAGATCCAAAGGTGAAGAGAGGTTTAAAAGGTATGTCTTTCTAGTAGTTTCCAACCTAGATGTTCATGCTAAATGTTAGATGTGTGTTACCAAGAGCTATTTTCCAGTGAGGGCTCTACATGCATTACAGTTATGTATCCTAAAAGTATGCAAGGAGCATTAGAATAGTCAGCAAGCCCTTTTGCTTCAAGAAATATTGGTCAATCCAGTCTTGAATCTAACGCATCTGAGATGCAACCATAATGCAAAGGGATCAGTGTCTGCTCTGGATACCTCTGCATCTCACCCTGTAAAAGACACTACATTTACAGAATTTGATTGTTGATGTAACCTGAAAGTTATACCTTGGACTAAATGGTCTTATTAGCTGTGGTCTAGGTGGTAGAATATTCCACTGAATACAACCATAAAGGTGTCACTATTTCTTCGCAGTCACTAACTGGGTGGGTAAAATAAAGTATAGAGCAGAATAATAGGATATCATACATTCCTAGCCATGTAGAGACAAACTGTACAAGACCAATGACCACCTCTTTACCATACTTCAAACATGTCCTATTTACTGAGTCTGGAAGGCTGCTACGTGGAGCTCTATAATACCTTTATGAAATATTATTCTAGGATCTAAATTAGATACCCAGTTTGGTGTGTCAGAATGTTAGTCTTTATTCAGTTGGACATGTGAATCCCACTGTACTTTCATAGGGATACTATTTACCAAACTTTTCCAGAAGTACATATGTAGAGAACACCAGAAGAAGACAGAAGTTTACTTTCTGGTAACTAGCGTCTTTGAGGTGGACTTTGTGTATTCTCATTTCCTGCTTTTTCCAATTCCTAATAAAATCTTCATTCTGAGGAGTGGCTAAAGGAGCTGATATGGTAAAGGTTGTCATGCTTCACTTTTTAATCTTTCCTTTGGAACATTCAGGAATAAAGAAGGAAGGGGTATGTGGGTGCTCCGAGAAGGGTCTACTTTTCAGAATTGCACTGGTTGGCACAATCTTTGTATGTGTATACACTGAGTCCAAAAAACTCTGGTTAGAGATAAGTAGCTCTCCTTTATTCAAGCATTCCTGAGAGAAATTCCTCACAGGTAGCATTCCTGTGCATTAAAACACACAGAAGCTATCTAACCCAGACAGTGCATAGATAAAGGGCAAGTTATACTTTTGTTCTGGCTTGAACTAGGTGATGAAATAACAGACTAGTAATTACTTTTAAAGAGTACATCCAAAGAGCTGATGCAGGTCCTTGAAATCTAAAGACTTTTGTAACCCCGGTATACCCAGGGGGTGTGCCCTGTCCTCCAATGACAGTGGTGGTGGTCAGGCAGGGTGCTGAGGAAGGGGTCCTCCTCTCTATAGAGCTAGGCCAAAACCAAATTCTTAACTATGTACAATTTATTACAAGAATAAATACAGATGATTAATATAAAACAGAGAATATGTACAAGGCTTAACATATAATACTATATATAATATTTCTTTAAACCTTCACAAATAACAATACCAATATACACATTGAGACATTAAAACACATAAACCACATAAACCCCCTTAAAACATATCCCTAGCTATATAGCTCTTAACAAGAGAACCTCAAAATAGGGAGTGTACTCAGCACCTCCCTGAGGAGTTTCCCTGAAGCCCCTCCCCTTTAGGGCCCTGGGATGTGGAGACACTCCTCCCACAATGAAGGGTGGAGGCAGCAGACCTTCCTCACCCATGTCAGCCTCCCTTGTGGGGCCCGCTTCCCTAGTAACTCATGCTTCCTCTCTGGAGAAGTTAAGGCTCATCTCCTGGTGGCCAATCTTGCAAGAGCCTCTCCCCAGTGCCACCTTCAACTCTCCTCGATAGCCCAGCACCCTGCACTGGGCACCTAGGACTCTCTCTCTCGTGGGAGCCAAGCCTTTGCAGGCTTCAACTCTCCAGTCTCACACTGGGGGTTCTCCCCTTTCCCAGGCCCTGCTCTGGGCACCAGGGCTCTTTCAGTTAAAAGTGGAGCCATGCTGCAGGGCACCTGGTCACTTGACCTAGGGCTGGGGCTAACATGAGCAGCCATGAGCTGCTTTCAGGGTGGTTCTCCATGTGCCAACGTGCGCACTGGGTGAGGCTTGAGCAGCGGGAAGCTGCTCTCAGGGCCAGCTCTCTGTGTGCTGATCTGGACACTGACTGCCCAGCCATTTGCTGGGTTCGCACGATCCCCATGCACTGATTTGCTCACTGCTGAAGCTCAAGCAGCATCCCTAGGATGGCAGTCTCTGGAGCTCCTCTCTTCTCACCATCCCTCCTTGTGTCTGCAGCCTGCTGAGCATGCTCCCCTTTTATACTCTTCAGGAGCTCCACTCCTGAAGTTCTCCAGACCTAGCTGGTGCAGTTCCAATTCAGGCCCAGCTGCTCCTTGCCCCCTCCTTTCAGAAAAAGGAGGGCATTTCTTCCCTTGTGCTGCCTCTAGATTGGTGGGTGGGCTCTACCAATCAAACAGTAGACCCTCGATCCTGGGACTCAACCCAAGCTCTGAAAATGTAAACCTGCTATACTTTTGCGAAGGTGAAGGTGAGGTAAAATAGGATCTGGCTCCAAGAGACAGAGGTCATGATCCAGCAAGGTATTTTAAATGTCCCTTACTACTAGGGCTGTGTGAAATTTTGCTGGCCATGTTGTTTTGACACTGTTTCAACTCATTGCAAAGTCAAAACAGCAAAATTGAAGCAAAACAAAGGGCATTGAAATAGCCTCGAAACAAAATGAGGCTAGTAGAAACATTTCAAAAACAACACAGTCTAGTGTGGTGGAAGGGGAGGCAGCCAGGTGGACTGACTCCCCACCCCAGCATGATCTAGCGTGGGACATGGGTAGGCAGCCCAGCTGGGCTGAGTTTCCCCAGCCCGATGGTTGGGCGAAATGTCAAAACAGCATCAAAAGGACCTCACTGTTTTGACTCTAAATTAAATTCGATACAAAACACTGTTCCATCCAGACCTCAAAACTGAAGTCAGAATGGAACAGTGCCATTTCACACAGCCCTACTTACTACTACTACTACTATATTAGCAAAGTACAGTGATGTTCAGGCTCCAGCCTGTGGAACTGTCATCCAGCCTATGGTCCTTCCTATGAGTCCAGAAATTTTCTGGCAGGAGAACAATAGCAGCGTTAATGGCTGCTTCCCTACTGCCAAATTTGTGAACCTGGGGGAGCCCTGGAGACCAGACAATTTGCCTCTGTGTGCTATGTTGCAGTGATGCTTGGAATCTCAGCAGTGTGTGGTTGGATCTGGGTGCATGGGGTCAGGCCAGTGATCTGGATTGTGCCCATGGATGGGTCCCACATGCTGACCTTGTATGGGACTGTGTTGGGCCAATAGGGGATGCTCCTGCATTGAGCCACCTGCCTCACTGCACCCGACAACCTTCCAGGCTCTGAATGCCTCCCTGGGGGTGTCTCACATCTGGCCAACCCCTTTCCTGGAGTACACCTGCAAGCTGGGGGATAACACTGCCACGACCCAGGATCTGGAGACTGATCTTGGCTCTGTGCCCCCTGGGAAACACAGGCCTAGTAGTCCTTGAGGGCACTTGACCCACTGCAAGAACTTGGGATGCTTCCCTCAGTCTGAAGCAAAAATAGTGGTCTCCCTTAATCAGCCAAACCAAGGGGACCCCTAGCCATAATCTAGACCCTCTCCAAAAAATCTCCCATACTAGGTACCAAGGAGAACTTTATTGGTTACAAGGAGTAGGTTTGGATTAGGGTACAGGGTAGAGCAATATCTGAGTAATCCCTTAGAGCAAACAGTGGCATGGTAGCCTTTGATCACACATCTGAGTTACTGCAAGCTATATATTTAGTTAGATCTCAAGTAACTTACTTACAAGTATCATCCAAAGGCAGGTGGAGATTCCCTCTGGAGGTAAGCAGTTAAATGAACATGAGTTTTAAGAGATAAAGCAAGTTTCAGATGGTCCAGCTTGTCTGGGAGTTCTCATCATGGCTGCTGCTCTGCCTCCTGGGCAGTCCTTAAGTTATATAGACCTTATGACCTCATTTACCTCATCCAATGAAGACCAACAGCTATTGGCTGCCAGCCAACCAATTTGAAATGCATCACTGGTTGCCAGGTAGACTGGCAGGGTCTCTAGTCCCCCTTCCTTTCCTGATGTCATTGCTTAGAACAATAGGGAGTTGAAGCCCCCACCCAGGTGTGTGGGACCAGTCACGTAGGCAAAGGGAGCAGGTTCCTCCCTCCCTCAGGAATGTATCCAGCTCAGGTTACAACTCAGGCTTACCTGAAGAGATGGGGCAAGGGTCTCTGCCCTCTGCAGTGACCATAGTAACCAAATTGTCAGATAGGTCATAAGCCTGATAGCAGAGTTTGGGGACAGACTGAGATGGCATTCTGGCCTGCAATGCAACACCACTCATCCATCCAGCAGGGCCAGACATTTGGGCATCACTGGCGTAGTACATAGGGTTCCAACCATAATGGCAGGGCACAAGAAAATCAGTGGGAAGTTGTAGTCATAGCCTAATCCTTGTCAAGCATCACAGTAAAGGAGTTTTACTGAGAGTTTAGAAGGATAATAACATTGAGCTGAGCTTTGGTGTTAGTGGGTTTTGCATGCTTAAGTCTGATATATTCTTAAGTACACTGTTGCATCAGTTACAAGAATTGTTTTTTCAGATAATAGGTAAGTAGGGCTGGAAGGGACCTCACATGGTAATCTAAACTAGTCCCCTGCTTAAGGTAAGATCATCCCTGACTAAACCATCCCATCCAACTGTCTGTCTAACCTGCTCTTGAAAACTTCCAGGGACGGAGATCCCACATCTTCTCTAGGTAGCAAGTTTCCGTGGCTTGACAATCCTCATAGTCAGGAAGTTCTTACTAATATTCAATCTCAATTTCCCCTGATATTGAGACTGCCACAGAAAAAACCCAGCTTCATCCTCTCTATAATCATTTGAAGACTGTTATCAAATCTGCCCTCAGTCTTCTCTTCTTCAGACTAAATAACCCTATTTTTTCAGCTTTTCCTCATAAGTCCGGCTTTTCAGGCCTCAAATCATTTTTGTCACTCCCTGCTGGACTCTTTCCAATCTGTCCATATGTTACTTGAAGTGCAGAGCCCAAAACTGGACAAAGTGCTCTAGGTGAAGCCTCACCAGTGCAAAATAGAGTGGCATGGTGTGATGAATAGTTATTGTGACAATGAGAAACATTCAGAAGATTAAAAAAACTCTGGAAGAAAACTAAATAAAAACAATGAAGACTTATATCTAGCCTTGGTACATGCAAAAATGTACCAATAGAAGGACTGGCTACTCCATCACAGATGCTAATTGCCTGTTTTTTGCAAAAGTGTCAAACTTGAGCAAATACCAAATTTACAAATACAGCTGACAGGCAAAAGAAACAGAAATGTTATGACAGACATACAATCCTTCTGTCCAGGCTGGTAGCCAGGCCACCTGAGACCAAACAATAACAGCTGGAAGCCAGCAAAAGACATTACAGCCACAGCACAGCTACAATCACATAATGGAGAGTGAGCAGTACCAGAGAAATCAATGAATATACTTGTAATTTTGGAGAAAGCTCTAAAACCTCTTGATGTAAAGGAAGAAGCTGAAAATGTGATTCTTTAAATGACAGAAAGGGAAAAGACAAACTGTACCCTATCCAGCATCATAATTAGCAGGGATCTTGGGTTTTGTGATTCCCAAAGAAAAATGGAAAAAAACACAGATTTTCCCTTTTAACTGAGAAAAATGCAGATTTTTCATTCTAATGGAGAAACACACAGATTTCCCATTTTTTTGCAAAGCGCTCTCTGCAGGTTGGTAGAATTCCGGCCTGCAAGGGGCTGGGGGAAGTGGGAAGAGGGAGATCAGGCAGGGGGCACCATGTGCATGTACATGCATATGGCCCCAGCCAGCCTGGAGAGCAGCTCCTGCAGGTAAGTCTGGTGGCAGGGGGATTGAGGCCTCCATAAGGAAAGAGTTGGGCAGGACTGGGGCTGAGGCTGGGGCTGCTGCCCAGCCAGGTGGTGTGTGGGGCTTGGGACCTAGGGCCAGAATGTATGGCTGGAAGACTGAGGTGGGGAGTGGGACAGAGCCATGGGTGGCTCGTTCAGGGGGCCAGTGAGGAGGGCCTGTCTCCCTGCCACGCACTTCCAGGAGGAAGTATGGGGGGCATGTGCCCCCAGGTATGTGTGCAGGGCAGGGGCAGGGGTGGGTACAAGCTGCCCACTTGGCTGCGGAGGCCTTGGAGAGAGGGCAACAGGGCAGGGAGCCTGAGCCTGCAGCAGGCAGCTCGTATTCACCCCCCACACAGGCTCTGCTTTTGCCGTGCTGCCTGGGGGGGCGGGGGGGGCAGGTTCTGTGCTCTACTTCACTGCAGCAGCCACCACCTCCGACAGGTGGTAGCCAGGGCTTGGGCACTGCTGCTGTGGACCTGGGTACCTGGCTCCATAGCCCTGGCAGCTGGGGGCCCCCACTGGCAGGGCTAGGGGGGCAGAAGGTTGTGAGGGAGACAAGGGGCACCAGCATGGTCAGGGGGCTGTAGTTGGGAGAGAGGGGCCTGGACCTGCATCCTGTGAGTAAAGGGGGCAGGGAGAGCTCTGATTTTTCCATGATAAAAATCCCAAAATCAAACCACAAAATTTATAGGTATTTAGAATTTATTTTTGTGATGGGCTGGCTGGCAGCGACCTGGCCCAGGGGTTTTGAAAGGTCAAAAGATGATTGGAGGACTTGGGATTCCCTTTCTGCACCAATCAGGCCCCAGAGACTCCCCCCCCCCCTGTGTCCCGATTGGCCCCTTGGGTGACCTGGAGGGGGATAAAAGGGGCAGCATGGGCTGACTCAGGGGAGAGACCAGTGAGGGACAACAAGGAAGGAGCTTAACAGAGCTGAGCCAGTGGGGCAGGAGTTGTGCCCTGGAACAGCCTGAAAGAGCAGGACCTGCAGGCAGTAGTGCAATGTGCAGCTGGCAGGAGAGCCTCTCCTGGATCCCCTACGAGAGGCTGCAGCCAGCAGGAGAGGCTCCCCCACTCCAGGAAGGATCTGAACAGTGACCTGAGGGGTTCCCAGCTCTGCTTCCCGCTCCTGTAATCAAAGGCCAGGCAGCTTGATGTGAGGCCGGGGCTCTGGGACAGTCAAGACCCCTAGCAGGTTGGAGTAGCATCACCAGGGATGGTTGTGTGGCAGTGTTCCTACCTACCACATGGGAGATATGGGTTTGAGCCCCAGCTGGGGTGAGTGAGATATCAAGAAGCAAACCTTCTTGTAGTGGAAAAAGGCCACTGTGTTCCCCCTTTCTCCTCCTCCAGGTACTAAGGCACTATGTTTCCTTCTCATTTTGTGCCTTTTTATATTTCACCAACTTGTATTGTTTGTTCTGCAGTTTGTGTTTTATATTTTGTTAACCCTGTTTTTTGTCAATGATTGTAAGTGTCTAACCCTTGAATCCTGCCCCCTTGGGGCATTGTAGTGTCCACTATACCCTCTGATTTATGCCTGTTATGTTCCCAGTATTAAAAGGTATATGGTTATGTCCCCATTGGTGGTCTGGCTCTGCTTTATAAGGGAGGAGAATCCCTACACCTCCCACAGTGCTTGTGCACCTGCTTTGATCCCTCCATTTGGAGAGGGGGTACCTCTTGGAGTACTGCCCGGGTTACATTTTACTATAATGATTGAGGCACTGGTAGGCTTCCAAATTACTTTAAAATTGTAAATATATCTGTCACCCTGGGTATGACGCCATCCCCCCACTCACCTGAATAGTGGAATTCTGGGGTACCCAGCAGCCAGGGGCCCTGCTCAGCTCCCTGGGTAGCTGTTGCAGAGTCCCCAAGTGAAGAGCCTCCCCCAACAATCAATCTTGCAGACCATTATAAAACTATTCACAGAACTTAATTATTTACAAGATAATGAATACAATAAAATCAATAATGTTACACAAATACAACCTGGTGATGGTGGCTTAAAAGTTAATGCTTCTCTGATACACCTCACACCAGGGGAATGCATACAAATCACCCACCATATATAAGGAACCAATAAATAAATACATTGATACATCAACTAATAAACTATCTAGAACTTATTTATACACTCAGCCTATAACTTTGTATGCTCCAGGTAACTATGAGGTCCCTGTGTGCATTGCCCTTGGTGGGGTGTCTCAAAGAGCATGCCTGCATCTGTGCCCCTGCACAGGAGCCATGCATGGTCCCTGCTGCTGGTGTCCCTCTCTGAGCTCCTGGGGTCTCTGTGCAGCACACGGTGGCTCCATCCCTGTGGTCCCTGCAGGACAGCTGATTCCTTCCCGGACCCCTGTCCCTGGCACAGCAGGGAGCAGTGTCTGGGCTGCAGGATGGAGCAGTTCCCCTGCCCAGGACAGCCACACAGCACCTGACAACTGCATCCCCTCCCAGCGCCCTGCCTGCCTGGGGGCTTCTGGTGGCTGAAGCAGAACCTGTCCCTCTAGGGCTCCCCCAGCACCCTGCCCCTGCCCCTCCCTGGGGCCTTCTCTCTCATGGGGAAACACCAGAGCAATCTCCTGTGCCCCCCTCCCCTGCTGTGCTCACCCAGCCACACAGGGTTTGTAGCAGAGTCTCCTCACAGGCAGCTCCTCTCTTGTGCCTGCCTTGGCAGGGCTCCAAGGGGGCTCTCTAAGGCACAGCCATGGTGAGGTCCTTTCCCTGGCCTCCAGCCTGTGTCTCTTCCTCTCTGTTTCCCCCCGCCACCACATGGGGAAAACTCCCCCCTTTTAAACAAGCCTCTCAGCCAATCCCAGGTGAGGGCTCTTGTCCGGCTTTTGCTAACATTCCTCATTCAAATTCCTGTTGGGGTTACATCACTCCTCCCATTTCAAAGAGGGCTACCTCCAGAGCCGCTTCACTTGCCCTCAGGGCAGATGGTGTCCCTGCTGGGACAAACTCTGCCTCTTCACACTGCCCCTTTGCAGGGCAGCCCTCCCTATCCCTTCAGGTAAGTAAAATTTTAACGCTGCTACCTATCAATAAAACGTTGTGTTCAGTTGATACCTATATGTATATAATCTGCAAAACAGGATCTGCAATTAAAATGAAACACCACATAC
>NW_017729028.1:5328573-5344584 GCF_001723915.1 Gavialis gangeticus | reverse complement strand
TATATATATATATGTATGTATGTGGTGTTTCATTTTAATTGCAGATTATGGTTTTTTTATCAGAGAATTTGCAAATTATTATCAGAGAAAACCAGGATCCCTGATAATTAGTAACACCACTAAAGTTTCCAAGACATATCTTCACCTAGCCAAACTGCAGCATAACATTTCACAAGTTTGTTATCTAAAAGATGTGTATTCTCTTAGATGAAGTATGATATGGAATCATATAAAGATGGGATCATATATACCATCAAGTTGTTGGCATGGAAGTGAGGATGACATATTAATATTAAAGGTCCTGTTTACATGTGCCCCCAGGGTTGGGCGGGGGTGGTGCTTTAATTAAAGAGGCGCTCTAATTAAAGTGCTGCAGTGTGTTGTGTATCTATGTCCCTGCACTTCAAAATGGTGCCTGGGCACTTGAACTAAAGCTTGTTGAATGAGCTTTACTTCAAGTACCCCCACCGCCATTTTGAAGTGCAGGGTCACTGACGCACAAGAAATGTGAGGCTGCTGGAACTCAGTAATTGCCATAATTAATTGAGTCTGCTGGACTGTGGTAATTACTCAGTTCCAGTGACCTCCCATGTTTTGTTCATCAGCACACCCCCTGCACTTCAATATGACAGTGGGGGTACTTGAAGTAATGTTTGTCAAGGGATGTTGATACAGAAAATGCTGCAAGCCTCTCATAGCCACTCTAATTAAAGCACCACCCCTCCCCATCCCGAAAGCATGTGTAAACAGGTCCTTTTAATATTAATATGTCATCCTCACTTCCATACCAACATCTCAAAGGGCTGTAATTACAGCACATCGGAGCAGGCTCCGTGCTTGTGTACAGGCACTTAAAGTGACTATGCTAATGCCTATGTCAACTATCTGTGCATCGTGTGTACTGGGTATTTTATAGAAGGTGGGCAGAGCTGTGAAGTTATTTTTCTTTAAAGTGCTGCACTTTTACTCTTTTACTAAATATTGCATCCACTCTACAATTGTTCAAGCCCTTGGAATTATGCTCTTAGATTTCTCTCTGAATTGTCTATTATTTTGATTTACGACATGAAGTATTTTATTTTCTGAGGATCAATGTGATGAATCCTGTGAAACATAATGTTGTCAGTTAATCTAGTAAAATAACCGAAAGAATATTTCTGTGGCCTTGAGTGTTAATGTCTACTGATGTGGAATTTTGGATATAATTGGTGATTCAGTTTTATTGCTTCACTTTTATATTGTTAGGATTATAATCTTTCATATTTTAAAGTTTGAAGAATTGGATTATCCCATGAAAGAAAGCATGTCACAGCACTTTAATGATATCTTTTCTCAGCATATTGGATCAAACTGAGAGTGATATATTGTTTTTTTTAAAACCCCTCCACATGTCCAGCACTTTCTAACTAATAGAATCTCCTGAGCCTTTTGGGGGGTTGTAATCTTAGGGAGAGACACATAGTAACTCTAGGATCAATTCAGAATATCTCTCAAAGTGTATAAACTTTTCAAAGACAAATCACCACTATCCATAATGGTATTTAGGAACCTTAAATCCTTTAGAAAGGCAACAACAAAAGATGTAATAACTTCCATTACAAAGAGGAATGAAACAAATGAAAAAGAGTTACAATGAAGGAAGGAATGAAGTGTTTTAATCTGTTCTTTCCTCTTTCCTTGAATCTGTTCTTTCTTTCATGACATGGGGTAGCTTGCAAACAGAATAATTTGTAATAATTAAAACACAAGAGCCTGATGCTTCTTTTCCATGTGGCTGTATTCTAGAGCGAGCATCTCGATCTGCTCACAAAGTCTCGGGAAACACCAAGAGAAGTAGTCTGGTGGGATGGTGGGGGGAGAATTATATTTAAGTTGCAGCATTTCAAAATCAATGGATCCAGGATGAGGTAATAGGTTAATCGTTTGTAGCATAAAGCAACTCAAGCAATAAGATCCTCTGAGGTCATAGGCACCATTTCTTTTATTAAAGGGGGTATTGTTTTTGAAAGTGAGGATGAACTATGGTAGGCTGTGGTAAGAAAGGAAACGTCTTGTTTACAAATGTCAGCCAGCAATTAGCGTCATTGAAGAGTGGAACCACAACTGCTGTTTTTTGTTAGCTTCGAAAACCTCATCTCTTTCTTGTGGTCACATTTTAAGAGGCAAAGTAGACAGTGAGACTCTGAAACCAGTTCAAAAGTAGTTGATTTCATATTTTAAAATTTTGCCTATAGCTGTCATCCCCCCCTCACATGGATCACAGATGGTGAAGAACTAATTTGTTACTGTTTGATAACTGCTTTTATGTATCAAAGCTCTTATTTACTACTCTGTGGGGGGAAATGACAGACTAAAAGCAATTATGTGTTTTTCTTTCAGTTTTTCTATAACCACTATGCTCCTTGGCTTTTTTTCCCCCTCCCAACATGTTTCTTATTTGAAATATAGCATTGTGAATCTTTTACATATGTTGGTTTTCATTTAACCCTCTTTTTTGGTTTTTAAGAATGCATCTGGTTGAGCAGATCAGCTGTAATCTTTCATGATTGTTTATAATGGCCCAGTGATAAGTAATAACACTCAGGGGTGTCTCACGGTAACAGCATATTACATTTTGGTATTAAAAATGCAAATTGTGACTGCTTTTGAAGACTGTCAAGGAAAATGTTTCAAAGAGCTAGAACAAATACCAGGATGACTGCATCTTAAATGAAATCCTTTTTATTAATGTTGATTTCTTACTGCTAGCCATCCTACTGAATGCCTCCCTCTTCCTCCTGCATCCCCATTACAGAGACCCTCTCAAATGTATTTTTCATATGTGGTATTCAGTAACTGATGTTACATCTTTGACCCCTAGAATTCATGAATAGCTGTAACAGTGGTGTCACAATCAAGAATTATATTGTTCATGAAGTGCATTGTAACTGTTATAATATACTGTAATGCCCCATACCCTCCAAGACTTCCAATTTGGGTTTAAATTGTTAACCGTTTAAGTTTGCTGATTAATAGGGTTGAGTTCTGGATTTACTGTCTGTGAATTCAGTGAGGTTGCATTGCATTCAGTATGTGCTTGTGTACTTAAAGTTAGGCATGTTCTCTAATACCATACTAATTTTGGGTTGTAGTGCAGAATTTGGCTTAAGATAAGAATTAAAATTAATGCAAAAATCCAGTGTGCTGCAGGTTGGAAAAGTTCAATTCAGTGCTTAAAGTTTTAGGCTGAGTGTAATACAGTAAAATCTCTGTTATCCAGCATCCCCAGGGTAAGGGGATTGCTGGTTATGTTAAAATTCCGGTTATCGGAAAACGCTCTGGCAGGGGTTTTCAGATAACATGGGGGGCGGGGAAGGGTGGCGGCAGCCGCATGGAGAGCAGCAGAGCAGCGGCAGTGCAGCGTGGTGGGTGGTGGTGGCAGCAGCTGTGGGCGAGCTGTGCCCTGCCCCCACCCCCGCATCCATCTGGCCAGCCAAAAATTCTGGTTAATGGAATTTATGATTAGCTAAATGCTGGATAGTAGAGATTTTACTATATATCTATTTCCATTCAAGCCAGTGGCAATTTTAGTATCAACCTTAATAAAGGAGTTAAGACCCCATGGAGTGACTTTGAAATTCCCACTCAAACATGACAGGTGTACATCTCATCACATCCTTTAAAATATCTTCTGACTTAGTTTCCTACAGTCTGTCCTTGTTTCTTTTTTTAATATTCTGTTTCTTTATTACCTTAGAAACAACAGGTAGAGTATTTAAATAAAGCACCAGGCCTTGACACCTATCTTGTGCTAGGTGCCTTACTGCACATGTAACCACATTTGACTTTAATGGTAGTGTTCTTGGAATAAAATACTAGTCAGTATGATTAAAAGTGGAACATAATCTAGTCTATGGATAGATACACAGAAGAATTATCCTTCCGAAATGTTTACACCCCAGTTGTTAACCAAACTGTAGACCACCACAAAGAGAACAAGCCCATTAAAATATAAAAAAGAGACAAGGAGAAGAAAAATAGAATGCCTGGTAAAATTGAAATGATCCATTATAAAGCCTTTCTTATAACAAATACAGTAGTAGCTCTTATTTTCATGCTTCAGTGCCAGAAACTCTCAATATAATCCATAAATTGTTTCCATATGTTTTTAAACAAATCTTCTTGGTCCAGGCTTTTACAAATCACTCTCACAAGACATGCAGTCTGACTAAGGCTAGCAATCTTCCCCTCCTTTTGTATGTCTCTCAGGGTAAAATTCATCTCTGGCAGTGGGCCAGCATAAGCCCTTTGCATCACCTAAGTCCCTCTTTAAGCCCACTGACTTTGCTGAGAGCTAGTCTTATGAGAAGAGGTCCAAGGGGGATAAGTTTGGCTATGCAAAAAAAGAGGTGCCTTGTATCAGTGGCCCCTTTTGAAAATGTTGGCCCAAATATTGCTGTTACTTTAATATTTTTCAGATTCTCAATCATTTTGATAATTATACATCTTGGATATTATTTTCTTTTTTCAGACTTTGAAATTATAATGATATCTCCAGCATTGCTGACCAAAACCAGTAAAAAGCATGAGATTGGTTTAAAAATTATGAAATTGGATTAAAAATGGTATATTTTGGGTTCTTGTTACTTGTCTTCTGATTATAGAGCCTTTAGGGTAGAGCTAAGTTATGGTCATGGCTTTTTTTGCAACCAGCGGCAGAGAAAAAAGGCCATTTTTGTATGAAAGCTGAAATTTCTTATGCATTCACGTGACTCGAAGTGCGGGGACATAAAAACATAGTCTGCCTTGCAATAAAATTGCAAGCCTTGGCAACTCACTTTCATTACTTGTATATGGGTTTATTTATAAGGGAACACAATGCTATGGACAGAGAACAGAAGGTATATCTTCACTGGTAGCTGGGGTCAGCTTTTTGGCCATGCTCAACCCAGCTGATCCACATGAGCCTCCCTCCTTCATCTATATCATACCTTGTAACCTAAATGAAAGCCATCCACATTATGCTTCCTATCTGTAAATTGGAAGCACTCTAAGAATTGGGATTGTGTCTACAACAGAGAAAAGGGCTAGAAGTCAGGAATGGTTAATTGTGGGATTGGTGCTGGCAGACTTTCTGTTCTTGAGGCCTGAATGCCTGGGTAAGTTCCAAACACATGACAAAAAGGGGCAGGACAGAATTAATCTTGTACTGAAAAGTTTACCAGAGCTTCCAGAGTTGGGCTGGACTGTTGAAATAGGTGGAACTGAAGAATTACAGTGTAGAGGGTCAGTGGGTGTGCAGCGAACTTGTAGTCACCACTATCAGTGTGTGGGTATAGATAGAAATGTCTTTTGTTCTTTGACACCAGAGGAATCTTTTACAAAGGCTAAATTTTATTTCTTAGAGAAATCAGTACAAGGCCTAATCAGCCAGTGATGCTTCTCTCTGTGCGGCATATGAAAAAAAGCAATAATTGTAGCAGTAGTGGTAGGTGAGATGGTTTTTAGGTTAATAAAGAAAAAGGACATTTTCTGAATAAAAGGCTCTATTATCAAACAACTTTTCTTTTTGCTTGTTTTAGTGAATATATTGAGACTTGGAGGCAGAGTTATGAGATAGTGGGAGAACTGATGAATACCTGAGTGGAAGGGCTGAGGGAAGAACTTGAATTGAAAACAACAGAGATAGGTAATGTTCAAGCTGGGTAATGAGTTGAATGGATCCAATACTAAAATTGACCATGGAGGTTCATGGAGTCCGAGGTACAGCTGAAGGAAGTGAGCAGGAGGTATAAGAAGCTGCTTCTTATTTCTAATTTATCCATTTTCTTCTTAAAGTACACAATACTCTAGATGCCTAAGTAGTGCCTGAGTAGAGAGTCACTATAACCTCCTGTGTCTTGCACCTAATGCTTCTATTGGTGCATCCAAAAACCGCATTTGCCTTCTGTTGGCTCCATCACACTGAAGACTCATATTGAACTACCAAGACCCTGCGAACTACCAAGACACCCAGATCCTTGTCCATAGTGCTGCCATCCAGCTTGGTTTCACCCATTTTATATTTGTATTTTTCATTATTCTTCCAGAGGTGTATCACCTTGCATTTGTCAGTATTGAACTTTATCCTGTTAGCTTCAGTCCAGCTTTCCAATCTATTGAGATCCTTCTGAACTGCACTCCCATTCTCCAGTGTATTAACAATCCTCCCCAGTTTTGTGTCATCTGCAAACTTGCTCAAAAAGCTTTCTATGCTAGCTTCCAAATCATTAATAAGCACATTGAACAGCACAGGGCCTAGGACAGACTCTAGTTGCATTTGCACCCATTCTGTTCCTGTGGACGAATAGCTGTAACAAGTGGGCATCCCAAGGCCGGTTGAGTTGTTGGCTTGCCCGCTTGTTTCAGGGCTAACCACCCGCCTGCCATGCTTTTGATGAACCAATGTAAAGTTGTTAACCAATCAGGAGGCTGCCCATTTAATTGCCCTGATGCCAAAGGCCTATACATGGCTTTGAACCTTCCCTTATATCATGTCCTCCCTTCCCCGCTTCCCCTGGAGCATCACACCCAGCTCCTTCTTGGGGCTCAGAATCCCACCACACTGGAGCCTTACACCCAGCTCCCTTTATGAACCTCAGGTCTCATGGTAGATCTGGGCTCCATCTTGGGTCCCCTTACACGACCTGGACCCTGCCTCAGGCTCCACACCTGAAACCTGGTCCCTTGCTTTGTCTTCAGGGTGTGCTCCCATAGGCTTCCTCCTCCATTTGGTAACCCACAAGGCAATGGAGGCTGAGGCTTTCTGGCACCCCATACTTGCCTTCATTGGGGAGGCACAGGTGTGGCATTTCCTAAGGACTGCCTCACCACTGGCAGCCCCACCACACCACCCAGCCTGTAACATCCTGTGATGTTCACTTGAGCACTTCACCCTTTCTGGCCATTTGGACACAGATGTCTCCTTTCGAGTCGGCAGCATGCTTTCTAGTAAGATACCTCAAAGGTTCCCCAGGGATTCTCTCCTGCCGTGCCTTGTTGTTACCAGTTATTGTTGGGAGTATGTTTTTTAATCCTGTCTCTCTTGGTACCTTCCTTTGGCTCTCTTGCTTGGACTTCCATTTTGGGGCTTCACCTTCCCTACACCCTGCCTTATGCCAACCAAAGATGTTGCTTCTTGACTGAGACTGAAACAAAGTCGGCTTGCCATGGTAGGGGTTTAGCCCTTATCTAGTCACAGGCCTGTTCGGACAGCGTACCATCATGGTTCAGGCCTCACGCCAGCCTGGTTTGCTTTCCTATTCACCCTGGGATGCCTTACTCCCAGGTACTCTCCCTTTCTTCCCAATGTCTACTCACAGCCTCAAACTCTTTTCTTCTTTCTCTCCTCCCAGGCTCACTGCTGTCCTAGTCTATACCAGCTGTATCTGGGATCCACGGTCTCATCAAAGGAAAGGATTCAGGCTCTGCTGAGCCAGCTTTATCAAGGCATTCTTGGCTCCTGGGGTTGCCACCACTCACCCCTGTCAGGGCAGTCATTCACTCCCAGCCTCTCTGGACTTTCCAGAGGACTCACTTTCAGTTCTCCTCAAATGCTTGCCAGTTGGGTTTTTATTTCCCCTTCTGAGGGCCAGCTGGAAAACTGGCGTCAGCAAGCAGTCATAAAATGTGCCCACATGGTTGTGGCTGAATGCGCTGGCTCTCCTGCGGCTCGCTGTGGCCACTTGGGCTTTCCTCCCTCCGGTTTCAGTGTGGCTTGTCTTCCTGAGGTGGCCTCTCTCCCTCCGCACCTTTGATCTTCTGCGGTGTCCTGCTGGCTCTGCGTATTTCTCCGCTCTCAGCTGAGAGGTAGGTCTTGGTCCATGGCAACATCCCTGCCACACAGCCCCAGCAGGTTTTAGGTCAAGACCCAGGAGCAGGAGGCTCCACCAACCCCATAGCTCCTGCCCTGTACCTGTAAGCTGTTATTTGAGCAGCAGCTTCAGTCAGGTGGTGTTCTTCTTCTGGCTGCTTGCAGTAAACTTCTGGCTTTCCTGCTCAGGGCCTGTTCTTATCAGGAACAGCTGTTCCCTGTTCCCAATCAGGCAGTCTCCTGCTGGTCATGTGCCTGATTGGAAGTGAAGCCACCTGCAGGCTGCTCTGCTGCTTGCCCATACCCCTTTGAATAACAGAGCACAAGTTGTGCTCTGTTACAATGTACACTTGCAGGTCAGATATTTGTATGTACAGAAGGCTGCCTAGGAGCAGAGCTGATCAATGTGTATGTGCTGCTATCAGATGTTGCATGCATACGTATGGTATTTGTGTGCACAGTTTAAGCATTAAATACTTGTGTATTCCTTACTTTGAAAAATCTCACGTAATTTCTTTTGTGCATCTAAAACTATGTTGATAACAGTTTTCTATTCATCACTGTATGTTTGTGAATGGCCCATAAAATATATGGGGGGGGGGCAGCCAGAGTGGGTAGTTAGTGCCTAAAAAAGTTAATATTGCATAATACTATGAATCAGTGAGGTGAATATATCTTAATATATATAATACATGTTTGGAGATGGGTATATGTATGGTACAATGGACTCTGAAATAATGTGCAGACCCTTTTCCAGTGTCAGTACATTACTGTGGTGAAATCATTTGACTGTGATTGTTTGCATTTATGTTGTGGCTAGTGACACCTTTAAAGTAACACATCATTAGTGTGTCTTATTTTGCTTATATATTACTTACAACTGGGAATGAGTTTTTATTCTAAAGGTATCAAATTCAATATAAGTATAGGATTTAGTGCACACCAACCCAAGGGACTCTGCCAGCAATTTGACATCCTGTACAAATAAGGTTTGAATTTTTGTTCTGCAACAGGAAAAGGATCATTTAGACTGTTTGAATATCATTTAGAGTAAAGGTTGCCTTATTTCTTGAAGTGCCAGTCGCATTAAGTGTTGACATTGACAGATTTATTGATGAAGTGTTTCTAATTTAAACATATATCTTCAGTCATAGCTGAAATAGACATATGGTGTGTATGGAACCTAAGGTGTGGAAAGTCTGCTATCCAACCAGATAGGTACAGCATAAATGCCCTATTGCATAACAGTAGTGCAGGATTCTCCATTTTACTGTGAGGAGTATACATTTTTTTTCCAGCACAGTTATGAGCAACAGCTAATTATTGGCATTAATAAGGTTAAATTCTAAGGGCCTCATCCACAGAGAGGCTTAGGCACCTAACTTACACTTTAGATACCTATCTCTAAAACTTAGATCCTTAGAATCCTTGCTGGGCTGCTGCCTAACCGTGGAGGCACGTAATTCAATTCAATTCACTAGGCACTTATGTTTCAGCCAGAAAAATTTCATAGATACCTAATTTTCTGCTTCTGGCCTTACACAGAACAAAACTCTCACAGCAGCAGGTTGTTGGATGCCCCCTGACCTTGGGGAGATACATAAACTAGGCATTCCTAATTTCATACTCTCTAATGCAGAGACTTAAATCTTGGTCTCTTACCTAAGTACCCAAAATGGCTCAAATCACTGGTCTGTACAGTCAGTATTCTGCTTGTTCTTTTTGTTTCCTATTCTTTTTACTTCAAAAGATGTTGGGTTTTTTGTGCTTTTACAACAATAAGAACATTTTTTGAAATCTCAAATTTTTGCAGGACATGAACACTATTTTCGACCAAGTTCAACTCGTGAATCAGTAGTCAAGCCATGCCACTGGTTAACAGTTATATAGTACTTTGTCTCCTGATTTGATGGTCTCATCTTTATAAACAACTTCGGCCTCCATGTGTTTTGTTTCTTTGTTTCATTGTTTTATATTTCATTGTTGATCAGTTTGATTTTGTTTCTACTTAGCTTGTTTTTAATAGGACCAGAAAGGGAATGCCCATTGGCTTGTAAGACCCCTTGCTTTTTATTACAACACTTATTCTGATGAATACTGGAAATTTTCATAAATACTTAGGTTTGGATTAACAGACAGGAAGGATTGGAGGCCCTGGTACAACCAAAGAATTATCATTCAGTTGGGATCATGGAGACATGTTGGGTTAACTCATATAACTGGAATAGAGTCATGGGTGGGTGTAGCTTGGTCAGGAAGGATAGAGATGGTGGCAGGGGAAAGGAGGAGGTACTGCCCTGAATATGTGTTTGAAGGTTCAGTATGATGTGGAAGGTAGGCCTGTTCAAAGCTTCTGGATAGAGGTCAGTAGTCATCTGCTATGGGCCACCAAATCAGAAGGAGAAGGTAAATGAGTCCTTTAAACAATTGGAAGCTTCCAAATCACAGGATCTGGTTCTCATAGGGGACTTTAGTTACTGAGACATCTGGGAAGGAATAACAGTGTCCAAGCAGTCCAGAAAATGCCAGCAGTATATGGGGATAACTTTTGGATACAGATCATAGATAGCCCAACTAAGGGGGAAGCACTTCTAGACTTATTTATAAACAGGGAGGAATTGATTGAGAATATGAAGGTGGAAGGCAACATGGGTAACAGCGACCATAGAATTGATAAAGTTAAAGATTCTAAAGGGGAGATGGAAGGAGAACAGCAGAATAAAAACACTGGACTTCAGAAAAGCAGACTCTAGCAAATGCAGAGTTGGTGGGTAGGATCCCCTGGGAGGCAATTCTGCAGGTAAAAGGAGACCAGCAGGTTTTAAGGAGGTCCTTTTAAGCTCACATGAGCCACCTATCCTGGTGTGACTAAATAATGGGAAGTGCAACAGGAGGCCAGCCTGGCTAGACAGCAATCTTTTTAATGAGTTGAAACTCAAAAAAGAATCCTATAAAATATGGACAGTTGTTCATACTACCAGGGAAGAGTATAAGAGTATCACAGAGGGCTACAGGGAGAAAATTAGGAAGGCCAAGGTATGAGTTGAGATGCAGCTGGAAAGGGTCATAAAAGGCAATAAAAATGGATTCTACAAGTATATCAACAGTAAGAGGAAGACCAGAGAAACCATATGTCTGTTACAGAATTCAGAAGACAATATAGTTTCAGAGAAGGCTGAGCTATGTAACGCTGTTTTTACTTCAGCCTTCACAAATAGGGGAAGCTACCAGATGATGAGTGCTGTTGCAAAAAATAAAGGAGTCAAGCAGCTAAGAGTTATGCTGGAATAGGTTATGATTTACTTAGAAGCTAGGTGCTTTCACATTAGCAGGGTGGAGTAGATGTACCCTAGGATACTGAAAGGATTTGCTGAGGTAATGTCAGAGCCATTGGGTATCCTGTTTGAGAACTTGTGGAGGTTGGGTGAGGTCCTGGATGATTGGAAAAAGGCAAATATAGAAACCATCTTTAAGAAAGGGAAGGAGGAGGATCTTGGGAACTACAGATTAGTCAACCTGACCTTGATACCTGGAAAGATCATGGATTCCTCAAGGAATCCGTTTTGATCACCTTGTTCTTCTCTAGGTGAATGGCTAGCATGAATTCAACAAGAGCAACTCATGCTGGGCCAACCTGACTTCCTTCTGTGTTAAGAGGACAGGCTGTGTGGATAGGGGGAGAGCAGTGGATGTGAAATGCCTTGATATTAGCAAGGCTTTTAACTATCTTCCATGATATTTTCTTTAACAAGCTAAAGAAATACAGGCTAGATGAAAGTACTTTAAGGTAGATAGATAACTGGTTGGATCATCATGTCCTCCAGTGGCTTAATGTCTAGATGCGAGGGGGTATCAAGTGGGAGTCCCCAGGCATCTATCTTAGACCTGATATTATTCAATGTCTTCATTCATGATTTCAATGTTGGGACTGAGTGCACACTCTGGAGATTTGGGGATGAGACCAAGTTGGATGGAGTGGCAGACACTCTGCAGGACAAGGTTAGGATCCAAAATGACCTGGATAGACTGGAGAAATGGTCTACAACCAATCAGATGAGATTTCACAAGTACAAATGCAAAGTCCAACAGCAAACTGGCTTATATTAACAGAAAAGTCACTTGCAAATCAAGGCAAGGGATTCTTCTGCTCTTTTCAGAATTTATAGGTTTGGATCACTCACCTCAGGAAAATGTGGACAAATTGGAAAGAATTCATCACAGAGCAGCAAAAATGGTTAGGGGCCTGGGAGACAAGACTTATAAGGACAGGCTAAATGAACTGGATTTATTTAGTCTGGAGAAGGGAAGACTGAGGGGGGATTTGATTACAGTCTCGAACTAACTGTAGGGTGATTATAGAGGAAATAGAGATGGGATTTTCTCTGTGGTTGTAACAGGATTATGAGTAATGGCCTCAAGATGCAGCAGAGGAAATCTAAATTGGAGATCCTGATTGGAAAAAGGCAACTTCCTGACTATTAGGATTATCAAGCTTTGGAACAGGCTACTTAAAGAAGATGTGGAATCTCTGTCTCTGGAAAGTTTCAAAAGCAGGTTAGACAAACACTTGGCAAGGATGGCTTAGTCAGGGAAGATCCTGCCTTGGGCAGGAGGCTAGATTAGATGACTTTGTGAGGTTCCTTTCCTATGAACCCAATTCTGCTTCTATTGAAGTCAAATGAAGGAATGTTAGGTCAACAATTAACATCTCTGAATAACATACTTAGTGAGCCCATCCACATGTGACGCTATGTCACTACAGTGATGTGCTTTGGTGACATAGCTCATCACTATGGCAACGTAGCATTGGCAGGCACAAACTGTGATACCAATATTATGTCACCGTAGTGATGAGCTCGCTATAGTGCATTGCTGCCTCGCTATAGTGAACCACCAGGACGGCGCAGTAATGGCTGTTACTGCATCATCATTTAGTACTTCCTAAAGAAAGTATTTAATGATGGTGCAGTAACAACTGTGCCATGGGGTGGGGGGAGGTGTGTATTGAAAATTCTATCACTTTTTGTGGCTGGAAGGTTTAATTTAATTTTTTTATGTGGTTTTCCTTAATTAAATTTACAAGACTATATTCCAAATTGAATGAAATATCAATGTTGCAATCTAAGTTTACAATTTAAGCAGGTACTCCTTAGTATTCTTACCAAGAGAGCGTCAATCATGCCAGTAATTTTTATTTAACCTTGAAAAGCTCAGTAATAATACAATTATTAAAAGTGAGGAGAAAATCCCATTGATCCTTTGGCTGTTTCTGATTTGGTATCATAACATCTAAAAATTAGGTGCTCCGCCCTTGGAAAGTGATGCAAAACTAAGGTTATAGGTTTGGGCAACCTATATAGTCAAGGGGAAAAGTGTGGCACTTTTGTGTGTGCCTGCCACTTTAAGGGCCTGGAGCTGGCAGCCGCCAGGTGCCTGATGAGGGAGGTCATTTGGAATCAGGGGCTGCCTATATATATAAACAGGGCAGTTCGGCTGCTAGGGACCAGGCAACAACATCACCTGGCCGGAGGGCTGCGGATATCATCTGGAGGTAAGGGAGGAGTTGTAGGGGATGGTAAGGAGACTCCTGGTCCTGGGCATGACCTAAAACTGCACCCTGCTGGGAGTGGGTGGCCTGGTGGGGCTCCCAGTGGCATAGGAGCCCCCAGGAAATGCCAGGCCAGTTACCACCCCAGTGAAAAGTGGGTCGGGGTGCCTTAACCCCTAGCCCCCACAACCAGGTGGGTTACCCCTTGTTGGAGGGTTGGGAAGGTGGACCCCATGAAGAAGAGTAAGGGCCATTGACTCAGGGCCTGTCTGAACTTCCCCTGACTGGCCCATGGTGGGGCCAGCACCAGAAGGGTTGAAGGGCTGGGTCCCCACTGCGAGGAACACCCAAGAGCTGAGGGCCTGGGATTCCGAGTGGCCTGGAGGTGAGCCAGGGCTAGTAGCCAAAGGTACCAGTGGAGGGATCACACCCAAAGGGGAAGCAGCTCAGGGAGCTATGTTGCTTGGTATGACGGTGGAAGAGTCTGCCTGAAGGGAGAATCCAGGTGGGGTTCAATGGGAGGATTCTGGGGCCCAGTGTGGGGGCTGGTAATTATGATAACAGCTAGGTGCCATCTGTGAGGTTTGGGCTGCGGTGTAGGGGAGGAAAGGAGCTGCAGATTGCGCCCCCCAGCATTGGGGCAGGAAAGGGGCAGCCTCCCACTTAATTAACATCCATTAATTAATTATACCAACAAGATGTGGCGGGTGAGAACACGGGCAGTTGGCTCAGGAACAGGTGGGCGGGCCACTCTGAGAACGGCTCTGAACAGGCCCCCTGTTACACACCTACAAAGCATGTTTTGGAGCCTGTGTGGAGAGCAGCCTAGCCCTAGCCATTTTAAGGCACTAAGCACAAGGTCTGAACTCCTGCCCTCTTTGGCTCTTAGCTGCCTGAGTCAAGTTAATCCTCTCAGGATCCAAAACACTGAGGATGCATCCAGACAAGCAAGCACATTCCTGTTGTAGCATGGTAGAAAAAAGTGGTGTGGGTCATGCTCTTGGAGCATGCCCAAAGGCAACTGGAGGCTGGGTCCTCCAAGGAGATGCTCTAGGATCCAGCAAGAACATCTCCATGCCTGCTGCATGACACTGCTGTTCCAGCATGCTTCCTCACCCACACCCATGCACCCACCCATGCTTCCTCAGCATGCTGGAGGGAATAAAAGTGGGGCAAGACTGGTAGAAGTGATTTGGAGCTGGCTGGGATCCAGGCTTTGTCCTGGGTTGCTCTAGAGCCTGCCTGGCACCCAGGGTCTGCTCTGGGTCCAGGCACAGGACTAGGGCCAGGACCAGGGCCAGGCATGCACGGGGGCCAGTTGTGTCCATGTCCCAGAAGTAGAGGCACCCAGGACTAGCCAGGCCAGCAGCAGAGTTAGGAGGACCTGGAGGCTATAGCAAAGACCACGGGTGATCCTCATAAGAAGGGACATGGAAAAATGTGAATTTTCCCTTTCAAAAGGGAAGCCACAGGTTTCGCTGTTTGTCAACAGCTCTCTGCAGGCTGGCAGAGTTTCAGCCTGCAAGAGCTATTTACAAATGGGCAAAAAACTAAGGGACAGCCATGGAGCCTCCCCATCCTGATGGCTTGTGTTGGGGACTGGGTGGGGCTCCCCAACTGCACGATGCACAGGCCCCGCAGCTGGTGGCATCATTAAATATATCAATATAACATTGCCCCCCCATCTTTGTATATCTATCTATCTATCTATCTATCTATTTGTGTGTGTGTGTGTGTGTGTGTTAGTGGCATTTTTTTTAATTGTGGAAGTACATGGATATTTGTATTTTTTTAATGGGTGAATTTGGGATTTTTTTATCAGAGATTTTTAAATTTTTAAATGGGGAACACCAGGATCCCTTCTAGTGAGGCAAATGGTGAGACCCAAGCAGAGAAGCTTGCCCAGGACCAGCGTTGGGGACCCAGCTGGAGGGTAGACCAGGTGGCTGACCTGGCCATTTGGCAGCATGAGAACACACTTTGACCGTTCAAAGTGGCCCGCTGCAACAAGCATATCTTCTGGGTGATAGCTGCTAGGCCTGTGTGAATAGGGAGTTATTCAATTCAGATTCGGACTTGGCCAATTCAGAGGACAGTGATTCGATTCAGAGATTGGGATCACTATCCTGAATCGATTCAGCTGAATTGGCTTCAGAAGATTTGGTGCTGATTTGGAGAGAGTTGGAGATTCAGCCATAGACTATAATGGGGAATCACTGAAATACCTATGTAATTTTTTGGCAGTTTGGATGAAAATAGAAGGGATGGTAGCCCCTTCTGAGGGCATGAGGCCTGCTAAGTTTCAAGGAAATAGGTGGAGGGGTTTGTAGGAAACTGCACCTCAAACTGCTGAAAGCAAAACTTCTCTGTGTTAAGGGGTGTAGGTTGTAACTGTGTCGGTCTAAGGACATAGCCCAGACAAGGTTCTTAGGGTCAATCTGATATCTTTTATTAGACCAACCGAATAGTTGGAGTAATTCTTCTTTGTAAGCTTTCAGGTTTAAAACCCTTCATCAGGCTGAGGAAGCATCTAGTTGGTGTGTGTGCTCTTCCTTGATGGAAGGAATAGTAAGGAAGTTAGAGGCTGGCATGCAATGCAGGCAAGGAAGCCAGTCAGTGAAAATGGAAATGG
>NW_017729028.1:5286653-5328497 GCF_001723915.1 Gavialis gangeticus | reverse complement strand
GGGGGGGGAGGAGAATGTAGCAGGTAAAAGTGTAGAGGTACCTGCTGCTACCTAGGAAGTCAGATGTCAGGTAAGTTGTAGTGTGTCATAAATCCAATGTCTATATTGAGTCCATGAGTTTCTGTATCTAGGAGGTTGATGAAGTGAAGTTCGTAGGCCCGTTTGTGACAAGTGGTTTGTAAATTCAAACAAGCACCTAACCTCACTACCCTCATCACCAGAAACTAACTTTCTACAGCCCAAAGTACATCAAATGTATCCAAACCATGCCAAATCAAGAAATGCAAAACCTGCCAACAATATCTCCAGTATGGAGATATCTTCACAATACAATACATATCTCCACCAAGTGACCTGATGGAAATACACGGATACACCAAGCAACAACTATGCACCAGAATAAGAGCGCACCGAAAATCTATCAAAGACAACAACAGAACACTACCTGTCTCCAGTCTCTCAGGCCTGATCCTCAAAGGGAAATTACAAACCACTTTTCACAGATGAGCCTATGAACTGCACTTCATCAACCTCCTAGGCACAGAAACTCATGGACTCAATATAGACATTGGATTTATGACATACTACAACCTGTCAGACATCTGACTCTTCAGGTACATCTGACTCTCCACTTTTACCTGCTACATCCCCCTTCCCCCCTTTCCCAGCCTGTCCCTTTCCCCTTGATGCCTCCATTTTCCATTTTCAATGACTGGCTTTCTAGCCTGCATTGCATGCCAGCCTCTGGCTTTTTTTACTATTCCTTCCATCCAAGAAGAGCACACACACCAATTAGATGCTTCCTCAGCCTGACAAAGTGTCTTAAACCCGAGAGCCCATGCCTTGCACATGGCATCTTAGGCAGCTAAGTTGAGCTCACCTGGAGCCTCACAACTCTACTGCAACCAACAAGCCTTGGGCCTCTCAAAAATATTAGGGGTCTGGGCTTTCCCCAGCCAGGACGGTGCATGTGTGTGGTGGCTGGAGGTTAAAAGGTGCCTCTTACCCATCTTTCACCAGGAAGATCCTTGGTCATGGCATTTCCTGGGGCTGCCATGCCACGGGCAGTCCCACCAGGCCTCCCAACCCTGGCCAGATGCAGTTTTAGTGGTCATGCCCAGGACAGGGACATCCTCCTTCCCCAAAGCTGCAGCTCATACCTCCAAGTTCATCCTAGCACAGGAGCTCAGCAGAGATAAGTTTTTCCCCTGCTGACTCTGGTAATCCTGTGAGTGCCATCTGCAGCTCAGACAGCAGGGCATTAAATGGTTTTAAACAAAAAATGGACATAGGTGCAGATGGAGTGAGGAGGATGGCACTCACTCTATCTGCAGGTGATCTTGGGGAACCCCAGCAATGGGAGGTTCACCTTGAGGAACATCAGCTGTTCTACTAAACCAGGATCCAAGGAGGTGTGGTGGGGTGTCACAATATCCCCAGCAATGCTGAACACCCTCTCACTTGGAACACTGGTCAGTGGACAGAACAGGTGTTCCCGGGTAACTGTGGCCACATCCTGCTACATCGGATGCGGGTTGCCCAATTGACCAAGTAGTCCAACGGCTCCATGGCTTTGGTGAGATAAGCAGCCATTGAAGCCTTGGCACTACCTGCCCAAGGTTGGGGTCTGGTGTGTCTGGACCCCAACATTGAAGCTATGCCCTTATCCCACATTGAAAGTGGCTGGTGTGGAGGAGACTCCTGTGCCAGCACTCCCAGCACCAGGCAAAGTGGATCCCTCTCTTCCATGTCCCCTCACCTTTGCCCTTCTGCCTCTCTGTCTCTGTTCACCAGCACCTCCATCCAGTGATCGAGGGTTTTGCTGCTGCCAAGTGCACATGCTCCCCTTCACTCTCAGGTCGCACATGCCCACCAGCATGTGGATGCAAGGGATCCAGTCATTTCCTGATGCCCTCTTTCAGCTGTCTCACCAGTGCCTGCGTGTCTGGTAACAGTGGCTTGCCCCAGTCAAGAACACTGATCCCCTGGAACTTCTCCATTTGGTTCTGAAGTTTTCTCACTACAGGAATCGCCTAGCTAAGGAGGGCATCATCAGTGGTAAGGGTCTTGGTGGCCTTGAGGAATGGCCTGAGGACCACCAAGATCTGGGAAATGGTATCCCACTCCACTTTCTTAAGGGGCCACTGATTCTCAATCTCCCCAAGCAAAGGCATTTCATGGATGGCCTTCTGTTGCTCCACCAGCCTTTCCAGCATCCCGTATGTGGCGTTCCATTGAGTCTCCACATCCTCCATGATTTTGTGTTGTGGGATATTCAGCTCTGCCTGTTTGTCCTGGAGCATCTTGTTCCCCTTGATGCTCTGGTGGAAGTAGCCAGCCATCTTCCTTCATTTTGAAATCAGCTGGATGGTAGTGACAGTGCCATCACCAGCAGCCCTGTCCCCCTCCAAGGCATTTCTGACTATGAGGTGCAGCTTGTGTGCCACACAGCAGATGCCAACAAAGTTTGCATCATGGACCGCCTTGACCATGTTGGCTCCATTGTCACATGAACCTGTGGGTGAGCTCTCCCTGCCCAACAAGCCACCCCTTCACCATGCGGTTCATGGCCACCATGATCTTCCTTGCCATGTGGGATTCATCCATCACTTCGGCTTGAAGACGAGCTCGCCAATGATCTGACTGATCACACCAGTGCCCTGTGAGGGAGAGGTAGGCATTAGGGCTATGCGAAGCTTAGGTCGCTGATTCAATTTGGTGGAGATTTGGCCTGACTCTGCGGCCGAATGTCTGAATTTGAATTGAATCAGGAGACCCTTTAATCTCTCCTAATCAAATTGGAACCCCCACCCCCTGGCTTGGCAACTGATGCTTCCTGGGTCTGTGGGGGGCACCCAGGGTCCCCCCATGGTCAATCACAGAGCTGGAGAGGTGCAGGCAGGGGTGTCCCCCAGGCATTTGGCGGTGGACCCGGAAGTGGGTTGGAAGTACTTCTGGTCCACTTCTGGGTTCACTGCTGAGCATGTGGGGGACCCCCCCCCCACTCCTGTGGGATGCTCCATCCTCCCTACCATTTCAGCGTTCATGAGCCATGCCTGGTACCTTGAGGTATGTAGAAAAAGCAGTTAAAGCTGTGTCTATGGCTGAATTGCTGATTCTCTGAATCAGCGTCAAATCTTCAGATTTGGATTTGGCCCAGTTGAATCAGGACAGTGATCTGAATCAATTAACTGAATCACTATCCCCTGAATCAGGCCGAATCTGAATCTGAATCAAATATGGCCCTCTTTGTACATCCCTGGTAGGCATGATCTCCATCCCAGTTAATCCAGATGTCTGAGGTGAAATGCAAGGCCACCTGTGGACCTGCCTTGCACAGATCCTCCATCAACTACTCCCTGCATGCCTCATACAGGGAGGGCACCGCCGTCCTGCTAAAGGTGGTGCGTGCAGACACTTGGTAGAATGGTGCCATGAGCCACCTGAATCTTGGCTGATGAAATAAAGAGAAGGTCTGGCCATCCAGAGCAAGCATCTCCTCAATGCTTTGGGTGACCTCGCTCACCCTTGCAACATTCCCCCCTTTGTCTGTGGCTTTCCCCCACTGTTCCAGGGTGGCCTGCCTCTGCTTTGTGGGGATGGGGGCTTTGGAGAGAGAGGAGGACTTCCCTTTGGGCATGCTCTCACTGGTGCCAGGCTGAGGAGGAACAAGGACAAAGGGGTGATGTCTTCTGAGATGCAGCAGCATCGTCATGGCGGTGAAGTGTTTCAGCTCCTTGCCCCAGCTGATCTGCCTTCAGCAGTGCTGGCAGATAGCATACATGGGATCATCTGCCACCTCAGAATGATCCCACACTACACTACCCCCCTACTTCTGGGTTGAGAGTGGGAATCCTGCCTTATCTCCCTCCTCAGCAGGCTGAGGCACAACAACAGGAGGAGCTGACTCAGCTGAGCCACTTGCCTCCACAACCTCAACCTCAACCTCAACCTCAACCTCCTTCAAGGTGCTTTCAAAGAAGGAGACCTGGCTCTACGGGAACTTTGAGGGGTGTGGAGCACAAACTCAGATTACCCCTCGTCCCCAGAATTTCTTTTGCTAGGGCATTTAGGTCCCCTGCTTCCAGATCCAGCTCCTCCTCTGGCATTAGGAGGCTCATACTGTGAGATGAAATTGGGGGGGAGGAGACTATCATTCTGCTGCTGGTGGCTATTTCTGGCATTAGGGGAGGTGGTGCAGGTGCAGGGACAAGTACTGCTTCCACCTCCTTGCTCCCACTGGCAGAAGATTCATGGCTGTCAGGAAAGAGGATGCATCTATATTTGCGGGGGGGGGGGGACTTGCAGCTCTCCCTTTACCCCCTGTAGCCCCTCTCCCTCCCGTGTCAGAAGAGCAGTCACCTGCCTTTGCAGCACGCTTCATATGAATCTTTCCTGTGCTGGAAAATGTGTCTGTGTCTGTATACAGTTGTAATATCTCTTCTCTCTGTGTGTAACTAACTAATAATATCTCTTCTTCTTCTCTGATTAGTATATGTGTTTGACTACTTCTCTGTTGTGTTTACTGTATGTGTGTGGAATTAATAATATTAATATCTCTTCTTCTCTGATTAGTATATGTGTTTGACTACTTCTCTGTTGTGTTTACTGTATGTGTGTGGAATTAATAATATTAATATCTCTTCTTCTCTGATTACTGTATGTGTTTAATATCTTGTCTTCTCTGTGTATGTGTGTGAGTGTGTATAATGTATGTGCTTTCCTGCACAGTGATGGAACACACTGCCAGGGAAAACGCAGCTGTCTTTTAAAGTGTGGGGGGAAAAATAACAAGAACAAATAAGAGGTTTTTGAGGGAAGAATAAGTTGAAAGAAATGGATTGGATAGGGATAAAGTAGAGGGATTCTTGGCATGGGTAATTAGTAAGCTGTATCCAATCCTTTCCAAGAACAGAAACTAGCAGGAGACTGACTAGGAAGCCAAGCCAGTCCAGTAGTACCTTTTTAGATGCTGTTTCTCAGGCAGAAACAGCTCACAAAAGGGATAGAAAGGTGGCAGGCAGAGGCTTATATGATGCTTCTATGTCCCTCCCCCAGAGCACTGTGATTGGAAGGGGACTCAGGGAAAGATCAGAGTCACTGGCCAGCTACAGATGTCAGTCTTTTCTCTCCTGCACCTGCCTCTCCCTTCTCAGTTTCTGTTCCCCTGAAGGACTGCCTTCTGAACCTCCAAATCTTTTTCTGAATCTTTTCTGAATCCATTCAGAATTTTTTTTGTCTTCTGATTGGATTTGAATTCAGTGATTTGGACTGCAAATTGTGCTGAATTTTCTCTGAATTGAATTGGCGACCAAAGCTTTGCACACCCCTTATAACTACTCAGATGGCAGGGCAGGGGCACCAGAAGACATGACAGCAGTTCTGTGCAGGTACGGCCCACTGGCAGCTGGCCCAGAAGTGCAGGAGGCTCTGCTGCAGTGTCCATATCACAGCCCAGGTTGTTGTGCAGTCCCTGTCTGGGTTTGGCAGGTGTGCAGCCATGTGGCTGCATACTGTCTCGGGTTGCATCAGGTCAGAGCCAGGCAGCATCCCCCACTGCCAGATTCCTGCAGTGGGTAGAGGGTGCAGGGGCCACTCCCGGCTTAGGGCTTCTTCAGCAGTCCAGCTGGCACAAGGGGCTAATGTCCCGAGATACCAACTGGCGAGGCCTCATAAGTTCCTGAGGGCAAGTAGCCCTGAGCTGCTCACCAGAGCAAGTTTTTATACTGCTGGGGCTATCACAGGCTGAAGTTCCAGGAGGAGCTGGGCAGGGTCAGTTTGCCCCAAGTGGCACAATTTCTCCCACATCAAACTCCATGTTCAGGCACATGTGCTGAGGCACAAATCTCCTGCACAAATTTGTCCCTCTGTTATTTGAGCTGCTGCAAGTGCACATGCCTACATGTGTGGACATGCCCTGAGTATTCTTCTGAGAGTGGGCATTTCACCAAGCAGGACTTATTTTGTGGTACTTTTATTCTTCTTCTGCAGAATAGCCTAGTATTTAGAGAATTCACACAGAAAGTGGAAGGTTGGATACACCCTGAGGGGATTCAAATCCATATCTCCCACCTTCAAGGTAAGTACCTCAGGATACAAGCTGCAGGATAGACTAGAGGGTAGAAGCCTTCTTATTAAAGCTAGGTACAACCAAGAATGTGAAAGTAATGGAGTCAGAAGATGAGAAAACAAGATGGAGAATGATTGATGGCAGCCCAGAATAATGGCACTCACAGATTTGGAGAGTCATTGGTTCTGGTCCCAGAGCTATTTATGAAGTTACTAGTAGATAGTCAGGGAACAGTGACTGGAACCCAGGACTCTTCTTTCCCTGGGGAGCATCCTTGTCACTGGGCTGAAGTAATTCTCTCTCTTTCTTGTACCCTTCCTGGTCCTATGACTCTTGGACTAGGGACAGACATTACACATAAACCAGTTTAAGTGATCAGAAACTGGTTTAAACCTGTAACAGAACATATGTTCAGTGCACATAAACCAGTTTCAAAATGAGTGAAGTGAAACTGGTTTAAGATAAACTTGGTTGAATATAGTATCAGACTTAACTGACTTGGGTCAAACTGGTTTATGCAAAATGTTAGTGCCAATTTAATTAGACATCTAACGGGTTGTGTGTAGTGGGATTATTCTGCATCATCCTTGGTGATATAGGTGCCTAAATTTATGCCTATCTCCTAGTTAGACATTTATCAATCTCAGTTGAGCTGTCGGCCAAAAAGAGGCACAGCTAACTCAGTTTCATAATTAAGTTATTTTATATGGACCAAATCAAAATATTAAATTCATTAAATGTGTTTTATAATTAATTAAACAAAAAGTATGTCAGATATTGAAATCCAAACTGTATATCTTT
The DNA here is from genome assembly GCF_001723915.1 of Gavialis gangeticus. Taxonomy (NCBI): domain Eukaryota; kingdom Metazoa; phylum Chordata; order Crocodylia; family Gavialidae; genus Gavialis; species Gavialis gangeticus. Next base: position 5,321,626 of record NW_017729028.1, on the reverse strand, counting down.
GGTACTGGGGTTAAAATTTTAAAATGGTGCATCATCTGATGGACTGTTTTGTATTCATGTTGGGTGCAGAGTAACTCATATGAAAAGGCAAAATATTTTAGAGCTGTTATTGGTACCAATCTACAAATACGAAATAAAATTGCTTGGAAAATAGAATAAATGCTTTAAAGTGCCTCTTGTGCTTTTATCAATTGTTAATTTGACAAATGAATGTTTCAGGATCTGACTCAGGCTTTTGCTGCTCTAGATCTGCTGGACCATATGTTATAATGCTGATTAGTAATGGTGTTGTGGAGCTCATTTACCATCTACCGTATCCATGTAACTTTCTGTACTTGTTCTGCATTAATGATAAAAATATCTTTATCTTTCTTGGCTTTCTAGTAATTAAAAATGATCAACTCAAATGTTCCCATTCTACTTTGCTGCTTGATGTTTATTTGCTATATTGCCAGCAAAACAAAGGAAAGGCGGGTTAAATTTGCTGTACGTTGGGTAATGCAAATGTGAGTTACTGTATATCCCTTAACAGCCCATCACTAATTTCCCTTGCATGCCGTTTCCAGGTTTCATATATTGCTGGCTGTTGTGATAGTATGTAAAGCATCAGCTGCTGTTTCACAGCTTGGATTTTAAAGGGTCCAGAAGGAGAGATCAAAAGCTGAATTTCTAATATTGCCTCTAATGGAAGAACTATTAACCAAACAAGCAGAATGTAGATTTCTTTCCTACCAGAATGCTGCTGTTGCAGTGCCACATAAATAAACTTGCACATTGTGCAAGGACATTGTGAATACAGAGTTTCAATCCAGGAACAAACATATTTTTTAACAATTTCTAAAGAGTATGTAGTCTGGCTATTTTAAAGTCAAATCACTTGGATATAATTTCTTATTCTGTCCTCATCACCTTAATGTCTGAGCTCCTTCCAAGCAGTACATTAAGCAACATGGAACATTCAGCATTAGTATTATTAGCAATGGGACCAAGTTAAAAACTGGAAGGGTGTCAGTCAAGAGGCTTTGCAGTACACAGTTTGTGTAGAGAGCTGAAATCTGGCAAGCATGTAAATATAGACTGGGGCCCAACCCATCAAGGCATTGAGCATTTCTTACAGATTTCTGAGGTTAGCAGAGAGGTGAAATTTCTCAGCACCCTAGGAACGGGGCCCAAAAGCTATTAGCTTCATTCTTTCCTCCCCAATTCTGAAAGATATTAATTAGTCCTCTTAATTATACCAATTGTGGCAAAGGAGAACAGAGATGGGTTATGACAGTCTCATTTCTAAGTCTCAGAAAGCTCATTCTTGTTAAAGAATCCACCAAAATACCATAAGGAGAAAACAAGACGGAGATAGCAGGGGATAAAAATTGGAAGACTAAATGAGGTAAACAGACTCTGGCACTGTTGATAGGCTAAAATAACCTGACTGACTTTCATGGCTTGAAGAATAACCTACCTGTTTGCTTTTTAATTCAGTCATTTTGCTTATTTATATAAAACTACCAATCTACACATGAGGATAAATTTACCAAATAAACATATGCTTACCCTAAGAAGATGCCTAAAGACAAGGTCCTAAGTATTTAGGCACTCAACATCCCTTTTGAAAATCTATTTAGACCTCCAAATATGATTTTGAGAGCCTAACATCAGCCACCTACTTTTGAAAATCTTGGCTAAAAGGGTGAAATATGCTCAGCAAAAAGAACACAGTTCCTGTGAGTGGGAGCCAGTCATTTAAAAGCAAAAACATCGTAACAGACAAAGAGTGTCACAAAAGACATAAACATCCATAAGGTGGGTTGGGGTTTTCAGAAGATACATGAGGAAGAGGAAGACATATGTCACTTAGGAAATTGTTCCAGGAGCATGGTGTGAAGTCAGTGAGGAAAGGAGAAAGGAAAAAGCAAAGAGACATAATGGCAGAGGATACTCTGAGAAAGATGTCTCCACTTGCTGTAATCCTTGTCATTTTGTCTTAACTCATTGTCTCTTGCATCTTGACATTTATTCAAATCTTTTGCCTTATTGAAACCAATCCTACAAGCTCCATTCATCCTGATTCAGCACCCATTGCATTTAATAGAAATTTATCTTAATTATGATAGGCTGGGAAATAAAAAAAACTGGCACTGAGGAGATATGGAGTTCCTAACCATGTTAGGTATACAGATAACTGCCATTCTTTGTCTGTAACACAGTCTGTCTTCGATATCTTCCTATTTTTCTCTGTCTAGTTGTTCTTTGGAAAACTTTTTTCTTTCCTCAAAATGCCAAAATGACTTATTTCCTGGAAGTGTTATTTTTTTTCCAAGTTGAAGACTTGTTGGACCCTCTATTCTGTTTAAACTTGGTGCACAGGGGAATGTATGTGATGGGGGAAGAAATCTGGGTCTCAGCATGAAATTCCTGTTTTTGTATTCATAAAAAACACTCCATGCATCAAAGGAAAGAAAGAGGTGTGAAATAGTAAGAAAGCAAAGAAGAGAAAAATATTCCCAAATCTTGCATTTATGTCAGAAACATACTGAGAACATGTCAAATGAGATATGTTTGGCTTTAACTATTAGAAAGTTTCAGCATTGTCCTACCATTGCTTTAAGTTATTTCCTAATGAAGAGAATAGACAGTACATTTGGGTTATTTTCAGCCCTCCTTTTATAATAGACATGTAACAAGGCTCTAAGCTCTAAAGCTCATATTAGTCTTATCCAGTTGCCTATGACTGATAGTGTCCCTTACCAAATGTATCTGAGTGTGTCTACATGTGCTTTTACATGCACCAAAACTTAATATGCATTTACCTAATGAGCATTTAGGTGATGTAGGCACTCATCTACATGCACATACATTAAGGCACATTCACGTGGTGTATGGACCAACTTGGGACTAAAGTTAGTCCCAAGTCAGTCGACATACACAGCGTTAATGCACCTGAGTATGTCTATACATGTATTAAGGTGCTTTAGCTATTTGCACCTAAATTTGATAGCTGCTTTTGCAGGTATCAAATTTAGGCTCAAATAGCCTAAAATTACCATTTTTAAGGTGCATTAAGGACGTGTACATGTAGACCCATGCCCTTTATGTGCCTTAAAAATGGGTAACGCATCTTAAATCAGCACATGTAGATGTGTCCTGTGAGAAGTGCAAGCTATTCTAAAATAGCTAACTATGGAATATCTTGCCTTCAGTTTGTAAACTCTGGGAGTTAAAGCTTGATTGATTGCCTAGATATGAAAGAGTTTGTTGCTTCCAAAACTTGTGACAAATAATTGTTAATGTAGTTCATCAATTCCACATTTTTAATGAAAATCTTGCTGAGGTTCTGGCCTCACCAGTACCTTGTGGCAATGGACTGAACATCGTACTGCATAATGGGTTGGGTTGATTAATGAATAACTGAACTCAGTAGTTTTATCCGCTCTCTGGAGGGGAAGTGCACAAGCATAGGAAGATCCAGGATTTTAAAAAGAGGGGTGTGGAAGTAGCAATTGCTACTGCAGGGGTGGCTGTGGGTGCCCACTCCAAGCTGGGCAGATCATCCTGTGGGAGGAGCACCTGTGGACTTTCTTTATGCTCCGGAATGAGGTAAGAATAACCCCTTCCCTGCCCCCCACTCTTAGCATACCCTGCGTGCTCAGCAGCACCTCCCCTCTCCTCCCATTCTCCGCCTTGCCCTCTCTTATACCTGTGGACCCACCCACTGCTGCTGCTGTTCCATCCCCTTTTCCCTGTGCCAGCTGGGGTTGTGGGGACTGGCTGCATAGGGATCTGTGCTTGGCTGCAGCTACTTGCAGTGGCATGCAGGCTTCCCCTCACATCTGCCACCACACTGTTAGGGAACATCTGGGGGACCAGGCAGGGACAAATCCCAATGGAAATACAGTATCATTCAGATCATTTGCAGGGTTAGGGTCCTTTAGATAAAGGCTTGTACCCAGATGTTGCAGCAAACAGTTGCAAGGCACACTGCTGCAGTGCTCCAAAGCTAATTGCTGTGACTTTTACTTCCACAGGCAACACTTGTCAATCAACTGTGTGGGACTACTGAAGTGCATCAGCTGAGTGGAGAAATGGTGCCCTGGAAGTTAAAGCCACAGCAAACAGCTGTGTGGTTTGTCCTGCATTCAGAAATGTGCTGCAAATTAAGTAGGTTGTGAACTACCTGGATATGAATGATGTGGATTCTGCTGTACTCAAGTGTTCAGCTTTCAGCTACCTTGACACTTGGCTTAGAGGTTGTGCCCTTTTCAAGTCTTGTTAAGAAAAATCAAAGAAATGTATAGTGTCCCTGCCATTGAGAATGGGACAGGAATGGTTAAGCAAATACTTCTTTCTTATTTTTTATTCTATACAAGATGAGATTCAACAAGAACAAGTTATATTGACAGCGGGCGTGTGTAGACAAAATAAGGGGCATGTGTGCATGACACTTTAAAGCAGGTTCAATGCTTTTGCACCGTTTTAATAGTGTTGGTGTTTGCACTTTTCAGCAGCATATTGCGCATTAATTCCAGCTGCTGTAGCACATTCAGTGGCATAATGCTCTTTAATTGACTTTGGGCTGCAGCAAACTAAAATACCTCTGAGGAGTTTGTTTGCTGCCCTACAGCTGTGGAGTGAAGCACCAGGCTCCATGCTGCTCAGCGACCATGCAGGCAGCCCATGCAGGCAGCCTGGCAGCAGCCTAGGAAGGCAGGCTCCCCCAAAGAAAAAAGAAAAAGCAGCGAGCCTGGTCTTTTTTCTTTCTTTTTTGTTTTTTGTTTTTCCCTGGAGCCTGCCTACCTGCATGAGCTGCGTGGGGACCCAGTCCTTCCCTCTGTGGTTTCGGTTCCTCCAGGGATTTCCTGAGCCAGGTCCCTACAAGCAGGTGCCTCCTGGGGGAGGCCTGCCGCTGCTGCAGAGTGAAGCACCAACCTCCCCCCTTGCTCCCAGGAACTGCCCTGCCCACCGGCAGCTCGTCCTCCCCTCCCCACCACCGGAGAGGCAGGTAACACATGGGTGTACATGACATGGGGGTTTACTTTGCCTTAATTGAAGTGGTGTCTTTAAAAACCCACTGCTTCAATTTAGGGACCCCATTTCATCTACACACCCCCAGGAGTGTCACACACAAATCAAGGGAAGTGATTCTTCCACTCTGTTCAGCCCTGATGATGTTTCATCTGGAGTACTGTGTCCAGTTTTGGGCCCCACACTTCAAGGAGTTTGGAAGAGTCCAGCACAGGGCAACAAAAATGATTAGGGTCTGGGGAGGAAAGGCTGAAACAACTAGGGTTATTGAGCTTGGAGAAGAAAAGACTGAGGGAGGATTTGCTAACGGACCAGGAGCAACTGCCTCTAGACAATCACTTCCACTGTGTTTGTGAAAGGAATCCCTAGTCTCCAAGTGGCTGGGGAGAGATGGTACCAAGTCTTCAATCATCCTCCAGTACCAGTTAAGGGTGCAGGCATTTAGGAGCTCAAGTAAGTGCTGTAACTTCCTGAATTTCTCTTTGGCATCATACTGTCCTTGATGTACAGTATACACTGGGCAATATTGTATTGTATTTCATTTGAAACTAATAAAATCAATCTTCAAAAAGGGAACATTTGGATTCAGTTTTATTATACAGTATTTGACCCTACTTCCCCAGCTAAAAATGTATGTTCTTTCTCCAGTGATGCTGTATGCGAACACGAGATAGCAATTGAGCCCTAGGAGCATGACAGCAGTCCTCATAATAGTTTCTTCAGTCTTTTTTACATTGCTTTCCAAAATGATGCTTCCATATGTGCCGTTATATTTAAGCAGCAGATGCTGTGAACTCACAAAGTTGAAGAATGCAGAAGTACGATACCATTTACAAACAGGTTTTCTAGGGAAAGCTGACTTTCCTTGCAAAGCTTTTGGATTTATTTCAGACATTTCATTACTAATTACAAGAGGCCATACAGGATACATTTATACCACTTATTGTTTCTGTCTTGGGGCACCTAATAGATTGGTTATCTAGATTTTATATTATATTGTTCTCTTCAGTTCCACAGCTGTAATAATCTCTATTTGCAACAGCATTAGCGTACATGAACACAGAAGTAAATGATTTAATTTAAAAGAGGATTTGGGACATGGGTTTTGATGTGTTTTGTTCTTCAGCAGAATACCTGACCATAGTTTGAACCAAGGGCAGTTTTGCACCTTAACCTATGTTCATAATTTTAGAAAAATAGGTTAGCTATCTTGAATAAACTGAGTATGAATGGAATGAGGATAATTTGAAAACAATTTTTCAATTCTTAGGCAATCATCTGCATCATTAAAACAGACTACCATTTTCCATTACAGAAATTACTGAAGATGAAGTTAATCAGGATGACTAAAGGCCTGATCCACTATCCATTGATAGGAATGAAAAATCTCTCACTGACTTAGCCTATTTTTAAACTGGATACATGACTGGGAATAAAGAGAAGACAAGGTTGAGATATGAAAGAAAAATAGAAAAAAGTTTTCAGTCTGGCAGTTGTGTCAATGGATGGTTGATGCTATAGAAATGACCAAACAGTGATGGGGTGGAGTTTGCATTAAGCTACATTTAACCCAGTTGCATCTCAGCTAGCTTTATCTCTTGCTTGGCTCCAGTGATTTCAGTGGTGTTACATCTAGGATAGAATTTCTCAAACTGCGGTCCGCAGACCACCACTGGTCCACGAGCTCCGTTCAGGTGGTCTGCAGAAAGGCTGTGGAACAATCGAGAATATCTGTACTTGAAAAGGCAAGACTATGGATATTAAAATATGAGTTGTTTGTTTTGATTTGTAGAACAAAAAAAAAGTTCATTAAGTGGTCTGCCGAAACCCTCAGCAATTTTCAAGTGGTCCGTGAAAAAAAAAAGGTTGAGAACCACTGATCTAGGATGTATTTGGTCCTTTACTTGTTGTTTCAAGAAATAGTAATCCTTTCTCTATATCAAAATTTTATTTTCACATAAATATCAGTACAGTTGCTTGCATAATGTTTCTCAGAGTAATTCATCAGTGATGTGAATACCTATGAAAACTGTAGGTACTCTGATTCCTCCCTAGCAGTACAGTGGCAGAGTGTTTAAGGTATCTCACCATAACTTCAGAAGCATGAGTTTTCTCACTCCGGTTTTGTGTTAAATGATGCTGGTAGGCAGGGGGATCAGGTGTTGCTGGATTTGATGCCACAGCACCCCCTTGGGTGTCACTTGCTATAGAAACTAGTGTGGCTAACTGTGCCACTCTGATGGGCTGCAAGGCTTGGGATGGATATTTGACCTTTTTGACCTAGCCTCTTCACAGGGTAAATATTTTACCAATGTTGTTACAGACTTGGGGGCAGATAGAAGTTGTAAATCTACAGTTGTATAATTGGTAGATGCAGCAAAAACCATGAACACTACAGAAATGCACACCAGAGAGGCACAAAGGTTATGTCTCACCACAGTGGCAGAGAGCTCAGTCTTGTCACTGAATCAGTAAGCTCTACTCACCCACTCCTGCCCTGTCTGGTTCAAACTTGGAAATGAAGCAGGGAGGACACACCCCATCCTACATTCTTGAGTACACTTGCAAACAGTTCTTCTGGGTGGTGCCGGGAGCCCCACTGGAGTGTCTTTGGAGTCTCTCTCAGGTTGACGTGTGAGGAGCATGAACAAGCAAACAGTTTTTACTGCTTCAGTAATGAGGCCGAGATCTAGCTAGCTGTCGTGTAGGTCTATCCAGTAGCTCTGAGTACCATTCTTTCATAGTGTAAACTCTCTGTTCATTCTAGTGCCATGGCCATTAAAAAGAAAGTGAGTCCTTGACCCAAACATCACTGTGCTCCTTCTTTTCCTAATTTGTATGCAGTAGCCTGTAGTAATCCTCATGGCTAGGAGGAAAAACGACACTGAATGTGAACAGCTTCTTTCCAGGGTTGAAATGGGTGTGTGAAATGGTCTTGCAGCCCCCAAACAACTTGCTTCATAAAAAAAAAGTGTCTGCCTCATGTGCAGTTTGTCTTTTGGAGTTTAGCATCTCTGTCTGCCTACCTGGTTAAGAGAAAATACTGGCACTGGTCTGTTGGGGCACTGCTTCACTCCATTCCCCATTTGAAAGGACATGGTAGGTGTCATGGTGGAAGCTGGCAGGGAAAGAGTGGATACACGAATAACAGGAAGAGAAAAAGTAGAGGTGTGCTTATGTGATAAAGGCAGAGTGGAGACCTATTCTGTATTAAAAAGTGTTTGGATTTGGGGTCCTGGTACAGACCTGTTAGAGATAGTGCTTTACTACAAAATTCAGACTTGTTTTTTTCCGAGTTCGTAAGTGGATGTCCCTACATGGAGTTCTGCTTCAGGCCCCTGTCTAGGAATAGGGCCCGAATTTAGAATGAAGGGGTAATGGTTCTTAAATCAGTAGAGAGGTAGTGGAAATTAAATATAAAAGAAATTCAAGAAAGAGATAATTTATGTAAATGAAAAAAGCCTTGAGCAAACCATATATCCTCATCATTGTTGGTGTCTGAACAGAGGCTCTGAAAAAGTTGAAACACTTGCATAGGTTTGCTTTTCTTTCCAAATCAAGAGTGCTGCCCTACTAAATGACAAAATCCAGATAGAGTGTGGAAGCAGCAGGATCCCAAATTAAACAACTGGGAGGTTGATAAATGCTTCCAGTAGCAGATTTCACTACAGATGGAATCGTTTGACCATTCGACACGCCACAGTCCACATGTTGAGGGCTTCTGAACATCTCTCTGCAACATTAACTTCATAAAAACTTCCATCAGAGAGCCCCGATCAGACTCAATGTGCCTTTTTTAGAGCTTTTTCAAGCAGCAGATCTAAACAGTATAAGAACCTGCCCTTCCCTCCTTGACATTTTTCTGTCAGTAAATTGGAATCAGATGGAAGGTATCATTATTTCCACAAAGATTATCATGCAAATTAATTCCTTTATAATAAATGTTGGTTCCCCCCCACCCCAAAAAAATCTTTTTTTAAATGTCTATGCGGCCAGTAAATTCAATGAAATGGAGAACTTTTTTTCCAGGCTGAATGTCTCTAATTGTACTGCTGTCCTTGGCCAAAGAACATTTTTTCACTAACCAACACTTTTAACAAGCATTTTATTAATATCCTGGACACCTGATAATTTTGTCCTTCATTTGTTTTTCCCCTACTACAGGTTGTTGAGTTTTTTAAAATGCTGCACTAGTGTTTTTCACTTCACAGTGACAAAATAATTACATACCTGGCATTAGGAAAATAAATTTGCAAGAAATTAGAGTATTTTGATTCCAAGTATCTTTAAGCATGAAAGATGATTTTTTTTTAAGCTGTAATCCTTGATTTTAGGTGTTGGAAGACAACAGGTGGTTGTTCTGGCTTAGTTAATATCCAAGGAAGAACTTAAAGCTTGTTAATGATCTCTAACATCTTTGGTCATAAAGGAAACTGATTGCAAATTGCCAGTTGCGAACTGGAAATTTACCAAGAATGTGTGACCAGGTAGTTGTGTTTCCAGTTCATATATAGCTACAGAAGATAGTTGTGGTGAAAACATATTCATTTACCAGCAAGTAGGACCTAATGCAAATCAATATAAGTTAGCAAGACTTGTAACAAAAACACTTTGTTAAACTTTGTGTATCTGTGCATGCAAGAGAGAGAAAGAGAATTGCACAGACACGCATATGAATAGCACAATTGCTAAAGGAAATACCGTATTATGATGTTATTTACCAAATTTCCTGTCTACAGCACATAGTGGTGCCACTGCTGCTTGTTCCTAGAGAACACCCATGCACATGTGCTCTGGTGTGCTGCAAGTTGCTCTGGGTGCGGTCCTGGGGGCTTCCTAGGGCTCCAGCAATGGCAGTCTGGCAGCAGGGAGCACAGCCAACAGCTGGAGTTTAGCTCTGGCTGGCCAGGCTCTGGTTTCAGGCAGCGCTTGCTGCCAACACATACGGAGCACTGTACTCCTGGTGGCCCCAGGCAGACTTTTAATATTGGTCCCCCTTTTGCCAGAGATGTCAATATGTGGCCTGTGTGGTGTGTGGCGCCCCAGACAGGTCTGTGACACCGCGTACTGATCATATGCACTCATCTGTATGTGTCTGATGAGTCAACATGCTGTTGGAGGTGATATCTTTTTGAGCAGATGCAAGTCTAAGATATCTAATGCCTTCTACTTATGATAAACCCTAGAAAATTTCTAAAGAAAGCTAACACTAACCTCTGCCTAAATTCCTGTTTGGAAGATGACATTCTAGTTCCCTGACATTGCCTTCTGTAATTTTAGCTGTCTGTGCATTATTATTATTATTATTTTGCTGTTTCTTTATTACACTCTGGTACGATTCATAATATGCTAAGCACCACACACATTCTCTCTTGTTTTTTCTCAGATATATCCCTGTCCCTGCAAAGACACAGTCCTTATTTTGAGTTGCTCATAATCTAAATAGACAAGCAGGTGCAGGATTTTACTCCAGAGGTACTGGCAATTTAGTATTGCTTGAAGAAATGTTTATGTATTTGTGCACATATGTCTATAATATTTTTTGCTGTAAATTTCTTTGGGATTATTCATGCTGAAACATAAATGTAAATTATGTTTATGGTTAAAGGGCTATTCATAGCTCTTGTCCCTTTACTGGTCTCTGAGTACATCAGTTTAGATACTTGGTTTCATTCATAAGTATCTTGAGTGGAATTTCACAATTCTCCTATTCTAAGACTAAGATGTAAGTAGTTTACCCACTCTTTCCTAACAGTTTATTTCTGTTTAAGTTCAGGTACTTGTATTTCATCCATTCAGGACTTTGTGATCCCACAGTCCAAAAAAAAGTGACCTTGTAAAACCAAACAGGTTTATTAGCAAATGAACAAAGTGTAGGGAACATTTTCAAAAAGCCAACAGTCTACGAGCCTATTTATTCATCTAGTCCTATGCTTCACTACAAAGACTTGTTAGATTGATTTGCCTTGTGAATTGCAGGAATAGAACAGATTAAATCTACCTTCTTTTATTGAGTTTAGGAGCCCTTTGAGAACTAGCCTGATCTTAGTTTATCTTCCACAGGGTATATTCTTGTTTTTTCCTTCTTTTTCTCAAAGTCTCAACCTCCCTTTTTGAGTCTTATCCTAAATGCTATTTGCTCAATGGTGTTTCTTAAAGTGTTTGAAGTTTTTTTGCCCCAGGTTGTTTTGACCAGGCAGGCCACAAAAGTTAATGATCTTTACTCAATTGGTTGGGGTTAGAAGAAGCAGGTGGTTAGGTAGATAGATGCATTCAGTTTTCATCTCTTGCAATTGCAGCTCATGTGTCTATGGGAATGTGAGTTTCTTGTATCTGAGACTCTCAAAGTACTTTATAAGTCTTAATAAAGTTAATGAATTAAACATTACAGGTAAGGAAGCATCAGTGTATTCATTCTATAGATATAGAACAAGAAGCAGAGAGAGGTTCTTGCTCAGATTTCCAGAACATTGAATAAAGTTTCATAGGCAACTCACACTGAAATTAAGTGGGATATAAACATCTAATATTCTTAAGCTCCTTCAAAAATGCAAGTCTAAATGCCTTGCCCAAAGTCACAAAGCATGTCAATGGAAGAATTTAGAATACTCCAGTGTTATAAACACAATACTCTGTTTCCCTTCTTCTATTAATTTACCAATGAGAGAAGTCATCACTCCTTTATTTAACAGCACAATTATTCTTACAAAGAAATACTCCACAAAACTCTCCATTGGTTATTTATTTGTTCTAATGTCCTTTCATGTTGATTAAACCTTAGCTAGTATCTCTCAAAGAGCCAGAAGAAACATATGCTGTGAGACATACCTGTAGCAAAATAGACAGATGGATAGGTAACACTTAAAAACAGGATGGTCAATGAATAGCAGTTCATTTGGTATTCATTGTGATAACATTAATCTTGATGAATAAAGTATATTGAGCTTTATTTAGAACTGTGTGGTAAAAATGCTTGCCTTGTAAGTAGTTATTCAAAAAAACATAAATCATTCTCCATATTTTTCATTCTTATGCTACTTTTGTCATAGAAGGAAAATGGGTTTTCACCAGCACATTCTGTCTTGCAGAACAAGAAGATGTGTGTCATGTTAAAGCGTTAAAATTTTCTGGGATTATTATTACCACTGCATAAGGCTTGCTCAGATCTCACTTGGAACCTTTGTGTTTTTTACAATTAATTTTAAAATATATAAACTACCCAAAACATATTTTGCTGGCTTATCACTCTCATATTCAGTTAAATACACTGTGGATGTGAAAAATACCTATTGCTTGTATGCTGTAAACAGGCACTAGATTGTGTTCTGTTGATTACAGATAGTTTATATTGGCTGGATTGGGCTTGAGCTGTCAGCACATAAAGAGAGAAATGGACAAAAGAGGCTCTGAGAGCAGATGTTGACACTGGAAGCTAGAATTCTGGGATCCTCAGCCTGTGGATATGGAAGCCCAGCTGGGAGAAAGAGACAGGCTGCATTCATAGAGCCTCTCTGGGATCCTTGCCCCATGCAGGTATCCAGCCATTGAGAGACAGGAAGATGAAAGGCTGCTTCACAGATGTCACCTGCTGAGGGTTCAGCAGCCTGTCCAGAAATGTCATGTTTGGCAGCTGGTGCAGAATCCCTCCCACCAGTTCTGGCGTGCAGATTCTCACAGTATTCCGGGAAAGATGCTTACACTAGGGCTTCCTAATGAGACTACATTAAAGAGAATTTTTGGCTTCTGTCTGTAACAGCACATTGACATTAACCTAGCTGTCCATTTATTATACAGTTCTACTGAAGATCAGTCACTCTAACAAAATGAATTTTAGACACAAGTATCAAGCCATTTGCCTTGGATATCTGTCTAGATGGCTACTACTTTAGCTAAACACATTCTATGTTCCTTTGGGTTTTTTTGTCTAAGTTTCAGAAAGTACCATATATTCATTGATTAAACGAGAAGCAATGAGGGATAAAACTAAATGGAAATACACAGCAAATAAATTAATAGGCATCACAAAACTGTAGTAGGTAGATGCCAGTCAAGCAATCGTACCCCCAAACCCCCTATTCTAAGTTACCTACTAAATAATAACAACTTGCCTTTGGGCAATGGATTATCTCAGCAACCCACCACAATGAATGAGAACAAGATTGCAAAGTTAAAAAAGAAAGGTGATAGCAGCTTAATTATTAAGAAGCAAAAAGATATTGAATCTCAATTTTGTTGTGATTTTTTTTAAATCTATCCCCCCCCCCCCTTTTTCACTTAAACCATTCAGATTAAAGCAATTAACATCTGTATCTCATTTTGGGGCCATATTCTGGCCTGAACAGCAGGGAAATGAGCAGACAGTCATCTCCATCTTGGGTACTGACCCAGAATTCTCAACCTTGCACTCAGTGAGAAGGAGTTTCATCATCAAAAGTGACAGACTGAATGTGGGGTCCTGACTCCGTTGCATATTACCTGGCAGATTCAAGCTGGAGTTGGGGACAGCAAATACCACAGCTTGTTAGTGGTTGTAGCAGAGGGTTTCTGCATGCTCTTAATCTAACATGCCCTAGTATAGTCTGCCTGTCTCTATCCTGCATAAGGAGAATGACTCCAAGAACTGTCATTGCTCAAATAACTTTCTGCACACCTTTTTGAAGTTAGTGAAATGTGAAGTTTGACAATTCCAATTTAAGCTTTCCATGAATGGGTGGCCCTGCCTCAAATTGAGAGTACAGTGTGAACATCATTCTCAGACAGCAAAGCCTGATCCTTAGAAAAGTTTAGAACTGATAAAATGATGTGTTATGCACAACACCCGTGCAGTAATCGTAGCCTGCTCTTCTCTTTCTCTTATCTCTGAGTTGTCTGTTCTGTGAAAAATTCTGGCACTGTCCTGTCTTTGCACTTGATGCTCATCAGATGTATCCCTTTACTCCAGACCTTTTTCTTCTGTCCAGACTAAAATCCTTACTTTCCTTTCTGACACTTTCTCATGGATGTTTAGTTATCACCTAAAGTTCAACAGGTCTAAAACATAGGTAGCAAACTTCCCTGCTACCTCCTTTTTTGATTACTGTGAACATTTTTGCCAATTTAGGGTAGGTGTGCATCCAACAAGTCTCACAAAGTAAAAATCTTTTCCAAATACATGAGAATTAAAAAAAAAAGCTGAATTTAAAAAAATCCAAACCAAACCCTATGTATGATTGTCAGATTCTGGATCTTTCAGTTTTAACATGTTCAGGCATTCTCTTGCTCAGACTTAATCATGAAAACCTGAAAATTTGTATTCAATTTGTTAGCAGTCTTGGTTCAAATACAATAGTCTGTTCTCTACCCACCAGGTTAGGCTCCCATCTAGTTGAGAGGGAGATTTTAATTAAAGAACATTAAATTTAAATGGCTTAGAAAATGTCAACATGGGTTCCTATTTTCAGCCCAACACAGATGATAGAATCAGAGGGCATAAATGAAAATTAAACAAAAACAAATTCAGAACAGATGTCAAGAAGCATTTTTTCAAGCAGCGAATCATAAACGTGTAGAATGGCTTACTAGGCAAGATAGTTAAGTCAAAAACACGGAGGTCGTTAAAGAAACAATTAGAAGACATCATGGTGTAGGCTGAAAAGAGAATGAGATAGGATGAGCCAAATGGCCTCCACTCACTCCAGAAGCTTCCCATGTTCTCATGTGAATCAAGAAATCTGGACTCTGCTGCAGGCTTCGTAGGCACTATAGTAGATACTAGCTTGAAAAGAGTACTTTATAGTTTATCTGTAGAGAGCTGTAAAAGATTGCAGGTATTCTGACTTTGTATAATTATTATTCAAAAGACTTCATGACTGGATAACTTCTGCCAAACCTACAGTGTGTGAGCTATTATTTTTATATAAAACATTTACAATTGGTAATGAGCTCTTGTCTACCCTCCACAGGGTTTGCCGGCAGAGTTTTATCAGCAAAAAGCCACTGTCAAGATGTAATTTCAAGTAAGTACTGGCTTATACCAGTTCCCTGTGGGTGCATCTACACAAGACGTTTACTGCAGAGCTGCCTGATTAGCTCCATAGTCATGGGCGTCCAGTGCCACCTTAGTCGGGGGGGCACATGCCCTCTCTGCGACACCAGTCCCGCCAACTGTTGTGGAGGGCGGGGTTCCCCTGCGGGCAATCCTGCAGCTGCTTCTGGGAGTGGCTGCAGCCACTTCTGGGCTGCTTCTGGGGCCTAAGCAGCAAGTGCAGCCAATCAGGGGGTGCACATGCACCCCCATGCACACTCTATGCATTGTGGCTGTCCATAGTAAAGTCTGAGCAACTACATATGCAACCTTATTAGACCACAGTAAACTAATAAACACTGCTGTATGTTAATAATTGCAAACACAAATACAATTCAACAGCAGCATTATTTAGTGTGCCCCAATGCATGCATAGACACTGAAGAGGCTAGCTGGGGCATGAAGACACTTCAGTACAAGGGATGCCTGCTGTCTAGCCCCACACTGGAGCACCCTTGTGCTCCAGCCAGCCCCTCCACAACATGTTGAGCCAGGTCAAAGCAGCAGCTCTGCAGAAAAGGACCTGGGGATTACAGTGGACAATAAATTGTATATGAGTCAGCAGTGTGCCCTTGTTGTCAAGAAGGCTAATAGCATACTGGGCTGCATTAGTAGGAGCATTACCAGCAGATTAAAGGAAGTAATTATTCCCCTTTATTCTGCATTGGTAAGGCCATATTTGGAGTACTGTGTCCAGTTTTGGCCCCCCTGCTACAAAAAGGATGTGGGCAAGTTGGAGAGAGTTCAGTGGAGGGCAACAAAAATTGTCTGGGGGTTGGGGCACATGACTTAGGAGCGGATGAGGAAATTGGGCTTGTTTAGTCTGGAGAAGAGAAGACAGATATAGGACTTAATAGCAGCCTTCCGCTACCCAAAGGGCACATTGCTGACTCATATCCAGTTTATTGTCCACTGTAATCCCCAGGTCCTTTTCTGCAGAGCTGCTGCTTAGCCAGTTGGTCTTAAGCCTATAGCAGTACTTAGGATTCTTCCATCCTAAGTGCAAGACTTTGCACTTGTTCTTGTTGAACCTCAAGACATTTCTTTTGGCCCAATCCTCCAATTTTTCTAGATCACTCTGAGTTCTATCCCTACCCTCCATCATATCTGGTATTCCTCCCCCCCCCCCCCCACACACACTTACTTCGTGTCATCTGTGAACTTGCTGAGGGTGCAATCCATCCCATCTTTCAGATCATTGATGAAGATATTGAACAAAACCAGCCCCAGGGCCAACCCCTGGGGCACTTATATCACTCCTAAGAGAATGGAGCTAGACTGTTCTCAGTGGTGGCAGATGACAGAACAAGGAGAATTGGTCTCAAATTGCAGCAAGAGAAGTTTAGGTTAGATATTGGGAACAATTTTCTCACTAGGAGGGTAGTAAAACACTGGAACATGTTACCCAGAGAGGTGATGGAAGCTCCTTCCTTGGAGTTTTTTAAGGCTTGACAAAACCATGGCTGGGATGATTTAGTTGGGGCTGGTCCTACTTCGAGCAGGGGGTTGGACTAGATGTCCTTCTGAGGTCTCTTCCAACCCTATTTTTCTATGATTTTATGATTATGTAATCTTCTCTGGTTTAATTTAATCCATTTAGGAAGTGAATTAACCCTAAATAGTTTAAACTCAGTTAGAACATGGGATTCCAGAATAAGCATGTCCACATGGAAAGTTATTCTGCAGAAACTATTCTGGTTAATTTCTGCATGTTGGCATTCCATAGTCTTGAACAATTGTCCCTCATCGATACAGTCTGTGCTGGGGAGGGAGGCAGACTCTGAAGAATTGCTACTTCCATTATGTTCCTTTGCCCTTGACAAGTGAAAAGAGAAAAGAAGAAGTCAGGTACCCCCTAATATGCCTGATGTCTTAGTTTTGCCAACATAAGTACAGGGAGCCCAAGAAGGAGATTATGATTGCATTCCAGGCTGCCCCCAGGGCTGTGCAATATAGCTGTTTCTTGTTTCAGAAACTGGTAAGATATGAAGTATAAGGTACAAAGAAAGGCAGCCAAGATGAACAAGAGTATGGAGAAGCTGCCATACCAGGAGAAATTAAAAAGCCAGGGATCTTCAGTCTGGAAAGAAGAAGGCTGATGGTGGATATGATAAATGTCTATAACACCATGAAAGGTGTAGAAAAATTGAATAGGAAACTGTTATTTACTGAGTCCCAGAATACTGGAACTAGGGGAAACTGATGGAAATGAGTAGGAAACAGGTTTTAAACGATCAACAGACAGTACTTTCTTATTCAATGTGTAGCTAATCTGTGGAACTCACTGACACAGGAGGTTGTAGATGCAGATGGAATACCCAGCTTCAAAATGGGACTAGACAAATTCATGGATGATAGACCCATTATTAGCTAGTAAACAGAATCATTAGGAAAGTATCTCTAAGCCAGGGCTGTCCAACTTCTAAGCACCTGGGACCCACACCAGCAGAGACTGCACAATGTATGGGCTGCACTAGGCAAGCTGTGGGACATGAGGACTGCCCCCCCATCCCCTGCTGCTCCATGGGCCTGCATGGGCAGCTCCTCCACTGCTGCACCTGGCACACCCTCTACTACTGAATGGTCCACTTGTCCCTCCCTCCCCCCCTGACTGCACCATATGGATTCCCCTCTCTCCTGCTGCAAAATGTGCCCTTGTAGGCACCTATTCTACTGGGCTTCCACCTACAACCACTGCCCAGTGGGAGTACTATCACCCCCAACCTGTGTTACCCCAACCCCACATGTGGCCCAGACTCACTGCACTGCATCGCGCTGCCCCCTCAGGCAAGAGCAGGAAGTAGCAGCCAGAAGAGGGAGGTAGAGCTCCTGTTGCTGATGCAGCTGAAGTAATGGGGGGAGTGGTGGCCAGGGACAACCCCGGGGGCTGCCAGTTGGACAGCTCTGCTTTAAACCAGTGATGGTAGATGTCAGGGAAGATATGACCAGAGATACAACCCTCTGGATGCACCATGTTCATATGGTCTCCTTCTAAAGCATGTGCTCCTGCCACTGTCAGAAACAGGATGCTGATCTGGATGGACCATTGGTCTGACTCAATGTGGAATTTTTGTATTCTTGTGTTCTTCTGTGCTAGCCCTATGGAATTAATACGTCATTTCATCTTAAACTTGCTTGGTTGTAATGTAATTTTATAAAGAATTTGAATTGAAATGTCAAAACATTATCTTTTTGCTACCTCTAATATTTACCTGTATTTTTTCCTCCAAGCTTATATGGTGAACAAGACTAAGTAGAAATTAAATCACAACATATGATTTCCTTCAGTTAAAATAACAGCTGTTTGATGAATTCAAAAGAATTGGCAATGGTCTCTTCACTTTGCATCTGTTCATGGGAGGCAGGGTAACTCAAGTCTTGAACAAATATATGCTGAGGCATGTAATTCAGAAGGGGAGACTGCATGTTAGCTCTGGTCTACTGTGCAATGTTTTGCTGGCTTTCCTATGTTGTCTTGGTGTGCGAAAAGATCACACCTTATAGCAGACAGCTATGCTGGCAAACTGTGGGCTAGATGTAGTTATGTCAAGGAAGAGAATTACTACTGGCTTAACTAATGGATTTGGAGAGGTGCTATAACCAGGCTTGAAGACAGAAGCATAAGTGGATGCTTGAGCACCGTGGGTGGTAGCAATGCATGGGGCAGCATCAGGGGTTAGGCTGCTAGTGGTGGCAGCCAGGCTGGTAGTGCAACTGCTGATATTTTTGTGTCCAAGGTTGATACCTGCAGCTGGTATTCTGATCACCCCCCTTTTGTTACACTGCAGGTTGTAGAAAAGCCCATTTTTTCCAAATTGGGCTGGTTGTAGAAAAGCCCAAAGGCACATCATGTCTTCATGATGTAGACAAGTTGTTACTGAGGCTGGACTGGCTATCACTATCAACTAGACTGTAAGCAGACTGTTCTTTCAAGTACAGTCATGGGAATGGGCTTTCAAGGGAGATGATGCTCCCCCCTACCTTGGAGGTCTTTAAGAGGAGACTAAACAAGCACCTAGCTGGGGACATCTGACCCCAGCACTCTTTCCTGCCCAGGCCAGGGGGTCAGACTTGATGATCTACTGAGGTTCCTTCCAACCCTGAAAATCTATGAAATCTATTAAATCCTTGCAACATGTAGACTCAATGCCTGCATACATGTCCTTTAATAGGGTCCAGGTTTTGCTGTGTAATATTGCCAAATTTCATGGTACCCAGTAGGAATTTGCAGTAAAACAGGGATACAATCTCATGCCCCAAACCAAAACAAAACAAAATTATATCATGAGAATCATTTAATTATTTTTAAAGGAGAAAATCCATACTAAAGTTACTCACAAAAATAGCCATACCCTTGTAACATACTAATTCTAAATACTGGAAGTTTAATAAAATAAAAAGTAAATTGGCCTATGCTATTGGAGTTGTGCTTTTGGCTATGTGGCTGAGCAATTGTTTGGAAGCTAGAGAATCTGGTTTTAGTCCCACTGTTAATTAATTGTATGTTGCACTTGCACTGCAGTCCACCAAGGAAGATGTAAAAGACTGTGTCCAGATGTGGATTATTTAAGCATTAGTGGCTCAAAGGTATTTACTGGTCAGGTAATGACCAGCTGGAGTAGTTAAGTGCTCTAGGTGAAGCCAGTTGTTCTGTGATTGGGAAAGTCCTTCAAACGGCTGTTGTACAATAACTGAAATTTTTTTCCTTTGTAATTTGATTTATTCTTGAATGTTTAAAATCCTGAGCCTTGATAATATTACACTGCCACTCAGTTCTGCCAACACACTCTTTTCAGTGGCCACAGTCTGCTCATCCTTGCTTTCTCTTAATGGGAAATTGTTCTGTTTGGAGCAATGCAAAAGCAAAGTATTACATGCAAATTATTATTTTTAAATTAAATGTTTTTCTGGAGCAGGAAGATGTCAATTTTTTATCCAAACAATAAATTAAGAGGCAGGGGGAAGAGGCACACTGTTCCAAGCCACCCCCTTTTACTTAGTCAGATTGTGGAGCTGACACCTTATAATGGCCTCACCAAGTTCACCAGAACAACATGACTCACTCTAGCCACATATTACACCTAGCTGCAGTGACTTTAGGCATAATCTTGAGCAAGGGGCAGAACATATACTGCACCACCATCCACAGTGACCACAGGAAGCAACGGGATTCCTCTGTGAAACACAGTTACTCCTCACTTTCTGTTTGCTTTTGATGAGGGAGGAGAATGAGGTAAAATGGATAGTGCATCCAGCCACGCATGATGACAACCTATATGTCTGCTCAGTTGGGGAATAAGTAATCAAGGCAGGACCAAGGAGACACCCAGCCATTCTCAGGAGCAGGGGGAGCAGACCTATTGCTATGTTTACTCAGTGTGCCTGAAGCCGGTTAAGCAATATAGTGGGTTTTGTCCCTTTGTGCAGGCAGATGACCCTTCTGTTTCATGCACAGTGCTCTGTGCAAGAATAACATTTGGATTGCAGCAAGTTAGATGTTTATTTGAAGTGCTGTGTGCTCACTGCAGCTGCTAGCAGCCATGAGGTGCATTGTGTGCTTGGAGAAATTGCAAAATTCTCCAATCATATTGAGCTTCCTGGTGCCACCCTCCAAATCATCCTCATAACAACTTGTGTTCCAACCTGCAGAAACCTTTAGGTTGATACATATTTCCTTGTACTAAATAAACAAAAACAACAAAAAACATGTATATATCTGTGAGTGTTTGGCTGTTTAGGGCCACAGGTTGCCAGCACATAGTCCACAGTTGGGGCGTGTCTTTTACCACCAGTCCAATATGTAGCCTCCTAGGTGCTGTAGTCATGCAGGTGTGATTGCTGGCAAACCACTCCTTGTTTGGCATACTACTTCAGAAGCAGGATTTGGTTCTTTCCTGTTGTGGTCTTTCTGTTAGTCATTGTCTTCCTGGTGGCCACCTGTATTTCTTGCTTGAGAACCAGTCAGAGGACGAGTCTTCTGGATGCTGATGTCTTCTGTCCCAGCAAATTGTTTTCCTGACATTGCTTCTCTGTAACTGTCTATGGTTTCTATTCAACTGCTGACCCTCAGTGGTAAGTACTCCATAGCACTTTGGCCAAACAACAGCTTGGACAGTGGCCTTTTGCCATTATTTTATGTGGTTGCTGCATGGCTGAACCCTGACCCTATGTGGAAAAGCCTCAGGTTTCTAGCTGCTCTACTGTAATATGCTTCTTGTCTGCCTTGCCATCCTCTGTGTGTTGTCTTCTTTCCGTTCATCCAGTTGTAGCAGGCTGTCTCTTATAGGAAGCAGTGTCCTGGTTCTTTGTCCCATTAGTGTCTGGCCTGGGCTACTATCAAGTCCCTGAAGTGGGGTGAGGGGCAGCGGGTATTGCAATGGTCCAACAAATAGGGATCATGCCCAGTCCTTTTTACCCTTTTCATGAGACTTCTGGCTATCTTGACAGCTGATATGCTGGATACTCTAGAAGAGTAGTCTTATGCTTCAGTTCCCATTTTGTGCTAAATGCTTTGAATTGATCAGCTGTATATGGTGGCTCATTATCTGAATACAAGATATTGGGTATGTCTCACCTGGTAAAGTGCACCTTCAACTTCCTGTACTCCAGATAGTCCACCTCCCAAAAAGTGGAGTAATAATCTACTGTGACCATATAGTTTCTGTTGTTGAATGCAAACAGGCCCCAACTTTTTCCCAAGGTTGTGTTGGGATTTCATAAAGTTGTAGCAACTCCTTCCATGCTCTTTGTACACTTCACACTCCTCCTTGTTTGTCCTTATTTGGAAATTAATGTCTGGCCAGTAGACACACTCCTTAGCTCACTGCAGGCATGCCTCTATTCCCAGGTGCAGAGCATGTATTCTTCTCCTGTTACTGTGTCTCAAATTGTCAGGGATTACAGCTGTGTCACTTTTAAATAAAATCCTATCTTGTATACATAGCTCATCCCTAACCTGCCAGTAGCAAATGACTTCCTGTGGCACTTATTCCTTGCAGTCTGGCCACCCCCAGCATATAGCTCACATCACAGTCTGTAGCTGTTCATCCAATTCTGTGCTCTCTTGTATTGCCTAGAGACTCCCATTGAAGATATGGTGGTATTGTAGTGCACTGATAGATTCAATCTCCTTTTTCACAGAGCCACATGTGGTTCTATCTGAGCGTACTCTCTTTCTGTATCTGTCAGGGTCAGCTTGCAAATGCTGTGGGTTCTTGGCATTAATGCTGTTCCTAGGTCTCTTTCTGAGGCATCATATTATAGTTGCAGTTGCTCTGCTGGGTTGTGATACCTCAAGATTGGTGCCTTGCTTATAAGTTTCTTTATTTTTTCAAATGCCTACTCCTGAGCTTCTGCCCAGTCTCATCTGCCTCCTCGTGCATTAGCTGTCTCTCAGGCTCGCAATCCTCTGACAGATGTGTACAGACTTTGGAAAGATACTTAGCCATTCCTGTCTCCCTTCACATCTTGTGTTCTGGACATTTTTTTAACGTTCTCAGTTTCTCAGGGTCAGTCCATAGTCCTGCAAAGCCCAGAAGGTGTTCAGTGTCCAGACCCTTCAGGTCCCCTCAACTTCAGCTTGAGTTCAACTTAATATTCTGCTCCCCTTACCTGTTTAACAGCTTAGCATCTTGGTTCTCACTCTCTCCATCCCCCACAATCAGGATGTCATCTGCTATAATCCTGATTTCTGAAAGTCTCTCTAGTGCCTGGATCAGTTTGCATTGGAACAACTCTGGGGCAGGCATTGATACCCACCAGTATCTGCCAGAGGGCATTGCAAATATTGTCAAATGGCTCAGAGACTCACCTACTTCAATATGCCAAAACACAATTTTTACATTACGAACCATGAACACTTTTGCCTTTAATAGTTCAGACAGTATGTTGGGTCATTACACCTTTCAGTGTACTGCTTAAGGAGAAGTTTTTCTGTTTGTTGCAATTCAGGTAGAAGGGCTAATTAAACAGATGGGCTACAGGAAGCAAAAACAATGTGAACTGTACCATAGACATGAAAATGGGGTTCCCTTCTGAAAGCATGTTTATAAACTGTCTCCAGAGCTCTTAGCTTACCAAAATGCAGAGTTGGATGACAAATACACATAAAAGGTTTTGGGAATAAACATGTGGCAAAGAGAAATACAAAAGCATGCACCCAGATACAGGTAGGTGTAAAATGAGATCCTCTCACGAGCGCACGGTTGTTTCAAGACTTACAAAATACAAGCATATTGGTTCATGCAGTATAGCATCCTGCCTCTGTTGTAGAGTTGGAACTGATGTTTCAGGTGAAGATGCAAAACCCCATACATTTGTGGGATAACCTGCTCCCACAGAAAGTGCCAACCTAGCAGTTAAGTGTGAAGTTACACATTACACTTAAACCATACTAAATCTGAGGAGTGTTAAATGGTATTAAAGTCAGAACATTCTGGGCATGTCTAAAGGTGCATTTACTGTACATTAAATTTACTGCACAGTAAATTGCTGTGCAGTAAATGGGTTTAGGCTTATGTCTACATGTGCAGGCATTAAAGTGCAGTAATGCTGTGTGTGAACGGACTTGGGACTAAAGTTAGTCCCAAGTCGATCCACACACAGAGTGTTATTGTGCTGTAAGGAGTCTAAATTTGAGTTACTGTGCAGTAACTAATCGGGCATAATGCAGGTATCAAACTTACGCCCAACTCAGCATAAGTTGTCATATTTACTGCACAGTACAGGCATGCACATGTAGACGGTGCCCGTACTACACAGTAATTTGCAACTACTGCACAGTAATTTCAGTTACTACACAGTAAATATGTACATGTAGGTGCTCCCTCTGTGACCAATTGCACGTTAAGAGTTGATACTGTCTCTTGCCTGCATGGCTCTGACTTGCCCCTAGAGGGTTGGTGAGCAGAAGCCAGGACATCTGGGCCTATCTCCACTCTGGGTGTGTTAGGCAGGAGGAAGGGGCTGGGAACGGTGCATCCTGGGATGCTAGAGGGCTGAAAATTGCTAGTTTGATCTCCATGCAGCAGGCATAAGTCGCCCTAACATGACATAGGTCACATGGACCAGAGTTAACCTTCACATGAAGTGGCATAACTTTGAGATGTTCAGAGGGCACTTAGCATGAGTTAATGATTTTCAGCTGTGGATGCTCGTATTTTAAGTGTCTTTAGTACAGTCTATGTGTAAAGTGTAACTTCACACTAACAGTCGGTTTAACACCTAAAACCTAACTTTCATTTACACCTATGGCCATCATGAGTTCAGTTAACTCTTCTACTGACAGCCTTCTATATGTCATTTTCTATAATTGATTTTAGAATAAAGTTCTATAGAAGCTTCTAGCTGGGAGAAAATGTTTGTTTATTCATATTAAGATATTTCATCAGGGCATATCCATTTAAAAATTACAATTATATTGTTATAATCAACTTTACTACAATTGAAGGACATTGCAAAGAATAACATTGCCCGCTACCCTGCAGCTGAACTTACTTTGTGCATTAGACACCAGTTTCGGTAGTTAGATTCACCAGTTCCCTGTATAATCATTTGGGCCCTGAATGGGGAGCCAGGGGAAAGCAACTGTGTTTTAGACTTTACAATGGATTACTGTAAACTAGAGGGATTTAAGACTAGACTGGATGAAAGAAATGATTTGGCTGTGGGGCTGGGAAAAGTAAAAGGAACAGAATTGCCAGGATAGGGGAAGTACAAGTGTCCCCAGTGCCTTTGGGACTGATTATGGGCAAGCCTGGGGAAAGGAGGGGGATGTGAACAGATGATTCCCTCCTTTGGATGGAAAAGTTGCATAAGGGGCATCCATAAATAGTCCGTATGGCCCATGGGGGAGAATACCTCTTGCTTCCTTTTTCAAACATCTCCCCAATGTCCTGCCCAATTATCAGCTGGAAGTTGGGATCAAAATCTATGCCATCCTTTAACACCTTTCTTGTTATATACTTCCTCCATGTGAACGCTGATCCCGTCTTTGTAGTCAACTGCTATGCCTTCCAGTCAGACAGGGATTTAAGCAACTAACTGGTATTCATCCACTGGTTGTTTTCTTTTTCTGTATCATGTATGATGTGACTGATTTATACAGACTTATTATGGATACTCAAACCTTGAACTTTATGAAGTATAGACAAGAATGGGTGGGGGTAGGGGGTCTTGACCAGGCAGCAGGAGTTATTCCAGATATTATTTCAGCATAAAATAAATGGGTAACAGGTGAAAACAGGTCTTGGACAAAGCTCTTGGACACATACCTAAGTTTAGACAGAAATTTGCCTACCCCCAGGTGGGAAAATCATTTCTAAGCCTGTGCTTGACTTCCACTGGAGTCAAACTCAGTTTAAAGTTAAACACTTGCTTAAGTATGGTGGTGATTTGGTGACAGAGAAGGAGAAAAAAGGAATGTATATTTTGAAAGCTGATGAAGAAAGGAAAAAAGAGGAAAGGTAAAAATAGAACAAGAAGACGACAAAACTCAGAGAATGGGAGACGAAAAAAGAAGCAACAATACATAAAATACTGGGATTAATGTAGAATATTAAATAAAATATGTTCTAGTTTTGATGCTAATTTTTCATTTATTCGTATGCAGGGAGAGATGTAATGAACCAGAAATGAATAACGTTTCTGCCATTTCTAGTCTTTCTAGTATGTTTCCATTTCTACTAACAGCAAGCAGAGGTGGGTAACTGGTACTTTTATCCTGGCACATCTTGTCTCTAGAATAAATTCCCATATGTGATAAAATTCATTTTGATTTTATATGCTTTAAAGATATTTTTCTATCAATACTGTTCACAATTTAATTACAATAATTAACATAGTTTTCCAATATTTTTTTGTGCGTTTGATTATATGCCTAAAAATGTTGCAGCTGTGTTTACCTATATGCCTTTTGTCTCTGGCTTCATCTGAAATGAGAATATCATTTTATATATAGCTTTCCACTTGCTTTGTGAACTGTTTTTCATAATATCCCAGTTTAGCATCATATACATTTGTACAAAGGAATGTGATCAGATTGCTCAAAATTAGAGAGCTTCTGGGACAGAAATCAGGGTAGGCAGAAACTCCCTGGACAAACTGGGTGACTTTTCAAGAAGTATGAAAATACATTTGCTGTTTAAACCATGTGTATATTTGGGTTTTCCAAAAAGCTTTGCAGAAAATTGGAATGGGACAAAATGTGTCTTTGTCCATTCTCCTTCAAGAGAGAAAATAAAATTTAGAGAATTGTTGATTAGAAACCAGTTTTCACTGGGACTGATGGTGCCACTTTTACTCATAATGGACACTACCTTAAGCTCCTGGCATGCATACTGTGATAGAACTGGGAAATAATATTGATCTAATAATATATCAATAAATTTTGCAATGCATTTCTAATACTTTATTCAGTGCATACCTACTTTTCTCTCATGATATAGCCAGTGGAGAAAGATTGCATTTGTACTCAGAGCCCATATACCATGTAGACACTCCATTTTTAGGAAGCAAGGCAAGATTGAATGCAATTATGTGCTAGATGGCTGTTGTGGAGGGAAGATCTTTCCCTCATAATCAGAGCATCAGATACCATATGTGGCCCACAGATCAGCCAAACGTTTGTGGTCCAGCAGCTGCTAACATGAATTTCTGATGGATTAGGCTTAGGAATCTCTCTATAGATTTCAATGGGAGTTGGAACATGCCCATAGAGTTTCCAGAGTAGCTATTGGGATTTCCTTCTTACACGAACAGAATCTAAAATGGCCTTCAATATATTTGAAAAGCAATTGTTTCATGTAGACTCCTCTATTGCCAGCTCATGCATGATAGTAAGAGAGAGAGAGATGAGAGTTGCAAGGCTTAGAAGTAGCCTTTGGTAAAATGTATTCAAAGTTCATGGTGATTATGTGAATTGCAATACAAACCTCCTGGAAACATGAGGACTGGCAATCATACAAAATAGAATGGAAGAAAACAGAGGATAAAAAGAAGGAGGGGAAATCAGGAAAAGAAGGATGATAGGAGGAGAAAAAGTATGTGAAGAGGTGAAAATGAATAGCTGGTCTAGAAAATATTTTAATTTGGCTATCACAGATTTAACTTTAGACACTTTCTAAAGTTACTGGTTTTAAGCATCTTTTACTTTTGATCATCCACTTGACTGGTCAAATACATAGTTTGAGTAGCCCAGTAAAAGTGTTGTAACGTGTTGAACAGTCAGAGGTTAGGTGGAAAAATGAGACCAGACCAGATCTAAATCATGTATATGTGAATGGAATCTTTGCACTGACTTCAGTTAGTTGCCAGCCAGACCTCTGCCCCGTCTATGTAAGGTCCTGGATATTTAAGGTTTTTTTTCAGAAATATACTTAATGCTTTATTTATCATGAAAGCAGGTAATTTGCTGCATGTGAGTATATTTGGTTGCTTCTAATTCACCTATACTTGAAATACCTGTGCAAGATCCTAGCTTTATGCAATATTGCCAAATGAAGCATTCAGAAAACATGGACCATGCCTGATAAATGATGACATTTTAATAAATAATGAATGCTAAATTATTTTAATTTGCTTTTGGTTTTGGAGACCTTAGGGTGAATTCAGTTCATATTTTAAAGTTATTCTCCATAGCCATAGGGTCTATAAATTTACTTTTATAAAAAACGTAAGTTGAGCTTCTCATATGACCAACATGTCTCCAAGAGCTGGCACTCAGAGAAAAACTCCAAATATTGAAATATTCATAATGGGGAAACCTCTTGGCTTTAGAAGTTATGCATAGTTGTTACTACAAACTTGGGCTTTGGCCCATTATTAGATGATGATCTCAGCTAAGGAACTGATCACTTAAGACAGGTTTTGTTATATGGTTATACCTTTAACATTGCATTGGAAGTACATGTTCTTTTTGACAAAGTGAGTTAACTACTCAGGTAAGGCCTTCTTATTGAAAACAGTGCAGTTAATGCACCAGTCAGTATACCCACAACACAGTATATGATAAGGAGATTGGAATACTGTGCATTATGGTACATACCAAGCCACAAACTATTCCTGAGTCGACTGTTAATATTCTGTCAATCTGAACTACTGTTGACTCTACTGTATGTTTTTGAAATTTTACATTTTTATAAGTTTTGCTCCATTGAAAATTGAGAGAAGCCAGAATCTGTGGCCAGTTATTAGATAACACTGTGTTCAAAGAAAATGGGTGAATTCTCACCAACATGCCTTTTGTTGCTCACCTGTATGTCATGTCCCCAGCATAATCTTTCCATGGAAGAAGACTCAATTACACAATGTTTTTATTTGTTACAGGAGCCATTTCATTTTGATTTCTATGTGACATTCTGCAACCATTTTAACGTTGCCTTCTGACTCTGGAAAAAAGCAACAGTAGCTGAACACTAATTAAAAATTCTGAGAGTTTAAAGAGATTATTAAGGCAATACTAGCCAAGTTATTAAAGAGATTATTAAAGAGATACTAGCCAAATTATTAAAGAAATACTAGCCAAGATTTTCAGAAGCAACTACTGATTTTGGATGCTCAACTTGAGAGATGTTAAAACAGCCCGACCTTCAGTGTTGAAGAGGGTAGAGGCACAGAACTTTCTGAAAATCAGCCTTAACATTATCTTCATTTGGGTGCCTAAAGTTACCAAGGTGTTAAAATATTGGTTAGCATCTAGAGAAAAAAGCCCCAAAATCAACCGCCCAAAATTATTTTCCCTTCTCAGTCTTTTAACTTCTTTAAAAATGATCAGTTCCCCAAAGCAAGTGCTTCAGTATTAGTAAAACCTGCTCATTCTTAAATGATTCCAGAGGAAATAAAATGGGGTTGAGGATGGAAGTGAACGCAAGCCACAGAGAGAAGAAGTTGAATGGCCTTGCTGTAGAAGGCACTGTGCAGTCAAGACAGGGCAGGAAGCATAGGAAGGACGGTTCCTGCGGACGCTGGGAAGGAAGGCAAAAAGCAAGGTAGGCAAGGCAAGAGAAAGCAGGGCAGTTTGTTATGAGCTAGGGAAAAGGGATCTAAAGGGATAGGGAATGCAGAGGGAAGGGATGTCAGGGAGGAGATGAGAAGTTCCCAGTGGAAGCAGAAGAGGCTGCTGGCAGGTGGGTGAGTGAGAAAGAAGTTACAGTCAGGAAAACTGAGAGTGAGGAGTGAAAGAACCTGAGCAAAGCTGGGCAGAAAAAGAGGTTCTATTGGAAGCCTTGTCAGCCGGTCTTGGCATGCTGCAGCTGTTCCTGGCCAGCAAGGGGAAGAGCTTGGGCAGTGTGCCTGCCACGCCAGCTGGCTGAAGATGTGTGCCAACCTGCAGGGGGCACAGTAGTGTGGGTGGAGGAGCTGCTTCCCAGCTGGCTGAGTAGCATCAAAGCATTGCAGCACTCTAGGAATGCTAAAAATCATTTGATAACTTCTGAACTGGGAAACTTGCAAGCATCAGATCCAGGACACGGGATTTATTTGGAGTTAGGGGCTTGGATATGTTAGTGTCCAGGGAATATGCTTGTCCAGCTTTCTGAGCAAGACTTTGGGCCAATAGAAGTAAAGAAGGATCCTGCACAATGCATCCAAAGTTTGTTACAAAGCTCATAGCTTGCTGAGAAATAGGCAAGGCTGGGAGTTTTCTGTCAGAATTATGTGGACCTATAGTTATTTATGAAAACACCATGTGCCTGCTGGTGCCTGACTTTACTACTGGGAGCTAGGCCAAATGTTTTCAAGACTGGTTGTCTTAAGTGAGTTACCTAAGTAAGAATCAAGTCTCTTTTGTCTGGGTATCTTTTTCTGCCAAGCTTGAAAAAGTTGGCTTGTTACTGTCAGTGCAGTCATGGAAGATGTCACTTTGATTGTTATCTGAATGTGTCGTTTTTGTGCATTTCAAGACATAGCCTGCTCACAGGAGTTATCTGTGCCCCTCAACAATTAGTGGGAAAATATAGATCTAACCTGACAAAGTCACTCTGAGAATAGCTTTCGGGGTGGCTCCCATATTAGCCAACTCTAAATGATTTAATACATTTAGACTTAATCAAATTGATCAAGTTGACAAATAAAAAATACTTTTCTAACTGTCTTTCTAACTGCCAGCTTTGCAAACTCATTCATGCAAACAAGAAGCTGGGTTCATTCTTTCCCGTGCTTCATCCTCAGCTGGATTAAAGACTAAATTTTTTTCTCAGTGGGCGCATCTATACAAGATGTTTACTGTGCAGTAGACTAATTAGCTGTACAGTAAACAGCATGTGTCTACACATGCACCCCTATTAGGCTAGAGTAAGCTAATTTACTCTGCAGCAGAATAGTACTTGTAAATACAAGTACTATACCATTGTGGAATGTTTTACTCTGTGGCAGTGCATGTGTAGCTGACCCAGCTGGCTGGGGCATGAGGGGGCTTCTGTGTGGGGGCTGCCTGCTAGCCCCACACTGAAGCCCCACACTGAAGCACTGCCTAGCCAGCCCCTCCACAGCATGTTGAACTGGGGGGAGCAGCCCCGGACTGGCAGGCTGACCCCCTGAGCCCCGTGCCACCTGTGGCTGCTCTGACCTGGCTCAACATGTTGGGCACATGCGACGATGCAGCACCCAGGAGCAATAAACTCCAGAGCAATAAGCTCCAGACACATTAGCTTCATACTCATTAGTTGCCTGTGTAAATGCGTTCAGTGCTACCTGTGCATTCAATTCACTGGATTTGAGTGAGATTGACCAGATCATAGTATGCAGTTTTGGTCATGCCTCACTGAAAGAAATAATCCAATAGACTCTGAAGAACCAGAAGGAGGAAAAGACAGTAGAAACTTCATTTAGGAACTGGAGAAAGCAGAGACCGTTCTAAATAGACACAGGCAGCAGAAGTTTTGAGTAGTAAGTTACCAGTTTAGAGAGTATCTTCCTCACTTTTAAAGGGTTAAAAGGTGCAAAGGAAAAGGCAGCGCATCATCAGAAAGTTTCTCTCTCTTCCTTGTTAGTTGCTGGATGGGAGGAGGAGGAAAGTAATTAAAAAGTCTTTTAGCATTTCAGAAGCATGTTTCTGTACTTCATGTTGTTGTTTTGACAGACTGCTGGAGGTGATAGGCTTTCTTGCTGTCTCTCTGTGGCCTCAGCATTCTGTTCCTACAGCACACTTCAATGCACAGCAAGTAGCATAGCAGATCATTACAGCACTGTTTGTGTTCGCTTCTTGAGATGGATATTTTTTCCCCTCATCTCAATAAGGAATACAGAAAGGAGAATTTGTTTCAGGCAATTTTTCAAACACTAAGTCTCATGTTTGGGCTCTTGAGAAGGAGAGATGAGTCAAAAGACACGGGGAGGGAAGAAGGGGGAGAAGAATTTTAAGGTAGTCCTCAGATCTCTTTTCCATATGAACCTTGTTCACACACAGCTCTGCAAGAGCTTGAAGATTCGTCAGCAAGTCAGGGAAACTGAGTCCATCTTTTTCCTACAAGGAAGGCAGAGAGGAGGAGAAAAGTTTCCTCTTGGCACAGATTACTAATCACAATCAGCTGATCCAAGGGAGAAAGTCACATGTGGAAGTGTCTGCAATTCTGAGGGTTCAGGGTGATTGGCTCGATGTATTTGCTTTTTAATCAGATTCAAATCTGTTTAGATTATTGTCCCTTCATTTTTTTTCTCCCTGTTCCCTTCCAATAAACTTTAAGTCCTATTATTTTGCACCAGTTCTTAGGGTCAAGGATTTCTTACTGCACAGAGTTCAACTGATCAATTTTACCTCTGGAGATTTCTGGAAGCAAAACTATAATAAAAGTTGTTGGGACAAGGAGCCTCTCGTGTCTACTTACTTGTAGTGGAGAAAGGCACTACATAAAACTATTCCTAATCAATTAGACTGTATTCAATGCCTTATCAGTGAACAGACAAGGTTGCTATTAAGGTCAATTCCAACTCATCTGAAAGATCTGAGTTCCTCATACACAAGGAAGATGTATGAATGTTACACTTGTGTGACTGATCATGATTGCTATGAAATCTGGATTGGTTTTTCCCCTCTGAAAAAGCTGCCTACAGAAAGCTTGACAAATCCACAGCTACTATCTTGAAAATATTATGGGCATTGAAACAAATCAGTGCCATCAAAGACAAAGTGTAAATTTTGGAAACGTTGTTAATAGGATACTTAGTTAAAGGATAAGTTTTGTAGATCTGTCAGGAAAAGCATGGCAAGCCAATGATACTTGATCTCTGTGAGGAGTTCAAAAGGAGGGTGAAGTGTGTTTTGGTCACGCTCTGCTAGGATTCCTGGCAACCATATTCTTCCAGGTGCTAGTGAAGTTTCTTTGTGGATTGGGTAATCTCACAGTATTTATCAGTTCTTTAATGGTATTCTCAGAAGTATCAGTCTGAAAAAAGATAGACATTAGCTCCTTGCTTGTTCACCATGTGCCAATAATCGCTTTATCTATTGTCCATGTCTAGCCCTTCATTGCACTCTTATGCACTCTTTTGCTTTAGGGAACCTTGTCTTCCTACTAGGGCTACCTCCAACCCACTTCCTCAGAAACCTTCTTGACTCCCCACTGTTTCCTTATGTGTCACTCATTTATTCTCCTCCCTAACTCTAGAGATACATTTCCACTCCTTTTATCAACAGCACCTTTATATTCCCCTCTGCACACTAAAATATGATTCATTTGGAGGAGGGAGAGTTTTCCTTTCTCTTCAAACATGTGTATCCAACTCTTGCTTCTTGTCTTTTTGTCCTGTGTTTTTATAGTGTTCTACAGTGTATAGAAAAATTGAGTCTTCATACATGGGAG
Source organism: Gavialis gangeticus (assembly GCF_001723915.1). Taxonomy (NCBI): domain Eukaryota; kingdom Metazoa; phylum Chordata; order Crocodylia; family Gavialidae; genus Gavialis; species Gavialis gangeticus. The sequence goes on along the minus strand of NW_017729028.1, from coordinate 5,288,749 downwards.
GTTCACTTCCACTACAGTAATAATAATAATAAATGGTAACAGTTAATAGTAATGGTGGGAAGGAGAGTAACAGAAAAATGGAGAGAGAAATGCGTGGAAGGGAGAGATGATGCTCTTCCCTACCTTGGGGGTCTTTAAGAGAAGGCTGGATAGGCATCTGGCTGGGATCATCTGACCCCAGCACTTTCCTGCCCAGGCAGGGGGTTGGACTTGATGATCTGTTGAGGTCCCTTCCGACCCTAGCATCTATGAATCTATGAGCAGATCGTGACTTGAGAGGGGGCAAAGAGGAAGGGGAAGGGATGTCAAACAGTAAAGGAAATGGAAAAAGAATGGAGTGGAAATGGGAACTAAAGGCTGAAAGCAGCCAGGAGGAAAGAGAGAAATGGAGAAAGGTACAAGGGAAAGAAAAAATGGTAAAGAAAAAAATAAGGATAAACATTTAAAGGCAAAGACCATAACACTAAAGCAGAAAGAAAGAATAAGACATGAAGGGAAAAACAACAGGGAGAAAAATAGAGGGGAGAAGGTGAGAGATAAAAAACAGATACAATGGGGTAACCAAGTCACAGGAGAACATGAAAAAACATGGGGTTGAATAGTGTATTTAGCATTGAATATCACAAGCTCTTCAGTCCAAAAGATTGCTTGGCTGAGACAATCGGACTCATTTCACTTGTAGACTGTTGGCATTTTCAAGTAGCTTTGGCATTTATTCTATGCTCATCACCCTAGTACTTTAATGTTTCATTTTCCAGAACCAGGAACCTGGTCCATTCCAATGTGGTTCCTTTGTATTTTGCACTCAGATATAAACAAGTGTTAAAATGGGCTGAGACAAACCTATCAGAAAGGACTTTTCGGCTGATAGTGTCCTTCCTGGTGGCCAGATTCTGTTCTCATTATGTGCATACAATGAGCACTGAGTTCCATGTATATTTGAGGGCAGGCGCTAGCACTACTATATGTGAATATAATTAATGCAAAGGCCTATACATCGGCTCATCTTGCATTTTTATTATTTGCAGCTTATTGTGCAACTAAGCATGTATCATTGGTTAATTAATGCTGCCAACACTGTGCTCCACTAAATGATTGTTTAGCCTAGAGTGGAATAAAATACTACAATGACTAATACAGTATCATTATGTAACAGAAAATTAAAAATCTGATAATTTGATTGGAAGTCTCAGGTGAGTTTTTTGTATAAAAGTGCTAACCTCAAGTAGCTATAAACAGGTAAATGTTTTATTCATCCAACTGATAAGGAATAAATGCTTATGATATAAATTATGTATAATTAATACTCCTGGGATAAAAATATGTATGCTAATAGGTTGTCAGTTAATTAAGAAAGGAATATGAGGTAAACAAAGGTGATTAGAATTTACCCTGGGACCATAAACAGAAATTGTGCCTTTAAACAATCTGTACAAAAAACGCATTATACAGCAAATAGTTCAGTTTTAATCCAGAGCAAAAGCATAATGCTTTATGAGGAAATACACAGTGGAGATGTTAAATGAAGAAACAGCTTGTGATAACAGATATATGGGCTGCAGAAAAAAAACCTTGTTGTTCTTCTTTTTCTTGTTTCATATGTGGTCTCAGTCTGTCCTCAAATAACTAGAGATAAAATAAGTTTTGCAAGCAATATGGTGTATTTACATACATACATACATGCATATTATTATAAAGCAGTCAAAGCCCAGTCTTGCAAAATCTTTTCTCATCTTTGCTCACAGAAATATAAGATCACACATAAGTTGAATTTGTGACATAGGGAAAATTCCCGGTAGCAGTTAATGCACTTTCCCAAAATGCTCTTACATGTAGCAGGACAAGCAAAATACAAAGGGTGAGACAATATCATAGCTGTTGCCAGTAAGCATCAATTATTTCCAAATGCCTTTACTACTTAGTATTAATTTTGGCTATTTTTTGTTAGTTTTGCTAGTGATTTTTTTATTTATCAAGAGAAATAAACGCTTGACCCATTATTAATTTATCTTTACAAAGTTCTTCATAGTAAAGTATAACACAAGAGATGCACTACAAGTAATGACTGCATCTTCTCTTTTAGCTTAGGCAGATGA